>NC_087550.1:29396341-29706013 GCF_036250125.1 Pseudopipra pipra | reverse complement strand
AAGTCTACAGATATTTGGACTTATTCCCCAGGCAAGTTCAGTTCCAAGTCAGTTAATGCATTTGTTAGCACTTTGAAATTATTTGTCTGTGTGTAAACGGCAGCTTTAAGCTGGTAGACTGTCTTTTCTCAGGAGGTGCTGTCAGGGAAAAGAGACTTCACTGGGGTCGTGTTCCATTTCTAATAAAAACTGGACCATAATCAAGCAGTTCTCCAAAAGGTACCAGCTCACCTCTCTGGTTAAAATGAACTGGCAGCCCGAGTCCTATTTCCTGCCACAGTTCTGTTACTGACAGGAGAGGGTTTTTGAAGTTCACAAATGAGAACATCAAAAGCAACAAGACTAAAAAGAAGGGGAGGAGAGCTCCCCTTCCTTCAGTGTAAGAAGATTAGGTGTGACAAACAGTGACTGGCTCTTAGAGAAGGGCAGAAAAAGAGAGAAATGCCTGTGCAGAATTCAGGTTGTGTTAGACTTATTTCCTTGACTGTGATGTTCATTAACCCTCCTCTGTGAGGGAAAATAAAATGTGTGTGACAGCTGGGGTCCAGTCCATTAGAAACACAAACGGTCCACTAGTGGACCCTGCTGCTGACTTAACTACTGCCCCTGGGATACAACACCTGTACGTGCTTGTCCTTGCTCAATGTACATGCCTGCCAAAACCCCCCACACTTTGTCACTGAATTTCCTCATACAGAACAATAAAGAGTGATTATTAAAGAGAAAGAAACAGCTTCATTTGCTCAAAACCAGGCTCCAGGTATTTGGAAAAATTATATTAAAAAGCCATTTATCCTACTAGTCTGTTCCCAAGTAGGGTTATGTTAACCTAGCTACATTAAGGTCTAAAACTCAGGGTAAGCAATGCCTGACTGCAACAGTAAAGACTGCAAAACAAACTAGACAGTGTCTTTGCTTGCAGCCTTTCAGAAACTTGCTACCATGCTGTGTTCATATTGTAATTTAGTGCCAACTGAATTTTAAAATGTGTATGTGTTTTTCTTGGAAGTGTAGTCTTTACTGTCTAACACGGGAGATGTTTTTAGGACAGGTAACTGAATTAAAAACAGCTAAAAACTTTAAAATGTATTTTGTATCCACCCTGTACCAGGTCTGTATCTTGGTGAGCCTCATATCTGCATATTACTGAGCAGCTTCAACCATGCAGCCTTGTTTCACGGAGCACAGCTTTTGGATGTGCTTTCTGAAGTACAAGGGTCAGGGATTAGTGTGCTCCGCTGTATAGGAAGGTATAAGAAGAAAAGGGAGCTAAAAATACTGCTTCCACCAAGAGATGCAGCAATGCTAATTCGGAGCACATTTAGCCACTTTCTGAGGAGGTCCTCTGACACCCAAGGGAATCAGACCAGACTGGATCCAGCAAGTGTAAATCAACTAGGGTCACTTGTCTTTAAGTGATAAGGAGACATTCCTTGCTTCTGTATGCAGTTATGAAATACCTCCTATCATAGGAAAACTGGCCTTCAAAGGAAGGAGATGTGATTAAGGTAATTTATCCTCAAATATGGACAACTAGAATGCATGTAGCAGAAAGGCTTTCCTCTGGCTTTGGAAGACCTGAATCCAGACTCTAAGAGAGGCCATGCATGAAATCTGCTCTCTCTGACTGCAGCTGGCATTGCAATTTATAACTCAGCATGGCCCTTAGGAGGGGGGCAGCTGGAGCTCTGAGCTTTTGCCATCACTGTGAAATCAGCAGCACCGTGTTGTTGCCTTACCTGGCACTGTATTAGCAGGGGTGAAGTCTCTTTTCTCCTGTTCTCTCCCTTTTCCATCTTTTCATCCTGGTCTTTTGCCAGCGGAGATTGTACCCGTGCAGACTGAACCCGTAGCTTGTTCAGATTGCCTTCCAAGAGGCGCCGCTGGACCACACTGTGTGGCTGCTGTCTCCATCACAAAGAAAGAGAAATCCCAGCTAAGAATGAAGCTAAGGACAAGGACATTTGCTAGCTCAGGGAAGCAGGTTGCAAATGCCTAACCCAACTGATCATTCTGATGAAAGACAGGCTTATCCCAAAAAACTTTCTTTAAATCCCAAGATTTTTTTCTGTAGCCACTAAGGTGATGTTAAAGTGTTGGGATGTCTGTGACAGGCAGATCTCTGGAATGCAGCTGTTGGAGGAGAAAAACATGCCTGATGCATGGTCTCCCCACACATATCTGTTCCTTCAGCTAAACATGCACTGGGCAGTCTCATACCTGTTCAGGTACTGCCATACACTGCTGAGTGTGTGTGCTGACAACCAACCAGGCACATTCACACCTTCTAATGTGGGAGGGGACAGGGAATGCAGCATGTGTGTGATGTGTACCTGTGGGTAAGAAGGCAGGACTCTAGAAATTTTAGGTGTACAAGCAATTATTTGTAGTGAAGCAGAAAGCTTCCCCTGAAGAGGAAACTAAAACTAGCTTTTAGTGTTCTTTGTAGCCTGTCTCTGCTCCCCCCCATGAGATGCTCTAGCTTTTGTCCAGTATTGATCCAGCACTGCTACTGAATCAACAGTGGGCAACACCAATGAAATAGGCCTGTTGGAGGAAGCTTTGTCCATTCTCCATGTACTTGGCCCCATGGCCCTTCTCCAGGAGAGCAGCTGCTCAGAGCTGACCATGGCATTCTCAGTAACAACTGCCTGAGTGAAGAAAGGCAAAGAATCTAAAGGGGTCAATGTGCTACAGCATAAACTGCTGTTTTTATCTTTCTAAAAAAAAAAAAAAAAATTAAAAGATAAATTAAATCCTAGATTGTGCAGCAGCTTGATGTAGGATCTTGTCAATGTGCAGGCCAAACACATGAATTACACCAGACCTGCCAATGAGCTGGGTACCCACAGCATACATGTGCTTCAGACCAGCTTCATGCTTGGTCAGAGGGCTGAGGCCAGGGAAGTGTGTAAATTGCCACTTGAAGTGCCCTGACTGGTCGTATTTGGCAAATGATTGGAGCAGGACAGATGTTACTGGCTTTTTGGTCACACTCAGCATTGCTCTTTGCAAGATGCCAAGTCCCCCATGCCTCTGTTTCCTTGTCACTCAAGGGGTGAGGGTCAGATCATTCACATGCTGCGTGGGAGGCACTGCAGTAGTTGAAAAAGTGAGGTAAAAATATCCCTCTGTTCCCAGTCTTTTCCCAGCCTACTGTGCCGGCCCACAGCACAGCTGGTTGTTGTACTTAACTCCCTAAGTACTCTGAGCACAGTGCCAGTTTGCCTGCCAGCTAACATCTGGGCCATGGGAAAAGGGCAGGGAATAAACAGCAGGTCTTCGAATTCCCATCCTCCCTCCTATCTCTCACAATCTGACATGCAAAGGACTTTTCCCTCTCCCTGCAACCTTTCCCACAGAAAGAGCAGGCCAATTGCAGCTGCCACCTCTGTCCCCATCTTGTCACTCAGGCTGGGAAGAGGCCAAGTGCTGATGGGGATTTGCTGGGATGTGGAGTCATCTGATCAAGATCAGACTCCTGGGGCCCTTCCTATCTTCTCTCTCACCAGGAAGATGGAGAATGGGAGACTGTTGTCTCTCTTGGGCTGGTCAGAAACAATTAGATTTAGAGGATGGTGAGGGAGGACCTGAAGGATGTTTTGGCCAGCAGCTGGAAAGGAGGCCCTCTCAGGGCACTTAAAAGGGTCAAAGCAGGTTGCCAGTGCAACTTAGGGAAGGTTCAGGCTCTCTAGTATGAAATCTCAAGGCCTTGCTATGATTAGTGACATTGTACGAGCTGGGGAACTTGATTTTTGGGAGGCAAGAAGCCAGATCTTCAGACCTTCTTGGTACTTGCAGAATGTGTAGCTCATGTAGCTACTTATTTTATTTTGGCATTAGGAAAAAATAAATCATGCTTGTTGCTACAAAGCTGGAAATGTGAGATCTCCATAGAAATGTGTAATTACTCATTGTTGGAGACATGATGGGCCCATCAAATCCCAGGCACTGCTGGATGCATTGCATAAGCTGAATGAACACCCAGAATACAAGAGAGGAGTGGCAAAAAGTAACAGCCTGTGACTGCAAAAGAAAGCACATGTTTAGTTTTAAATTACATGAGGCCTTACTCTAATTTTAGGACATCTGGGATGGCCACAGCTGGAGTCTTTGGTACTGTCAATGGAGACCTGTTTTGGGGAATCAATTAAACTCTCCTCCTAGTGTAAGTGCTATAGGACTCTGGGGTGTTTTGCTCTCTGTCCAAGATCAAACTCTCCAGCACTTCCTACTGCTGCTTTGTTTTCAGTACATTCCTTTTTTGTATTCCTGTCCTCCAGGAGGGATCCATATAAATTTAGGAAACATAGATGGGGTTTTCATAGGGCTGGAGAAATGCCAGGAGATATATGCCAAAAGCATATTTTGGACTCTAACTTGCAGTCCCCAAAGTGTCACAGCAACGTCAGAGTATCCCATCAAGTTGCAGGAACTTCTGAATTACTCAGGCTTAATTCTCCTCTTGCTCCAAGGTAAAGCAGAAATGGAGGTACTACACAGGTCCCATGTATGCAAACTTTGCACAGGGGCCACACTTTATTTTGTGCCCTCTAATGCCAGAGCAAAACCTCCATGTCAGAAAAGATGTTATGCCTTATTCACTGCCCCCTAGCTCCATGGTAAAAATGTTTCAGCTATTCTGTTGTGGACCAAACATGAAGTATGCAGTGTTTTGCAGTGTTTTGCATGCTATCTACGCACAGGGAATTCTCCCGCTTAGAATGGTTAATTCAACCAGGAGAGCTGCTCATGGCAAGTGATTTGGACAAGGACTGTCTTGCTCAAGTGAGCATTTGTGGTTTCAGGGTGCCAGTTGTCACTCTGGGGCATGGTGTGACAAGAGTCAATTCCAAAGCAAAGCAGGCAGACATGTTTCTCTCTGCCTTGGTGACTGGGGTCAACAAACACACACTAAAAGCCACTCAGAAGTGGCTTCTTCCCGTACCCTGCCAAAAGCTGTCCAGGGACAGGCCCAGGGGTATGTCTGGCTGTGCCCTCCTGAGGAGATGTTTGAGCTGCAATGCTGCAGGGCTTGTGCCTGCCTGCCTGTGCTGCCAGCCTGAGCGGAGCCCTCGGGGCTCCAGCATGGCCAGACCTCCTTCCCTGTGGGGAGGAGAGTCCCTGTTCCTTGCTAAGACAGCGCTTCTGTGATTTCCCTCTCGTACTTCAGCAGTGACAGTGTGCAGGGCCAGAGGGACACTCAAGACCAGTCCCTGCTGACGTCCATGTGTGTGCAGCTGTGAAGGGCCGGCAGAACACAAGGCGACAGCTCAGGGTGACTTTGAAGAGCCACCCTTTACCCTGCTGAGCCACAGACTCTCAGCAGCTGCTGAGGCAGCTGTGTTGGGTGTGGGAGACAGGAGGGTGTGCCAGCATGGGAATGTGGCACTGACCCCTCGTCTGCGCAGGGCAGAGCTGCTGCAGCTGAAGGGTTCAGCAAGGAGAATAGCTCCCACTCAGGCCCAGTGCCAGGGACCCTGCCCATCCCACACACACGTGCTCCTGTGTGCCTGGCTTCCAGCAGCCTTGGAGCCTGCCACGGGAGCCGGGAAATGATGGGAGACACACATACATGAGCATCTGCGGTGTTGTGATTGTCTGAGGATACAGAGGGAAGCACAGACTGCAAGGAGGGGCAAGATCTTTTATGACACCCACAGGCACAGATGGAATAAGTGATTGTGCCCCCATCACAACTAGACCTAGGCACTCTTTCAGAAAAATAGTTTAGACCTCTGCATCCTTGAGCAGCTAAACTCCACAGCGGAAATCTAGACAGCAAAACTGCCAGAGCAAGAGGAGTATATGTACAGTTGAGCCAGCAAGAGATCCCATGGGGAGACTGCTTCTAGCCTTGGGGAAGTCCCTCCAAACCACAGACTGCCCAGGCTCCTGGAACAGATCTCCCTTCCTGATGCTTCCTGCTCCACATCTCCACAAGAAGATGCCCACAGGCCACACTCCCATGCCACCTCCCCAAAGGTGTCATCCACAAGTGCCAGGCACTGCATCTGCCTGCGTGCCTGGTTAGTGGTCCTGCCCCGTGCTTGCCCCTCCACAAATCCAGAGAGTGAGGGGAGAGAAAATAATGCAAAAAGGTGACAAGGTCAAACATAAGCCTCTCAGAGTTTTATGAACTGTGCTTCCCTCCCTGCTGAGTCTGGAAAGCAGTCTGCGTTTGAGCTGGATCATGCAGGAATAGATGGGGGTTTTCAGATATGTCCCACATGGAAATATACATGTCACATGAACATATATAGGTACTGGTGAGTAGAAACTTGGATACTGGAGAGTCCTTCCAGTCCATATCTGCCTGCCTCTGTGAGGAGTTTGGTTCCTATGGGGATGTATAGAGAGTACAGATGCATATAAATGAGTGATTCACTCTTTCGCTCTACCCTGACCTGCTTCTAGATCATCCTGAAGGGAAGTTTCATCTTTGTCCATGATCCTTTCAGAAACCTGACAGCAGTTCCCAACTGGGATGAAAGCTATTAGGAGGACTCCCTCCCAAATGGGGTCCCACTGGACTCACCAGATCCTTGGAAGTGCCAAGCCTTGTCAAGCCATCCAGGGGCAGCAGATCAGCAGAGTCCTTGTGCACAAACTGGGTGGCCTGTTTAAGGCGTCTCTTCTGTTGCAGAATAGCTTTGTTCCTCAGCTCCATCTCACACTCCTGTCGCTCCAGCTCAGGAGTACCCTCACTCTGCTTTTCCTCCTGGTCTCCTTGCCCCAGTGGCAGGTGGCAGCTCTTCTTTGTGCTCATGGTGAAGATTCAGACAGAACCGGTCCTTTTTGTTATGCTGGGGTGTTCCCTGAACTCGTCTCCCGGCGTTTGCCCTCTGGAGGCTGACTCAGTCTCTGATCTCCTTTCCCTTCCCCACAGCTCTCCTTCTCTTGCTTTCTCTGACTTTCTTCCTGCTCTTAGTTATAACTCACCCATCTCTGAAGTGTCTCCGTGCTGGTTTCTCTGTCTGTCCCCTCCAGTCCCCCGTGTCCCTCTGCTCCCCGCCTCTTCCTCTCCCTCACTTCTCCTGCCCTGACTGCAGCTCTACCTCCTCCAGTCCGTGGGTCCCTGTCGTAACAGAAAAAGCCCCGCGTCAGAAACCGATTTCCATAAATCACAGCAGAGCCGGCGAGATGCTCTGGCTGGAAAAATCCAGCAGCAGAAGGGTGGCCCCGCTGTCGGGGGTTGGACTCACCTCCCCGGGCTGCGCGCACGCACCCGCGCGTGTGTCCGTGTGTGTATTCCCGTATTCCCTGTTCCTAGCACTCTGGAGACACACTAAATCTCCCAGAGGCAGCCTGTGCGATCCAGCAGCTCTGCCAGGGGGCTCTGACGCATCTCAGTGTATCTGCAAATACTGGCAGCAACACGGTTCAGCCTAGGAGATGATGCAGTACCGTGGTAAATGGGAGAGAGCATCCTCCTCAAGGCTCCTGGCAGGCATGCCCAGTCTCCTTTCTGCAGAGACTGTCATGCGTTTGGAACAGGCTGCACTGAAGGATTTTTCTGTGGAGCTTGAATGAAATGCTGAAGGTCTGGTCTCTGCTTCCAGCCAGGGCAATTGTATTGGGCCCGACTCTGCTCTCATTTTCACCCCACTCCATCTAAAGCAATCCCCTCCAATGTTGCAGAAGCCTAAAATCATGGACTTGTCGATACCAGGGGACTTGACTCCCTGTTTACACTAAGAGAGTGCTGACACTGCTGCAGTGTGGGATGTCTGGACCAGGGCAGACATCCCTCCTCTCAGGGGAGAAAGGACGTGGCAGAGCTCGCTTTTTCAACGTTCTGCCTTAATACTATCCTGCTTGAAACAGTAAGTTTCAACTTGAACTGAAGCTGCTTTATTTTGATTCCTGTTCACTGCTTAATACACTGCCCCATTAAGCACTGATTCTGACATCAGAGGACGAAACCAAATTTTACTCAGCTGTGAAGCTGAGAACAGCACTACCTTTCCATGAAAGCCAGCAAGGGGTGAAACAACTTTCATGTGCAACACAGAAGGACTAGAAGGAACTATGAAAGTTACAGCAAAAGGAGACTTTCTATTGGTCCCTCCATTTTGTTTTCCAGCTTAGTAGTATGTAACATTCCAATATTACTGACACCAATTATTTCTATGTTCTAGATTCTATATAAAAAGATAACAGTGAGTTTGCAGTATTAGGAAGTAAATCCAATACAAAGATCCAGATATAAGTCCAGTCAGCCCATTGTGAGACCTGACTGTGGTTGTAGAAACTACCAAAAGGTTGTCCTCAGTGCAAAGGAAACTATGGTTTTCTGTGGTGCATTTCTTACTCCCTGCTAATCCTTACAGTGTTAGCACTTGTCTTAGGATCTTTGCTCCTCAAATGTGAGAAGGGAGGCTAGTCATTTAGAGTCATTCTAAAATTTGGAGAGGTTGGCCTTTTTGTTCCCAGTATGCTAACTGCTTTATACAAGGTATTACAATTTCCACAGCACCAAATTGCAAAACTAGATTTGGCAGGAATGGGAGTAGAAGTACATTCTAACTGCTTTACACTCCAAAGCCAAACTTCAATACCATAATGCAGGCAGAGTCCCACCAAGAGCTCAACAGAGGTGTTTACAACTGTCCTTATCTATCTGCAAATCAAATTAAGAAAATAATTTAAATAAAGGATATTCCCAGGGAAACTGTGTTCCCACAGTCTTATTTTCTTGCCTCTAGGTTGTTATGATTTTTGCTTTACACACACTTTTGATCTCTTGTAGCCTTGCAGAGTATACTGTGAGTCGTCTTATCAAGTTCTTTTATCATCCCTGTAAACCAGTACTGAATCATGCACCTCTGCTCTCACACAGGGCCAGGAGGTGTTTCCCCTCCTGCTGACTGTGAATACCTCAGCAGGCCAGCCATGACAAAGCAGGTCTGCTTCTGCTTGTAGCAATGGCAGGGCCAATTTTCTCAAAGCCTCAGAACAAACCTCAAGACTATAAAGTAGAATGGAACATTTTGGAGCCAGACCACCTACAGTCTCTGCCTTGAAACCTATGGGCAGAGCTACAGAGTTTCTGACAAGATCATCTCCCACCATAGATGTGCATGTGGGCATGAAGAGGAGGGAGCACTCCTAGTTCCCAGTCCCTGTACTTCCTTGCAGCTAGTTTATTTTTCATAGCACTTTGGCAAAGTCCAATCAAAATCAGTTTGCCTTGCAGCAGTGCTGTAGCCATTGCTCGAGCACTTCTGCTTTAGGGACCAGTTAATCCTGGTCCCTAACTCACAAAATATTTCTCTCCTTTTGCCTCGAAGAGGAGAAACCTTCAAATCTTATTTAAAGCTTTCTCCCCTCCTTCACGCCTTCTGCTTCTAACTGCATGTCACTTAATTCTTTATATCCTGTGATGTGTTAGTTTGTAGACCTGGCAAAAAACCCTAGCATTCTTATGGAGGTGAAGTCAGCTAAAACACTGTCTTCTCCCTTCAGAGGCATGCTAGGTTCTAGGTCACTGTTTTTTTTCTATTCAGCTATTATTTTTTCCATCCTGTTCTTCTTAAACAGAGCCCGTTTACTAAGTAGGTTAGGTGCTCTCTGGTTGGTTGGGTTTTTTTGCAGAATGGACACTCTTAAAGGTTTTCTACAGGAAAATCAGATCAGAGTGCAGCAAATTTTAAGGGTTTCTTTGTGCTGGTTATACCTTTCCCAGTCATCTTTTGTAGGCCCTGAAAAATAGTATATGACTCACCGAGGGCCTTTGTTAGATAAATAAAACTGATTTAGATGAAAATATTGATGCACAATCCCATACACACTGACAAATTATTTTCCTTTCTTGATCCAGTCACATACAATAATCATAACACATTCTACCTCACTATTCTGCACTCTTCATTCAGAAATCCTTACAGGATGTGTAACAGTACTATTCAGACAATAGAAGAACCACTCTGCCTCCACAGAAGATAAATGCCCTTCTCCCTGCTCCACAGCTTGGCCTTCCAGCTCAAAGCTGTTACAGGTCAGTGAGAGTTCTGGGGCAAAAGGTTCCAGGTTTTAATCACAAAGCTACAGCACTCTATCTATATTTATGGGTGTTGGTTCCTGATCCTGACCACCTCCATGTCAGAAACAGTGAAGAATTCAGAAGTAGTGCATATATTTCTAAGGAAAAACACTGAAAAGCAGCATTTCCCAGTAGCCAGTTTGCCAAGCCAAGAAACAAGAGAGGATCAATATTCCAGTCAGCTACCCCGTTGTTGGAAGAAATTCATGAAGAGTACCTGGAGTAGTGAAGGGGAGAAATGGAATCCTTTGCTGATGGAAGCAAATCACAGATTTGCTCACATGAGACCAATATTTTACTGAGTACTCTAGCTGTTTGAGGAGCTGCTCTGTTGAGGGCTTTCACTGGTTTGACTTAAATTTCACAAGCTGAGGTTCTTTCATCAGAGATTTTCCTTGTATCTCACTTCTAGGAAGCTTTACCTTTTCCCAATTTTTTACCTTTTTTTAATGACTAGGTTAAATCATTCCTCCTTAAAATATTCTCCTGCAACTTTTGCAGCTTCAAATGGTTGTTTCTTTCTTAGATATTT
This sequence comes from Pseudopipra pipra, assembly GCF_036250125.1. Taxonomy (NCBI): domain Eukaryota; kingdom Metazoa; phylum Chordata; class Aves; order Passeriformes; family Pipridae; genus Pseudopipra; species Pseudopipra pipra. The sequence continues at coordinate 29,695,436 of NC_087550.1, read as the reverse complement.
CTCTTCAGCTTTGAATTTTTCAATAGTTTGAAAACTATTATTTTGTCCTCCTGAGAGCTGACACAGTGGAGGTGTGAGGGTGGATTGTAGATAAAGAGCTTTACATTTCTTTTGTGACAAGCTGTTAAAGAGCTCAACAATAGCGCCCACACAATGTAACCAGCCCAAAGGTTGTTTCTACATTACACCAGTTTCCAATGTACTGTCTCAGTTTGGCAGTGCAAGCTTCAAGTGGGTGTAAAAATGGCCCTGGGTGTAGCAACTATGTCAAGACCAGGATACTCCTTGTGGTGCCCAGTGCAGAATCACAATGAGGTGACTTTCTGCCCATTCTCTTTCACTGTCACAGCCTGTGCGCGGTCTGTGGATGCACAGATGGTGCAGAGGAGTGATGAGAGGACAAATCTTACTCAGGCAAATCATGCATGCTTCTCTCTCCCCTTCTGTCTTTGAAAAAAAAAGCTTCCTCTGCTTTGAATTCCCTCCACTTTTATTATTTGTATAATAAAATATCTTCATACTCTAGAAATAATAAGTAATAAATTACAGTATTTGTATCTGTGAATATGTCTGGCAAGTTTCCTTGAGATAAATGTCATCTCAGATGTACATAACATTTAGCTTGGCTGCTGGATAGTGAAGTGTGTCCTGCCAGTAAGGTCAGTCAGAAAGTAAAATAGTTTCCTTAATTAGGTAATTTACAGTCAATGTGTAGTCATCTGCCATATGGGCTAGAGTTATGGTTACACCATAGCAAACTTAGAACAACATTGTCCAATATGAAATCCCTCTGCTATATAAATATTGCTTGCAATGGTTTGTGTCCTGCTTGTATTGATTTCCTTGCTTGAGCTAAACTGCATTGAAAAGGGGCCTTTTGCATTTGGTTAGAATAGTTAGTATCGCCACAGAACAGTTGCTGATCATGCAGCAGGCAATACAAAATTCCATTACACAGCTTCATGAATCACACTAGAAAACTTTGGCTTTGTTTTCACGAGGGGAAAGAATATCCACTTCCGAGTGCTAATGCACATAGCAATGGCAACTGTCTTCCTCATGCTAGAGCTTCTCTGTGCTCATGAAGAGGCTTAAAGCAGAGAATAATTTCTGCTAGGAGTATGCTTACTAATAAAAGTATGGAGGAGTCTGAGATGAAGGATGGTTGTGTATTTAAGGCCAATAGCACAGTACTTGGAAGCATGCAACCTCAAAGATGTCTCCTGTATGTCTCTCTAGGTGGTTGTTTTCTTCACTGTCCTTTCACTTTCTATCTGTAGGTACAACAGCATTTCCATTACCTGCTTAGCTTGAGGCTAAGAATGAACTCTCCATTAACACAGACAATTTAAGTCTCTACATAATGCCATAAAAATAATAATGACGATTTTGCACCGTTAAATCTCCTTTCGGAGGGTGTCCTCAAAGCTGAATACTCAAACAGTAAAACTCAGCACAATTAGAGTTGCCTTGAAAAGCTTAATCTCGTATGTATATGTATGGGCCTATTACTAAAGTCCTGGCAAGGTGCTTTCAGTGGCTGTCTATGGGATTCTGTCAGTATGGATATTTTATTTACTGCTCAGACAATTCAGGATTTTATGATGGAATCCCCAGCACTTCTAGTACAGTACTTCTAGTACAGAAGGTGTTTTGTGTACACGGTGCACCTGCAGTGACAGGAAGACAGAGGGATGTGTTATCACCTCAAGGATGTGATGAGTAACAATGATGCTTTAACAATGTAATTTTATTTTAGATTATAAATACTGGTTTCCTAGCCTTTAGGATGCATTTGTATACGCACCAGCTGTTTGTTACATTCTTGATGGTTAGGCCTTGACATGATTTGAATGACAACTGAGATTATTTCATGATCTCCTGACTCCAAGATTTTAATAAAAACAGCAAACAAATAAAAACTGAGATTCAGCCATGGGAAACAGCAAAACAGCTCTTATCACTGTGCATGCCAGTCCCATGGGTATGCTTGCAGAGTGCAGACTGTCAAGAACTAATTAGCGACAGATCAGAGCTCCTCAGGTCAGACCATTCTGTGTCATTGACATCATTACTTGCAAAAACTTGGAAAACCATATTGATCCTGAAGGCATCTTCAGTGATCCCACATGTTCCAAGCAATGTGTTTTATGATTTCAGTTCTGCTGCATTCCTGACCTTTCTTCCCCTCCTGGAGGGTTTGGATTAGATGCTAAATATATCAAACACTGTTAATTGTCTGAAACTTTAAGACTACCATGAGAGCAGGCTAAACTTTAGCTGCTCCAAACAGGAACTTTTCTAAAGCAAACCTTAAAGTGGAAAATGCGTGTTGATAACTCAGGGCAGATTAGACCACAAGACTCAGATAAACACTCCTAAATCAAGTGTTTCAGGGCTTCGCAATTGCATTATCCAGAAGAGAAATTGTAGGTGGAATACGGTTCCACAATCCAAAATAACTTTGTGCATAGAAAAAACATAATCTCAGAATTCAGAAAACAACAACAAAAAAAAAGATGTAAGTAATCTAAATGTGTTACTTCATGGGCAAAGCATAGAGTTGAGATGGAATGTTCTGGCCTGTTGTGTATTTTCCAAAACGTTGTCTTTATTAAAATTTACACAAAAATGCATCAAATGTGAAAAAACACAGTACACCAAGAAAAGATAACATACTGGTAGAGAAAACCAGTATTCTATAGAAAACACCAGCAATATTAAGAGATTCTTCTGAAGTCCAGTGAAGATGAGGGGGGTTTTTGTTGGAAAATTAGTCCATCCTTTGAATAGTCATGGTTCTAATGAGCAGGTCTTTTGCTGGTAATCACAGATGAATATAAGAAAACTTATCTTCAACAAGTTACGTAACTAAATAAACAAAGGCCCTAGTGGCAGCAACCTCCTATACATCCATGAGAAGTTAATAGAGACCTACAGCAGGGAGGGGAGAGTAAAACCATGTCTGACTGTATTTTTGTAATCATTTGTGGCATTTTCCTCGACTTCCCTAAATAAAGTCATTAAATGTTTGTTTTGAAATGGGTGCATTAAAAAAAAAATGGAAGCAAATTAGGAGGATAAATTCTGATGATATACCTTCTATGAAAACAGTTCATCAGTGTGATCTATATAACGACTTCCTACCGATTTTGCGGCGTAGAATGGAATCTGCTTTGCCTTCATTGTCTGTAAGCTGTATATCAGGGTATTCATGATCTTTATTTTTCCAAGGAAAGTCATAGCTGAAACTCAAGGAAAAATGTGTCATTTGACCTGCATCAGCAGTTCAGATTCGTGGCCTTTACATTCTAAACTCTCTTTGTTTCAAAGCAAGAAACCAGTCTGAGACGACTGGTAAAGCAGGACATTTTCTTCTTAATTTCAAGCAGCTAATACTTTGTTATGCCTTGAATATCTTCTTATCCAGTCGTAGCTCACCTCTGTCACAAAAAGGGGAGGGGGAAGGATGCTATTTCTGTTCAGGAACCAGCTCACATTTTTCAAACCTGTCATTGTGCTCTCTGAGTCCATACTGCATTTTAGAGAGGAAATCAGATATTTTACTAAAAAAGAAATTTTCACCTTTCTTTAGAGCTCTGGTAGAGCCCTCTGGTAAAGCCCTCTGGTAGAAATGAAGGCCTGACACTGTCACAAAAAGACTGCTACTTTGTAAAACAGGGTTTCTTCTCTTCTGTATGGGGAAGGAATCGAGTTCTTCCTCTGCCAGCCAAGCTGCAAAATCAAAAAGGTGGCAATCATCCTTGCTCACCTCATGTCACGGGGCATCCAGTCCTTTTCAGCTGACATAACATAGTAGGAAAAACCCCACTCAGCCAACAAAGGGGAATTACCTTCCCCTTTACATCTGTTGCGCTTCCTGCCAGGTGTAGAGCAGAATTTTCAGAGGACCAGAGCATCCACAGCACTTGCTGTCCCCCTGCAGATTTGTGTGTCCCAGGTCTCTTAAAAATTGTATCTTAAATTAATGTTTGTTTTTACTGGCTAGGTGTTAAACAGTCTTCTCTATTATCAGAAATTAAGGGCAGTCTTGGGATGCTCCTGCACATCATTCAGAGGAAGATCCGGGGGGTGCTATGCAAAGGGTGTGAAGAGCTATGCCCACTTGCTCTTGGGCTGCAACAGGTTCATGAAAAGACAAGAAGTATGGCTCTGCTCTTACTGAAAGAGGGTGGACAGAAGCATCCACTGTCTTACAAGATCACACCTCTACACTATAATTCAAATACTGAGCCTGCAGAAGGACAGGTGATAACTACCTTTCCTTAAGGAAAGGATCCAGGCAGAATATGAGGCAAACACAGATAGAGAAACATTTTGTAACTAAATCCTCACCAATGGGGGCTTTGAACTAGGTTGGCCCAAACAATGAGAAATCTGCTGGGGAGCAGTATTCTGGAATTTTTTCTGTTGTTCCTCCCACCTTTTTCATATAACTGCCCTCTAGCAGCGCTCTCACTGGAACACTTAACAGGAAGGGAAACTGAACTTTGGGACTACTATGTTCAAAACATAATGTGAGGTGGCTATCAAAGCACCTCAGCTGATAGGGACAGCAGGGGATCACCTGCCTCGAATTGACACAAAGGACAAGAACATTTCATTATTTGCTGGAGACAAATAGCTGGCTCTTGGATGTCAGCTGTGTGCATACATCCTCTCAGGCTTGAGAAGTGAGATCAAAGGATGACAGGATACCTTGAGAAAGCCAAGTAGAGTGTTGACAGCTGTACAAGATGTGCTAACAGAAAGTATGCCACAAACCAGGCCTTCTCCGCAGCCTCATAACCAGAGAAACTGAAATAATAACCGTTAAACCAAAGTTCTTGAAACATCTTCTGAGGGCAAATACCTCTAACAAGCACACAAGAGAACTGCAGTTCTGAAAACCACACATATCTAAAACTGGTTTTATCTCTTTAAGGGAAGGTAAAAATACAGAGTTTTGATTGAGGTTTTTTTTGCATTTACGAGACAGAGAAACTCATCTGCTGGTGGTGTTGTGATGTTTCAGATTGTATGCTTCTGACTTGTAAAGTCAGGATTAATCCACAAATTGCAGGAAAAAGTATATTGTATGAAGCAATGGGTTGAGTAACCAAATTTAATGTGTTTTGGTCAACATGGCCTGAGGAATACTGAAAATGTCCCAGTGACCACTTGCTCAGTGATCACAAAGCACACACACGAGATGTGCAAAAATTGGTTGCTCATGCTATGGCTCAATCCCAGCTAAGAGGGGTACAGATAATACTCAGCTGTGTTCCCACAGAAGCTTTATTGAGTATGTAGATACAGGAGTCACCATTTGTTTGAAAGCAGAAGGATCAGATCTTTTCCATGGCAATTTCCTACTTTGACATAAGTTCTAGAGAGCTGGGAATAGTTGTTCTGCTGCACCGAGACACACATACCTTGTATCTCCAGAGGTCACTTTACAGTGGAAATATCAGCATTCGCTTTAGAGGTTCTTTTTTACATTTTCAACTGATGACTGTAATGAGAGAAGCTTTAACAATTCAATAGAGGTCCATCTTACTGCAACAGTGTCTCTACCTAGTCCTCCAGGTACATAATAGGACTCTGGAGTCAAAAGAGCTATATGGCTTGATGTGAGCTCTTCTCCACAAGTACTTCACACCTCTCACTTTGAGGTCTTATTTAGGGTAGAATACAGGAGGTGTGGAACATACGGACAACACTCTAGGTCAATCCCTTACCAGTCAAAATATTCCCGTAACCCTACAATAATAAAATTATTCTTATAATTAAGGGCTAATTTAAGGAATGTACAGTATTTACACCCATTAAATCTAGACAGAAGATACTAAGTAACAGGGGAACAAAATAAAGGAAATTAAGATAGAGCTAGGATGAGGTTCCTAGGCTCTTTCCTGAGAACACACTGAGGAGTGTGTTCATTTCCTCTGATACCCTGAGGAGCAAATGCCATTCAGGGCCTACCTAGATGTTCTCTGGATAACCTTTCTCCAGGGATTCTTATCTCTAGCACAAGGCTAGAGCAGTTCTACCTTGTTCTACACAAAGTCTATAGCATCTTATAAAAGAAGCTCATAGCAGCTGATGGGCCTGTCTCCCAGCTTAGCAGGAGTCAGTTACACCCTCTTATTATTCCTATTGTGGGAATTAGTCAAAGGAGTTGTCTTAGACTACTCATCTGAGATCCATACATGTAGAGTGCTTTCTGTAACATCAGAACAAGCCAAATTCAGCCCTCAGGCCAGTTTACTTCAGTTCAGGTATCAGCTGAGACCAACTAATGTCTGTTCCTAAATTTTCATCCTCAAGACCGGGAAAGCTGATATCCAGAAGGATTTTGCTCAGACTATCATTCATGGTGTCCAGGATAAGGCCCTCCATGAGTGACCGGTTTTCAGTAAAGCCAGAGGCTGTCAGTTCAGCAGATAATTGCTTAGCGGACTCACGAACCAACGCTGGAGAGCTTGTGAGGGGGGCATGAGCCAGATCACTGGATTCTGTATTGAGAAATTCCCGAGGAGAATCAAAGAGCGGATTTTTAAGGGGTGTGCTGTTAAAACTCAGTAAGTCCTGGTTGTCCTGGAGGGGTGTGAATGGCAACTGAAGGGTTTTCACTGGACTGAAGTCCAGCTCGTGACTTCCCTTGGCTAAGGAAGCAGACTTCCAGAGGTCAAGCCCCTCTAGAGAGGGGGTAGTAGTGGCTGAGACTTTGCTGGGAGTGGAAGAAACTGGCAATTTGCTGAAGATCTCCTTGACTGGTGTTTTAAAGGCTCCTTCTTCTCCCTGCGAGCAGCTGAGCTGTGATACCTGTTCAAGAGGCTGGCTTTCCAGTGGGAAGGGACAGTCTGCCGCTAACCGAAAAGGGTCAAAGCTGTTGCTTTCTGGCAAAACAAGGACAGGTTCTTCTGAGCAAGGCAGTGCTAGACGTTGTTTCCTCCTGGATCTGCCCATTTCCCGCCTTTCCCGCCTCTTTATAACTAACGAGTCAGAAACAGCCCTAGGTGGGGACTTCAGTGTGGTGAACTGTTTCTTCTCCTTTGTGGATGAGTCTGGGAGGAATGAGCCTGGCTCTTCCTTTACCGTTATGGTTGAGGCAAATGGGGACAGCCAGTCATCCAGTTGACAGCCTTCTTCCTCCTTTATACAGACACCTTCAGGGAAAGAAGCCAATTCCTCACCAGGCTGGGAGCTGTTCTCCTTTAGGGAATGGGCTGGGGAGAATAAACCCTCATCACATTGACCCTCTTCCTTGACAGCAGCCGTGGGTAAAGAGGGTGACTCTTCTGTAGACAGTGACATCTATAAAGAAACACAAGTGACATGCAGTCAGTAAGCAAGGATCTAACCCACCCAAAATGCAAATAAGAGTAGAAAGAAGAAAAAAAAGATTGGCACTTAAGATCAGCAGAAAAAGGTAAGAGGAAGATCTTCAGAAAGCAGTAACTATAACAATAGATACAGATGGATCTTGGTAAAGTCAACAGAAAGAAGCCTACAGATCACATGGGAAGGATTTTAGCTAAGAGACTGAAAGTCATTCCCTTCACAACACTTCATCTATAAGCAACTTCTAGGAGTGCAGGCAGAAGGAGAGCCAAATATTTGTGGAAAAAATGTAACTCCTTTGATTTCTTCTTATACTGTCTATATGTGAATAACAAAATGAATGAGGACAGCTTTCTCAGAAACCAAGGAAAAGGAAACAAAAAAAATGAGGTTATCAAAAGAAAAAGAACACAGGAGAAAGATAAATCATAGCAGGGAAGGACATAAAGCAGCAGTCACACAAAGGAAAACAGAATTATGATTCGATCGGATAGAAGAAGCTAAAGCTTTACAATGTCTAAGCATACAAGAGCAGTCAGTGAGATGCCAAGAGAAAGACCTGTTTAATAGCTGTTTTTCTTGAGCCCAGAATAACTGGGAACTTCACCAAATTAGTAAACAGCAGATACAGAAAACCTCTGGGAAGAAACTACATGAAATAAGTACTCTTTCAGAAAAAGTTCTTTATGTTACATGTCATTAGTGCTATCAAAAATACGAATGTTTTAGGATCAGAAAAAAGACACTTCTCTCATTCTTTTTTCTTCACACCCAAGCGGTAGAGAAAAATTGTTTTAACCAATCCGTAAGTCCCTTCCTCTGACAAATTATAGAAACATCCTTATAGCAAGTAAACTAGCAGGTAATAGTCAGCCTAGAGACAGTAAAGGATAGTAAGGATTAGTATGAACTTGGGAGTTTCAGAGCACCTAGAAAAGATGCACAAAGAAATGATATGAAGAACAGGTCTATTGGAGGCAAGAGATGTAGAAAAAAATCCAAACAAAAACCCCACAAAAACTCAAAACAAACAGATGAAACCCCAAAACCACACCCACCCACCCACCCTTCCTACCCTACCCCCTAACCCCACCCCCAAAAAAAAAGCCACACAAAAAACCTTGGAAAACAAGGAACCAACCTTCGGAGCAATGCGCACACGCTTATTGCTCTGCAAAGTCTCTGAGCTATTAAGGGATGCTCCCTGTGCCATGGATAGAGGAACCTTCATAGAAGGCTGCAAGACAAGAGGCTGACTCAAAGGAAACTGGATTGGAACCAGGTAGGAGTTGACGCGGGGAAGCAAAGGCTTCATCTTTCGGCCTGGAAGGGAGAAGAATGGACTCAGTAGCCTCTTATCCTCTACAACTACCTCTTGAAACCCAGGCATCTAACAGAGTCCTTCTAACCCCCCCCCAAACAAACATTCAATCAGATAGGCTCACCTGCCTTCTCTGCTAACTTTGAGAATACAAATATGAAGCCAGAAGGCCTCATTAACAAGAAAATAGTCCTTCATACAGATCCTAGCCCTCAAGCTAGGGCTCTCACTCTATTTGCATACCCAATCCTCACCATCTCCCCATCACATCCTCTCTCAGACACAGCAATACTGCCTTCAATTTCAGACCTGACAATAGGGAGCATAAAAGCTGGCAAACCTGGATAACAAATTCAACTCGTATTCCTAAAGGAATCTGAGAGAGTGCCCCAGACTACTGAATTGATTCTCTTTGGCCTAGGCTGATGTAGACACTTACGTGAATTCTGGGGTTCAGTTTTGCTTCCCACGTTCTTCAGGGTATCTGGAAGACGATTCTTTTGCTGCTGCAGTCATTGTGAAACAAGAAAGAGGAGAAGGAGAAAAGAAAGATTAAAACAAAGAATCCATATTTATTCTTCTGCCTCATTTAGAACAGTGAGACCAGAATTTTGGGCTGCGCTAATGTAGAGAGAGCAGCTGTTAGCACCCAGCCCTCATGTCAGCTCTAGGTCCCTGCAGCTTGCTGTTTTGCAGCCATACCATCCCAAAGCCAGCTGCCAACCAAAGGCTGTGTAGAAAAAGACAGATCTGCTTCAGCTGCAGACTCTACTGCAGAAGGGACCTGGTTTTGGCATCCTCAGAGCCTGAGGAACAGTGATTAGGATGGCTTTATTGTATATGGGATCTCTGTACAAACCATAGACCAGGTAGATGTTCAAATGGAATAGCAGAAGCAACAGAAGAATCAGAATTCTGAGCAGATGGAAGGAAGGCCAGGATTGTAGCTGCAAGAGAAATGTTTGACCGGACACTTGCAAATCCATCACTGTTAAAACTGCCGAATGCAAGAGCGACAGCAAACAGGTTCATCCTTCTCACAGCTACAATGCAGCTGGGTTCCAAAATGAAAAAGCAACACAGAGAAACCCTATTCTCTCTGGATCTGAGCCCCAGAACAGATTGGGACTGCTGCCATGGAGATGATAATTTTGCCAGAAATCTCCGGGCTTGTTCTCTGAAGCCTATTGGTCACCATTGCAGCCTATTTCAGCAGCAGAATTCCAAGTTGCTCAAAGCTGTACAGCTCTACCAGCTAGAGAGAGAGCATATCATCTGAAGGCAGTTAACCTTTGGCTCAACCTCTTTCCCCAAAAAGGGTGTGCATGGAGCTATATGATTAGGTGCAACAGTGACCCAGTCCCCCTCCCCAGGCCTCTTGTCCTTTCCTTCAGTGACTAGCAAGAAGAGAATGGAAGATCAAGCCCCAAGCCAGAGGGTAATTCTTACTGATTCAGAGCATTCAGGCGATGTTGGTGACCCCAATTCCAGCGGCTGGTGGCAGAAGGCATTGAGAGGGAAAAAAATTAAGATGAAGTTATCAGCCAAAGAGGGGGACAAATGGGTCATTTTAAACTTGCACAATCTGAGTGAACAAAAGTCAATCTGGCTACCCAGCAGAAAATACAGAGGAGTCTAAACACACCTATACCAGACTCACAAGCTCTATTTCCCCCACAAAATGATACTTCCTAAAACACCTAGTTGGGATAGGAGAATTCTATCCTATGACTGACTTATCAAACAGCGTAGGAACATCTGGTTGGCTTCAGTGGAAAGCTTCTCATTAGGAATTTGAATCAGGTTCATGGAAAGAAGTTGAACAAGCTGACTATTACATTTGGCACAGCATCCGAAGAATGAACACGTTCCACAAAAGCTCCAGGTCAAAAGCACAACCACAGCACCTTTTCTTTCAAATGCAGAGCTTGTCTATTTGTCAAGAGAAGTGACTGAATACAGCTTCTACAAAAAGGCTGATGTCAAAGCAGCTTAACTTTACAGTTAAAATAAGGTGCATCTGCCTAGAAACTGGATAACCTGTCCTATTTTCTTTGCATGAGGCAACTCACCTTAAATACCTGGTCCAATGTTAGGCAACGGTTTGCATCAGGGTGAATAGTCCAGAACGAGATTTTACCATTAGCAGATGTCTCACGGACAAACATATCATGAAGGGACAGGTTGTGCCGAATGGAATTCTGGGGAGAAAGCAGTGAGGGGAGTTGAAAAGCAGTAGTTTTGTTATCAGCAAAGCAAGGGCTACCTCAAACATGACTGCCCTAGCAGAGGGATTAGATTCCAAAGGGTAGACAACACTGAACTTTCATATTCACAGCATACCCAGCCAACCCTGTCATCAGTCTCTTATTCTATTTACTCTTGAATTCCTTATTCTTAGTCCAGTGATCAAATATACCATCATCTTGCTCAAGAGGAATGAGACAAGGGATACAAGAAGTGGGAGAGTGAACATCTGGAATGGGAGGGTATTTGGGGTGGGATGTTTAAATGAATTTCCATCTTGCTCTGCAGGCTGGGGAAAAAAACTTTTCATTTTGATCCAGAAGGCTTATAACATCACCCTGTGGCCCACAGCAACTTGAAGGCCTGCTTGTTACCTTCCAACCTGGCTTAGCTACATGTTTAAAATAAGGGAAATGATCCTCAATCCAGGTATAGATGTCCTTCAGAGTCATACGCTTCTTCTCAGTGCTGTTGATGGCAAACTGGATCATGGCCATGTAGGAGTAAGGAGGTCGTTCTGACACTGAATCCTGCCATGATGAGGATGCAGCAGCAGTAGGAATAGCAGCAGCAGCTTCTTCTTCAGTCTGAGAGACAGAAGGAGCGATACATGAATGATCCCTGGATCCTCCATGTTCTGTTCAAATCAGTAAAGGCCAAACCCAGGTTACTTAGAGACAGTGATGCCTAGTTCTTGGAAGTCTTCTGATCCACATAGATTACTTCCTTACCAAAAATTTTAGCACATGCTGTTGTCTTCTCCTACTTACCTTGATTCTTTCCTGCAGAGGCATTTGGTTCTCCTTCTCTGTGTCTTGCTTCACAGAAGAGGGATTTAGGCCATCAGATCTCATCTTCCCCAGCCACTGGATGTTAGTGAGACTATTGTCCAACACAGAGCTCATTGTCTCACCACTGCCTGTTGGGATAGCAAGCCCATATTACAGAATCACAGAATCATTTATGTTAAAAAAAGACCTCCAAGATCACTGAGTCCTTTCTTTGACCAAACATCACCTTGGCAACCAGGCTATGGCACTAAGTGTTGCGATCAGTTGTTTCTTGAACACCTTCAGGGATGGTGACTCTACCATCTCCCTGGGGAGCTTGTTCCAACGCTTGACAACCCTTTTAGGGAAGTAATTCTTGATGATGTCCAAACTGAACCTCCCCTGGCACAGATTAAGATTATGGTCTCTCATCCTGTCACTAGTTGCCTGAGAGAAGAGGCCAACTCCCACCTGGCTACAACCTCTTTCAGGTAGTTGTAGGGAGCAATAAGGTCTCCCTTGAGCCTCCTCTTCTCCAGGTTGAACAAACCCAGTTCCCTCAGCCGCTCCTCAGGACTTACTCTCTAGACCCTTCACCAGATTTATGTCCCCTCTCTGGACACACTCCAGCACCTCAGTATCGTCCTTGTAGTGAGGGGCCCAGAACTGGACACAGCACTCAAGGTGTGGCCTCACCAGTGCCAAATACAGGGGGACAATCACTGCCCTGGTCCTGCTGGACACACTGTTCCTGACACAGGCCAGGATGCCAATGACCTTCTTGACCACCTGGGCACACTGCTGGCTCATGTTCAGCCACTGTTGACCAGCACCCCCAGGTCCTTTTCTTACTGGGCAGTTTTCCAGCCACTCTTTGCCCAGCCTGTAGCACTTCATGGGATTGTGACCGAAGTGCAGAGCCCCTTATCATAGTTCTGCTTACTTACAAGTAACCCTCTTAACCCTTCATCTCAACTGTCAAAAGGAAGGCATTTAGTCACACTAGTAAAAGATGGTATTGCAATGTTAATGTCGTGGAAGGAATTACTCTTGAATTCCTGATTTCATGTGAAGTTGCCTATTTCTGAAAAGAGCTGCAGCCTTAAAAATGAACACTCAAACCAGATTACTGCTTTCAACCAAAACAGGACAATGTTGATTTAGTGCTTCAAGAATATCGTTAGCTAAAGGATGAATTTAGTAAGCAGAAGCCAAGGATGGTGATGACAGACTCTAACCAAAAGACACAGCACAAGATCCAAGTCAGAAGCTCAGATGTCTTCCACTAAAAACATATGCACTGTGATCCTTCAGATTTCACTAGATATCCAAAGCTATGTAGATTATTAGAATCAAATCTATAGGCTATTTTGTAATTAACAAAATATTATTTGTTACTCCATACCGAGATTCAAGCACTACATTCATTGGCCCACTTCACATCTCTTTGTCTGTCAGGACAAAAACCCAACCAACCAAACAACCAGCTAAAAGAAACCTGGTAAAGACTACATACTGTTGCTCTCCTGTTCCTGTCCACCCGCAGAATCAACTCCTGAATGCCAGAGCGCTGTCCCGCCTGCAAGACCAGGTGTCTGTGTAACATTCTTCTCTCTTTCTGCACCATCTGCAGCCTTGACTGCTGCACTGGCTTTCTTCTCTGATGGGAGATGCTGTGATGGTGCTGGACCTGCCGAACGGGACGTGCCCCCACTGCTAATGAGGATGAACTTGTTGGGTCCATTGTTGCCACATTCTTTTCCTTTTGCCGTCAGTGCCTCTATGATGCTCTGGATATCAGCATTTGTAGGGATGGCCACCACTTGTGTGTTGGGCATTGTAGGATGGTCAATTATCTTTATTCCCGCTGGGAATTTCTGCAGGCCACTGTCCCTTTTGTCTCTGGGTTGTCTGTTGTGTTGGTCCTCCTGGCTGTGCTCCTGCTTGGGAGTCTTTTCATCCTGACCTCTGTTCTCATCTCTTGCTGAAGTGCTGGATTCATCCGTCTGTGGGAGGGTCAGTTTCCGCCTTTTGAGAATTAAGGGCCTGCGAGGGCTGGTCCTCATTATTGATCTATACTGTCACTCTCCATTGAAAGGGAGAGGAACAAATCCTGTAAAACAAAAGATACAAGATAAAGACTGCAGCAAATCATCACAGGTCTCCCACAGAGCACACATTCTCAGCAATTGCTACAAAGCCAAAAACACAAAAGGAAAATAAAATCAAAAGTGTTTAATAAGGTTGGCAAGGCTACTGAAAAGTCATACTGTACCTCCTTTACTTGCAACTTGTGTAAGCAGGACAGGAGAGACATTTGCACAGTCGATAATTTGCATCACAAAGTACATAATAATGAGGAAAGTGTGTATTTGTACTTTATAGAAAGTCTTAGCTATAATGTGACTTGGCCAGCATCAGCCAGCAAGCAGGAATGGATAGAAAGTAGAACATAGAAGTAGCAGTCCTGATTCTTATAGAAGATTACACAACCTGAGTGAAAAGGGAATTCACAGATGGTTTAAGATCTGGGAAGAAGAGATTATCTCAAACACTACAAAAGCACACAATAAATGCAGCAGAAGTTAAGCGCTTTAAAACAGATGTAAAGTAAATGTTCTGGTCATTTTTTCTGTAGATTTGTCAAGAACCAGATAAATTCCTCATTGGGCAGCATACATTTAAATGTCAAACTTTTTGACAACAGGCAATTTAGACTATAAAGCAGGAAGCAGAGGAAATAAAATTCATAGATGCTGCTTCCAGGACAAGATGCAGTGAGAATACTGCTTATAATGCCATCAAGAACTTGGTGGAACCTGTGTCTTACAGCAAACTATAACAGAACGAGAACACACAAATTTTACTTTTTGTTTATCATTAGGGATGCCAGGCATCCCTAATATAAAAAAGGAGGCCTTTTACATTGCTAGATTGGACTGGGCCAGCAGGTAAACGAGAAAATTCTCAGTAAGAGTCACCTACATTGATACAAAGCAGAGAGTCCAGCGGAAAACAAACCGAGCTGCCCTACGCGCAGGGATCAGACAGCCCCGGGATCGCGGGCTGCCCGGCAGCGACGGGAACGCTCCGCACTCCATGCGGGTCGTGGCACACAAGCACACGTACGGCCCTTTGCGATCAGCTCCACCCCCTTAAAGAGACATCCCGGTTAGACAGCGCCCAAAGAGGAGCCTTTAGCCAGCCTCCAATAGACTGCGTTCCCTACAGGAGCGCGCCGCTTCCCAAACAGGCCTGGAGCTGCTGCCACCAGTAAAGGCCCAGGAGCATCCCTGTGCACATGAGGCCTCAGGGGTGGTAAGAGGGGCAGCGCTAAAGGGCTCTCTGCTCCTCCTCCGCCCGCTCCAGCCCCAGCGCCGCCGCCCCCGCCGTTAAGTCCGCCTGCCCCGCCGGGGTCCCTCCGCCCCGGGCCGAGCCTAAGCGCTTCCCTCTCCCGGGCGCCTTACGGTCTAAGTGCAGCCGCCCGGGGTTGCCGGTCCTTGCAGGGGGATACTGGAGGTGGGGCAGGCGCAGGTGGAGACTCACCAGCTCCCGGGCGGACAGGGCCGATGGAAGTGGCGGCGGCTCCGGCGCTCCCGGGGCGGCCCCGGTTTGAATTTGGCGCCCGGCGGGGCCCCGGCCTGGTCACGTGCCGGCCTGGGCCAGTGAGCGGCGGCGGGGGCGGGGTGGCCCGGCGGCGGCCAATGGGCGGGGGCGGGGGCGGGGCAGTGGCAGCGCGGGCCAATGGGCGGTGGCGGCGGGGGATACGGCTGGGCCGGCGGGACGCGCCGGGCCGGAGCGGTCGGGCTGGGGTCGGTACCGGGGTCCCGTCCCGTCCCGTCCCGTCCCGTCCCGTCCCGTCCCGTCCCGTCCCGTCCCGTCCCGTCCCGTCCCGTCCCGTCCCGTCCCGTCCCGCCTGAGGCAGTCCCCGGAGCTCCCTCCAGCCGCGCCGCCTGGAAGCCCTGCTCTGTGCCCGGGTCGCCGGCCGTGCGTTGGCCCCTGGTGAAGAGCCGCGGAGTTTCGCCGTTTAACGTGTGTCACGGCTATACTGGGTTGCGGGGACCCGCAGGACGCCCCGAGGAGGCTGCGCCTCTGGTAAGCAGTCAGGATGTTGCATTCGTATACATCTCTCCTAAAACGTTCTTTTTGGAGTTCCTCTTCTGAGCTCGCCCGTGGTGATTCAGGCTGGCTGAACATGAGCCATCAGTGTGCCCAGGTGGCCGAGAAGACCACTGGCATCCTGGCCTGTATCAGGAATAGCGTGGCCAGCAGGACCAGGGCAGTGATCGTCCCCCTGTATTTGGCACTGGTGAGGCCATACCTCGAGTGCTGTGTCCAGTTCTGGGCCCCTCAATTCAAGAATGACACTGAGGTGCTGGAGCACGTCCAGAGAAGTGCAATGGAGCTGGTGAAGGGTCTAGAGAGTAAGTTCTATGAAGAAGAGCTGAGGTAGCTGGGGGTGTTAAGCCTGGAGAAAAGGAGGCTCAGGGGGTACCTTCTTGTACTCTACAACTACCTGACAGGAGGTTGTAGCCAGGCGGGGTTGGCCTCCTCCTCGGTAACAAGTGGCAGGACAAGAGGACATAGCCTTAAGCTGTGCCTTGGGAGGTTTCGGTTGGACATTAGGAAGAATTTATTCACAGAAAGGGTGATTAGACAATAGAATGGGCTCCAGAATGGGCTGCTCCAGTCGCCATCCCTAGAGGTGTTTAAGGAAAGACTGAATGTGGCACTTAGTGCCATGGTCTAGTTGACATGGTGGTGTTTGGTCACAGGCTGGACTTGATCTCAGAAGTCTTTTCCAACCTAATTGATTCTGTGATCTGTTTTTCAATGGAAAATTAAATTAAATGTTACTTCAATTCAAATTTATTCCTTAGGTAAAAAAAAAAAAAAAAAAAAAAAAGCAAGATCTGTAGAATACAGGAGGGAAATGTCAACTCTGTCCTGTAACAAAAACAAACTAAAAAACTTAAAAATTCCTGAAATTAAAAGGTATTTAATTAAAAAGGTAGTTAGCAACTAGAAATGTAAAGACTTCTGGTTACCTTGGCCCTACAGTATATTCTTGGCATTACAAACCAAATTAAATTGAAAAGAGAAAGCAGGTTTTTCTGACTTTTTTTTTTTGATAGCTGATTTGATATAGCTGGATCAGTAGGTCAACTGCTCCAATTCCTGCTGTGCATTTCTAAATCTACCTGGAAATCAACAGAAGGTTCAAAAACTACTGGTAGGAAGAAGTCTGCCTAGAGACTTGTATGCTCAACTGCTGCATAAATGTTTTGCTTTTGTTAAAAACTAGATCTGAGGTTTCCAAACAAGTCTATCTTCAAATACATTTATTTGCCTTCTACAGAATCGAGAGCACTTCAGCATTTCCTTGGGGTGCTTCCCTCTTTCTCCAACTGGCTCTAACAAGCATCATGAGGTTTCTAAGTGGTTTTACCATACCTCTTGATGCCTCCAAAGAAGAAATGTACCCACAAGGCCAAGAAGGCAGAGCTGGTATTCCTCGAGAAGCCGCGGGCAGGACCCATCCATTGCTATGAAACTCCGCTGCCTTTGGCCCAGAATCCCAGACGTGTGCCTACAAAACCTGTAGACCGGAGCACCTCTGTTGCCTGGGTTGGTATAGATTATCCTTCCCCCTGTGTCCCACAGCCACGATTTTCAAGTTTTTCCCATATGTCTCAACAGAAATTTATCTCTTCTGGTTACTGAAAATTAGTAGCCCAGACTTGAATTCATTGTAGCAGCCTAAAACATAAATAAGTGCTTATGAGTTGCTTCACAGTCTAACAGCAACCACTCAGGTCTTGGTTATTCGAAGGTGTAAAACTGTGTGCAGTCTGTACTGGTTAATATGACTATTTCTGGGAAAATAATTCTTATCAGGAAGATGCTGTTTTCTATGGCAACTGAAAACCCTGCACATTATAAATATGAGGGGGAATTTTATTGGCTTACTGCTCAAAATAACTGCTGAACTCTAAATGTTACATGTTAAAGTACTAGTTGCTTTGCTTAAATTTGACACTGCTAAACTTAGAGAACATAGGTTTTCACTTCAGGATTATTTGTTCTAACCTGTCCTCTTTTCTATTCTGTCTTTTGAATAGTTTCTCTCTATATCAATCGTCTTATGGGCCCCTCTTCTGGTCTGATGGGCTCCTGTTCTGGGACTGCTTGCATTTTCCTAAGCTGTTCCTTCTATCATGTAAGGATAGGGTTTTTTTTAAACAAACAGGTGCTGCAATGACAGACTGTTCCTATACAACAGCAGTCTCACCTAGGGGAGCTCTTTTAAGCATTTCAGCACCGTTTAAGCATTGCTGCTGCTCAACATTGCTCATCACAAAGGAAGCTCAGGAAGTGTGGTTTCAAACCTGCATGAGACATTCCTTTGTTCCTGGTGACCTGAAGTTATTTTTGTGATGCCTTAATCTTGAAGTAGAACACATTCCATCTTTTCCCTTTAACTTTTTTTTTTTGTATGTGCTTGAGGCAGTTAGCTTTGTGGCTTCTGAAATACTAAGTAAAATAACTGCTGTGAATAAGCATTCTTTTTGTTTGGAAGAGTTGGAAATATCCGCATTGGTAGCTCTTTGATTCTAAACATACAATGATTTTAAAATTTGTTTCAAGTGCTTAAAATGTTAGATATTTTTCAGTTTGAAAATGTGGTAGGTTTGTAACTTCTGGAGGCATCCTCTGCAGAGTGTCAACCTGTTTGAGTGAGAACTGATTTTCTGCTCCTCTCTTCTTGATGTTATCTAAGTTTTTCATACCTTCTCGACTGCTAGGCTCCTACCATACATGCTCTCTGAAGCCAGGAGGTCATATCCTCAAAGTCAGTGATTGACCTGTGTTGAGTATGTGCTAGGATACAATTATCATGGAATCACTTTCCTTTTCCTGCACACAGGCTTTGCATTCAAGCAGTTCAGTTGTACAGCAGACAACTGCTATCCTTAATTCAACTGTACTTAGTTTTTTGAGGAACTATGTTGTAACTTTGGAATGCTGAAGGAGATTGTAGTTACCATAGCGAGAACCCAGTTTGGTGTCCCTTGGGGAAAAACAAATTGCAATTTGAAACAGAATCTGACTCTTTGTTGATAACCAGGAAGATAAAGAACACAGCAAAAAAAGGATTTCCAGGGTTTGAGTAAGAGTCCAGAATCTTTCAAAGAAACGTAGATTGTTGAGCTTGGACCACCTCTTATAGAAGCTGATTTTAGAAGAGGATTTTGGGCGATCTGGATGTTTTGGGGGAAAATTGTGAATACTGTATTAACATAATCTAAGGCCACTCAGCTAAGTGGGCATCCTTTAATCACTCTCTCAATTCAACCTCTACCTGTTCAGGGAGACTGAGGATTTAGTTCACTGAATTGATTTGGAGTTATGCTAAGACAAAGAAAGAAAAAGGATCCATTTCTGAACTGTTTTAAATGTGCAGGGGTTACAGGAGTAGCCAACAGTTAGATTTCCTTTAAACCCAAATCTTGAGTTCTTTCTAAGTTGCCAGAGAATAGCTCACTTGCACCCCAATGAGTTTTCTGAGGAGACTGGCAGAATGTGATGTTCATGAGGCATCTGCTGCATAGCAGCTTTGTTAGTGACTCCCTTTGCAGCAGACCAGCTTACTCAGTGAACACACCGAAAAAAGATGGGACAGGTGGCGAAGCAGAATCAGGTTGGCATTACTTGTCTGGAGAAAATGGCTGGGTTTTTATCTTATTATTATGTCTTTTTTCAGGTGTGCCCACAATTTGAAACAACTAAGCCAGTGGTGTTGAAAGCGTGCCAGAAGAAGCACTGTGGTCCTCACAAGCCTCAGAATCAGGATGTCAACCACAGTTTGCTTCATGCAGGAGGACCTTGTCGAAGAGCTTCAGCCTGCAAATTTCCTCCTTTAACTTTTGAGAATCCAGAAGGACATGCAGGCCACCCCTTGGATCATCCAAAGCACTCAAGGAAGGACACACAGTGTTCTCACAGCCAGCTCAAGAAAGGGACAGCAGCAAATGCCAATATCCAAGTGCAGGGTTCAGAGAACTGTGGAGAACCTGCTCTCCAGCCTGTGGAGCAAGAAGCTTTTAGTCTACCAGATGCAGAGGCTCCTCAGGTGCCTTCCTTAAGGAACTGGAGATGCAGCAACACTCTGTCACAAAGTAGTGATACCTGGCATCCAGAAAAAGAGCTGGCATTTGGTATTGATCCCTGTGGGAGAGGGAAGTCGGCAGCAGTGCTGGTTACAGATACTCCCGAACGTGAGTATGGAGTAAAGGTCACTTGGAGACGGCGACCTCACGTCATGAAGTACCTGCGGGAGCGAGGGAAGCTGAGCGCTGCCGACATCCTGGTGAAGGCAAACTTCGAGCTCTCGAAGAGATAGGCCAGCGCCTGACCCGGCGGGAGCGGCACTTCAGCTACGTGCGAGGACACGACCGAACGGACGATGGCACTGCCGGGGCTGAGGACATGGGCGGGGTGGGAGCGCCTTGGCGACGGGGGTCTGTTGGGCCGGGCTTCCTTGGGGAAAAGTGTCTCTGTCGTGGGGAGTGTCCCCGAGGGAGCCCTGTGATTCCCGTGGCTCCGCGCCGGGGCTCCTCCCGCGACTGTAGCGGAGACGGCGATAGGGGAGGCGACCATCGCTCCTCTGCGCGTGCGTGGCTCCGCGGCCAATGGGCGGGCGGCGTCCTCGCGGTCCGGGCCAATGGCGGCGCGCCTCAGTGCCGCGCGCCGTTGTTAAGGGCAGCGGCGGGCGGGGGCCCATAGCAACGGCGGGGCCGCGATGGAGGGAGCGGCGCGGCCTGGGGGTCCCGCCGGCCACAGGTAAGGGGGCCCGGGGAGGCGGCAAAACGGCCTGGGCCGGGGCTGCCTCGCATGGCAGCCCCCAGCGGCAGCGCCCGATGCCGGGATGAGTGGCCGCAGCGGGGCCCGGGCGGGCGGAGCCGCACGGCGACGGCCACGCGGGTCGGCGCTGCCCCCGTAACACCCGTGTCCCGCTTCGGGCGGCCGCCGTCCTGCTGATTTATGTGTTGTTGTGTTTTATGTGCTTCACTCTTCAGCACTGTCTGTTGTGCATCATCTAAATAATTGTACATTAAACCGGTTTTGTGGGGTCTCGGTCCACTCTTCGTTTCTAGGCGCTGCTGTGAAGCGTTTTCGCGATGTTATTGAGCCGTTCTGTCCCTCGTGAAACTCTTGGGCTGTGTGATGACATAATCCGTGTGCCTTTGCAAGGGAAAAAGGAGAAATAACTGAAAGGAATTTAGCTGATGTAATAGGAAAAGCAGCTGTGAACTGTGGAGATTTTGGGGAGTTTGTGCCTGTGGCACTTGACTAGCTCAAAACCAAAATTATTTGAAATGAAATGAGAGGATACAGGCAGGCAGCGAAAACGGGTTTTGACTGAATCAGTGTGATTGTAAAAAACACAGGAAAACCTATACCTTGTGCCTCAGATGTTTGGATAGGGAGAAGTGAAGCAAGTAAAGAGAGACACCTACACTTCTAGTAGTTATAAGGAACACGGTGTAGAAGAGAAATAGTATTTATTTAATACATATATTATTAGATTTTGTAATTTTAGTTGAGAGTGAAAAGCAGCAAAAGAGAAAAGGTCCTGTAACCGCTTGGGTGCACCAAATATTCTATGAAACAGTAGAAGATTACTTCTTTATGCAGACTTTAAAGACTGAGGGTTGTGTACCAGTTCTGGAAACAATTTTTGAAAAACTGATGACCAGATACATGTAAGTTTTCTTGCATAGATATTAGATGTTTAAGTTAAGAGTTGAAGCTACAGGAAATAATGCTGTTTTTCTGGTAACAGTTCTACTGGTATAATTTCTTTCTGCTAAGAAATTTGTTTTGTGTACTTTTATGGGTCCCCCACAGAAATAGCATAGCAATAATGGCAGTTCATGTGACAGCTGCTTCTCTCCCACCCCAGTTTATTAAACAAACAATCAGTTTTTTAACTTTATTAGTCTCCATGGTTAAAGTAACAGAACTAGAATACACGAACTTAAATAAAAATGCACAGTTTTAAAATAGATCGTTAAGGTTTGTTATTTTAGGGGTCCAGCTCTGAACTTACCAAGTTCATCGGCATTGTAGTAAATTGCAGGAAGACAAAAGTCTGTATTCTTAGGAAGGATCTTCTCTTTCTGAGATGGAGATAGTAAAATGATCCCTAAATCACTAATCTAGTCACTAGAACTCATTTGGTAAAATAACTGTCAGTTTTTCAAACAGTGTGTTTTAGAGGAAAAGTAAATGTGGTGTGCAATAAGTGACTGTTCATAGCAATGAAGATACTACACTGGAAAGCTTAGAAAGGCTGTACATGAGAACTGATTAGCACCATTTTTCCTTTTTTTGCCATTTCCCACCCCCCTCACCAGAGGTGGAATACCTTTACTATTGGGCAATGTGTAAAATACACATAAAGATATAAAAAGTATTTTATTTCTAGTGGATAGAGGTGAAGGATACAAGCCAAAATAAATGCATAAAGTTTTGTAAATGTGCTGTGGGATACATGATGATAGATAAAGAAGGAAGATCTTGGATTTAGGCCAACTCTGAAACCTATGTTAATCTATCTTCCATTTGAGGTGGCTGCAACTGAAATTGCTCAAGTTCATTTTATTTTAGAGTTTGATTGACTTTCAGGGAGACAAAGCACAACCATCTTAATGCTTTAGGAGATTATAAAACTTGCAGTGCTATTTCATAGTTTTGATAAGTGCTATACTTTCTTCCTTTGGGAAAGTCCATTTTGAGACTTAACATGAAATTACTAATGTTGAATACAGTAGAAACATTCAGGTAAAAGTAATTCTAAACTATTGTAAGCTTTTAAAATATTGAGAAGGAAACTTGGATCTTATGGTAGTATGTATTTTAGAATTTTGGGGAACAATGGACTTCACCTTTTTGTACACTAATTACACCATATATGGGAATACTTAAAGCTTCCCACATGCTGCATTCCCAATGTGTTTCAACTTCTGACTTGCAGATGTCATGTATGAAGATGATAATTTTCAGGGTGCAAAAATCTTGGCTGAGTCTGCAGAGACTACAAAACTGGATGTCAGCTGCAGAGGTCCCACAGTCATTTGGATGCTTCCTCGGGATCTAGACGTGCATGACTTAGTGGCTTTCAGCTTGTGAACTCAGGAACTCTGGGATACTTCCTCAGTGTCTTCAAAAGTTAATGAATAAAAAGAGCCTGTTGTCAATGAGCTCAATTTTCAAAATATTATGAGCCCCCAGACTGAGAAGGGTTCAAAACTAGTTTCAAAAGTAATATTTGTGTCCAGCCAAAAGCCCTTTCCGTATTTGAAAAACCTTAGTGTAGTTGAGATTGACAGGGATCTCAGAGGCTACTGGGCTTGAGTGTTTTGTATAGGTGCACCATAATTATAATTTTGAGGAAAAAAGGACAAAATACTTCGCTTATTATTTTAGCTATACTTGTAATCCAGAGAAGACAGAAGTTTAAAATTGCTTTTAAAAGCCCGTCGTCATCTCTGTTAGTCCTTGGGTGTTTTTGTTTTGCCACCAGTGAGCTCCTTCAAATTAAAAAGCATTGTTTTGTAGGACTTGTAATTCTGCAAATCTTATCCTTAGATAAAAGAGAATTGGCTTAGTATCCTGTTTGCTTCACCTTTTTCAACGCTAAACATTATAATCAAGAAATCTGTCCCAAGTGAGATAAATCTGTAAATATTTTATAAATGTGGTTTATATTTACTCGTTGGAGTACAGATTCAACAGGAAAAAATCTTTTGCAGTTTTAGTGTGAATGAAGAAGGAATCACCTCACTTCCTACCAGGTAGACAGCAGTGTCGAGAGAGAAAATGTAGCAACAATGTGTGACTGAAATTTCCAAATACAATTTGAAATTCACTTGGTAACTGCAATTGCAAAGAGGTGTCTTAAAGTTGAACCTTGTTTGAATTGTCGCTTCAGTTTCTAATAAGTTCTTCTCCCATCTCTTATTACTTAGATTTGAGGTTGCAAAAAAATGACTATTTTTTATAGAGAACCATTATTTTTATCTTCTGCTTTTTTAAACACTGTTAATGTGGCATCTGTAGGGGGGACAAATGCCCTGACTTAACATAATTATGACTTTGTATGTGTGAAAACTTTCTGCTACCAGACTTGCACTGCAATAGCTCTAGATTCATGTTTTGTCACTGAGGCACAGTTGACTGATCTCCAAAATAAAACTGTTGATTGTATTGTAATTGAGTCATGGGATGAATTCTCTTCTAAGTGGATTTCTGATGTGCTTAGAGAAGTTGTTGTAGACTACTCCAAGAACATTTACACTTACTTCTAGAGCTCTTTAAAATGTATAACCTCTGGGATGTTTGAACTCTTAGCTGCCTGTGTTATTGTAATAGGAGTCTGTGGTCGCTTTTGCGCTCCTTTCTGACTTTGCGTTCTTGTGTGAAATCTGAGGCAAAAAAAAGAACAAGAACCTAAATCTAGCAGTGGTATCTTGCTGAGTCACACAGTTTGAGATGGAAATTACTTTGCACTGTTTCTATCTCTTTAATGGCTTCCCCTTTCAATCTTTTAAAAATGTAAAAAATGCTGGACTGGAAATAAAAGCCCACGATCAGTTCTAGAGCGTCAGTTCAGAAAATTTCATGTTCTTTCCCGTTTTTAATTCAAAAGACTATAAAACAAGTGCAGTTTGTGATGTGAAGTGTGATGCAAATTATTTTCAGGGAACTTTGAGTTTTGTTACCTGGTCTGGGTTAAGCATACCACGTGCCATTTAACTGCTGGCTTTGTTGCTAGGAGAGAATAGAGACTGCTCTACATTTCACTGGTTTCATGTTGTAATTAGGTGCAACATCAACAAAAGTGACAGTCAGGGTTTAATAATTTACTAACAGAAGATCATAGGAGTCAGAATTCCAAGCCCCTGTGGATCTTGCTTTGCCTTTTCCTTGGGCAGAGCTATTTCTGTAAGTGAAATGACCGTGGGGATTTGGAGCACGTAATTGAGAGGACATTAAATAGAAAGCTGGTGTTCTGCTTGTGGAATAAATGTTTCTTTTCTTTAGGAGAAACCTAAGTCTCATTAAGTTCACCTGAATAAACATGATTTTGGAAGCATAATGCTCTGTATTTGTAGGGGTAGTTGAGCTGAAAAGTCCTTACTCAAGGAGTCACCAGCTGTGAACTCTTGAAGGAATGTGCCTGGCAGGAAGTTCCTTGTCTCCCTTTTCTTGGA
The DNA here is from genome assembly GCF_036250125.1 of Pseudopipra pipra. Classification (NCBI taxonomy): domain Eukaryota; kingdom Metazoa; phylum Chordata; class Aves; order Passeriformes; family Pipridae; genus Pseudopipra; species Pseudopipra pipra. Next base: position 29,670,471 of record NC_087550.1, on the reverse strand, counting down.
AGTATTTAATAAAATGCCAGTTGAAAACCCCTGTTTGGCTACACACTTAGAGATAAGTTTATGTGAACGTTCTTATGGTTGTCTTTGTGCCACCTTCCCAGCATCAGTGATGGCTTTAATGGTTGATGGCTTGTGTGCATTTCTGGCTGCTTTTGGCCTTCCTTCCAGGAAAAGAATACTCCTTTCACTTTAGGTTTGGAGAAACAAATTACTTGAGATTTTGGCTAAGGGAAACAAGAATCTCCTTTCCATTCTTCCAGTATAGTATAGTAGAGAATGACACAGGTTTTTGTTTGTGCTCTTCTTTGTAGTCCAAATAGAAGATCTAGTAGCTTCTGTCCAGAGAGTGCTGTTTATTTTCATTGCTCTGTTCCCTTGTTCCTAGGAGGAGCTAGTCTTTGGTACTTTATGAGTCAGTTTTTGAATGGCATGCAAACACTAAGAAATACAGTAGGCAAAATAGTTCTGAGCTTAGAATGTAACTATTTCATGATGCTTTTGTTCCTGTTGCATTTTCTTGTGACAGCCTGTATTCTTTATTGTCATCTAGTTTGTTCTCTCAGGATCTAAAGTATCTCCATTTATCTTGTGATCTCTAGAACCCAAACAGACAGAATCATGGAGGTTGGAAGGGGCTTCTTGAGATATTTATGTATATATAATCTTCAGAACACCAACCTTTTTGGGGTTGGATTTTTTTGGGGGGGATGAGGGAGTAGTGGATGTTTTGATTTGTGTGATTTTGGCATGCTTCTAGTCCATGTGACTTTAAAGTGAAATTATCAGGTACTTTTCTGTAAAGTTCCATCATTAAGCCTGGAGGTAGGTAGAAGCAGAAGTTTTAAAGGACTAACTTGCCTTTTTGTTTCTTTTGGATCTTTTTTAGTAACTTGTAAATTGTTCAGATAGTTGGTACAAGTTATTGGCAGGAACATGTAGTACCCAGAGGATTCAGGTGTATTTTGAAGTGAAGTAGGACATACAGATCTCAAGGCTTATCTCTAGATGCTCCCTCCGTCCAGCCTGCTCTGACATAATTTATTGTTCTTATTAGTTTATGTTATACTTATTTTGCAAAATTCTGAGATAGGGCTTACTCAATCTGTATTATGTGGGACATAATTTCTATATTAAAGCATATCAAAGACAGTCTTTATTAACAACAGTTTATTGGCTCATTCAGAATTGCTTCCAAAATTGTGTGAACTGTTGCTATGTCATTGTTTTCATAATACGTTTAGTAGGTATAAAGCTTCCAAACAATTTTTGTGAAATCTTTCTCAAATCAGCTATTGGCATTAGTAATCTGTGCATGTTTCTTGGGACGGGGAGAAATCAAGGGTAAATCTAATTTCATCAGGAAAGGATTCTTTATGTAAAAAAGGCAGACAGAGACTAAAACTTGCCCTTCTTGAAATATCAATTTGTAAAGAAAATGTTGGTGCAACCTTAGCTATGTCACTTAGAAATAGATGTGGCATTTTATGGCTGATTTGCAGCAGATCAGTTTACTTTGGAAGACTTACTGCTATTTAATTGTGAAGGAAAAAATACCAAGTTTTTACCAACCCCGCCCCACTCTTCTGCTTTGGGAAAGGCAGAAAAAATTGATAATCCTCAATCTTATGGATGCTATGTTACATGTTTTCCCAGAAATGTGCAATTACAGTTGTGTCAGTGGGACTCCTCCCTTTTGTGGATTGGAAGGTGCATTACAGATAAATTTTGCTCCTCAACCATTTCCAGAAACAGTATTGCAATTGCTGTTTGGATTATGTCTTATATCTTTCAAAATATAAGAATCCTTCTTCAGCTGATCTCTTTTCTACAGCTTCTATTTTCCTTCATAGCTGTAGTTCACATGAGGACAACAGTCCCCAGGAAAGATCTCTGGAGGGTTAAGAGTGAAAACACTTTCACACCAGCTGACTCCACATTTCTTACTGAAGTTGCTTTTACTTGCTCTTCTACACCTAAAAATAAAATCTAGTTGACAAAGATATGTGCCACAAGCCACTTCTTGTTCCCTGATTCTTAAGTTCTGGGAGTATTGCTCAGAGACATAACTGCTGCTACAACTTTAATAAACTGTCCTGCAAAGGAAAGAGGAGCTACATGGGCTCTGTAAGACTCCTGATGGAAGTAGTCCTCTGTGGAGTAAGAAATGGAAAACAACATAATGGAAAATTGAGGATATTTGTGGACAGAAATGGTGTTATTGTGCCTTGGAGCTCCTTTAAAAAAAGTAGAGCAATGGCAACAACTAAAAATTTAAGAGTCTTGATTATTAATGTATAGATTCATATTCCCATTTAGATCAAAAGACTGTGTTTGTTAAAAGGATTTATGCATCAGAATGCTATAAAAATATCAAGCTTGTTTGTAAAAGGCGCTGTAAACTCAAAATTTAATTCACTTTACAATGAGCTGGAAGTTTCTGCTGGACACTTTCCCTGAATCTCCCTGCCAAACTATGGAGTATCTGAAGCTGTAATACCTTCCCTAGAGCTGTGCAAAATAGGTAATAATTCCTGAATTTCTCTCACCAAGAGTTCAGTACATATACAGTGCTAATATAGGCTCTAAAGATGCTTAGAACAATTAAAAAGCAAAACAAGCTATCTTTGCTTCTCTTGGGTCAGATTTTCTTTTAAGGTGGAGTCTGTTTCAATCAGCTTATCTGACCTTCCTCTTTTAAGAGGCCAGGACTCTTTATTATCAAATGTTTGCAGAATAGATTTAGCCATCTGGGAAGCTTTTAAATCTGCACGGCCTTGTTGCATTGCTTGTTTAGGAGGAAAAACTGAGTATAGTATTTCTTAGTGGACATATGAGGAACATACATTTTGTTGAATGCAGGAAGAACTTTCGTGATGGTGTTTTCCTTTGTTTAATGTCTTTTCAAATCTGTCTTTCCAGTGAGTTCTCACTCATTTTCTCTCTACAAGTTCCTCTTTCCTGTGGCTTTTCTTACTTTCTCTGCTTCTTGCCTCTCATTCACAGCTGCAACCAGTCAATTCCTTGCAAAACTAGTCTATGATACAAATAACCTTTTTTTTTTGATTCCTTATAGCTTTAACAGTCTGTATATAAGGGGGACGTAATTGATATGAATTAAAAGCAGAATGCTTAGCTCTCCCATTCTGTGTGATAATCACATCTGAAATCTGAGGTAAACTGTAGCCTTACTCTATGACAGCAATTTTTTTTTAACATAATAATATTCAACCTTGATTAAAACCCCTTGTTTTCTGTTGAAAATCCACAGCTCCATGAGTTCTCTCTATGGTCACAGTATTAAATAAAAAAAAAACTATTTGCAGTCTGAATTTGTTTAGCTTCAATTATGTATGGCTGGATTTTGTTGTCTTTTCTCTCATCAATAGTAATTTGTGGCATCCAATCCATGGAATACAGTGGAGCATATTGATTTTTCTTTTGAATAAACCAATCCTTGGTCAATTTGTTCAGCTTTCTGCTGAACCCTCTTCAGTTCTTCAGAATTCTTTTTCTTGTGTGGACCTTGGACAGAATGGAAGACCATTTTCAGGCTGATGGATTGCTTTCTTGCCCTGTTTTCTACATTCTCCTACTTCAATATCAGGGTTTTTCGTTGTTCTCAGAGTTGCATTATACTATGAGTTTGTATTTGGCTGATTCAATGGTAATTATTGCCAAGTGTTTAGAACATAACTATTTTGGGGTTTTTTTTTAAGTATAACATGTTCAGACACACAGCAAAGTTGCAATGAAAACAAGAGTGTAAATTCTGCCTTTCCACAGTTTGTAATGCCAAAATTGGAGTGTTATTGAAAAACAGTATGTCCATTCTGAAAGAAGTGTCAATAGATGTAGTGTGCCTTTTTTACAGAATGGAAAATAAACTACATAAAAAGGAAGCCTTAATTGCATATATGAATATCTGTTAAATAATTTTTGAGTTACCTGTTCATTGTCGTTGTTTGATATTCTGAAAATGGTTAGGAAAGACCAAATTAACATTTTTATAATAAAATTTGCTGTGTATTCCTGTTGCAACACTTTAATTTCTGTTTATGAAATGGAAACCAGGCTGATTCTGATTTCAGTAGGAATTTGAGATGCTATCAATTAAAAATAAAACTTTGCTTCATGTTGGTCTGTGTCAAATCTGGAAATGGATCTGTGAACCCCTTTATATCTTGCTGTCTTCTCCCGCATCCAGACATGCTGTTGTATCTTCTCAGTTGAGTGGTTTTGTTAAATAATTGCTTTCCCACTCTCATTTTTATTCTGTATCCTGGATTATCATTAGTCTTTTCTTGTATGTTCCATTCTGAGTCATTTTTCCTTTCTCTGGCATGTGTCCACAGCTTTAGCAGGATTGTTGGTGGATTCTGATAAACACAGCAGAGGAATTGGGGGGGCAGAGTCTCTTGCAGTCTGCTGGACTGCAGCGCTTGGGAAGAGGAAGATCGTGACAGGCTACTTGAATGTTTTCAGTTCTTATTTGTCAGAAGTAAATTTGACAAGTTTACTTGTTTGGTGGTTTGACTGGTCTGATGGCTGTGGGGTTTTTTCATTTTTTGAACTGTGTTGTTGTAGCTATGGAATTGCTGCTAATTTTTCCTCTTCCTGCTGGATATTTAAGTCTTCTTGCATATAAACCCTTCAAACAGAAAAGCAAAGAGCACAGTGGTTTTGTGTGGGCATGTCCAAAGACACTGATCTGTGTTGTCAGCCCAGTAGAAGGAGGATTCCTGTTTGAAGCCTGCAGCTGGATTAGCACACTACTTGCATTCCTTAGCAGTGAGTTGCAGGAGTGACTCTAGAACAGCCTTTTCCTGTTAAAGTTTGTAATACCACCAACTGTGCTGTGATGAGTAGGAAAAGGTCTGAAGTTTGGGAAGCTCTTTTTTTGTCTGGTTATTGTGTTACACTTTCATGATGACTGACTGCTGGAGGAAAGGTTGAAGGAGGAGTAAATAAAAATATCGTAAGATTGCTGTGTTTTTTTAGCAACTGTTTATAGAGCCACAGTGCTCGTGGCTTTGTTTCTTTTTATTTTGATCCTTGTGTGAATCCTTGCATTCTAAAATGGGAAGGATGGATTGATGGCTGCTTTCCTTTTGTGGCCTTCTATGAGGCAATTTTGAATTGTAAGAGAGAACACTCTGGTAATCTTTTTGCTCTGTCAAGCTCTGTGACCTGTTAGAAACTTTGTATTTCAGCCATGTTTGAGTGTCAATTAAGTGGCCAGAGGTGAAGCACTGTGTAGTCTGCTTTATGCTCCTGTTACATTGTGTAACTTTATTCCAGTGTGAGTAGAAAATAATTTAGCATATGAAGTAAATAATTTTCACTGAGGATTTCCGCAAGATGTGTATGTGTATTTCAGCACTTTGTCAACTTTCAGGTAAAAAGGAAAACCTGGAAACTTATTTCCTAAAATGGTAGTGTTTGTATTTGTTTTATTATTTTCTGAAGAACAGACTCAAACTGTTTGGGGATGCATTTTCTATTAGGAAAAACAACAAACCCACAAGCAGTAGCTTGTATCTACACAGGAAACTTTCGTGTCCATAAGAATATGTCTGTAAACCTACTGCTGATCAGAGATACACAAATTGCTTTATAACAAACTTCACTGCAGTTTACAAATATAATCTATTTCTTAAATCAGTAGGTGTATGAGAAGAAAAGGAATATTCCCCCTCTTTTTTTTTTTTTTTATCATGAACATCTTAAGTGGAGCTTTCAGGCATTTTTCAAACTTTGCTAAAGATGGCCTTTTCCATCACCTATGCTAGAAATAATAAATATGCTGAAGTGTCATGCAATAGCTATTGTATATCTTGCTGCACTCAGTAGCTTCTGCTTGTTTCTTTCTTAAGTTGTGGCTGTTTTCAAGGGAAGACAACTGTATTACTGTAACTGTTGTTTTGGGGATGTGCAATAGCTCTCCATTCCTCTTCAAGAAAGACACTAATTTTTCCAGGCCCTCCATTGCCTTTGAATCCAAGATACTATGTATTGAAGATCCAAGTAAGGAGTAACATCAGTTTTCAGAAACAAGATATTTTCAAGGTCCTAGACCTGTTTTGTGATGATAGTTCAAATACATTAGAAAAAAAAAAGTTCAGAAATGACGAAAACTGCAAAGTGTATTAAAAAAATGGCAGTCATAGCTTGCTTTAAAATACTATTAGTTCAAGAACTAGTATAAATTTTAGATCATATAAGTTGTTATGTATGATGTGTATATAGAACTCTTCCTCTGCATAATTCCACCTTCCAGAGCAGGGCCTGTGTTGGCCAGGGTAGGCTGTCTCTAAGGACCTCTGATCTGTCATCTGCTTGCCTGGAAGCTGAGTCAAATGTGGGTTTACTATAGGTTAGGGGGACTCAGGCCTTTTTCACTCTTCAGCTCTATGTGCTGTAATCCAATTTCCATGGCATGTGTTTTGCAGAACCACCCCCTCCTCTCTCCCTGTCTCTTGCTGTCTCTCTGGTTTTCCTTGTTAGGATTATACTCAGCGCTGTCTGCCAGCTTGTGGCTTCCCATCATTGGACATTTATGGATACCTAAACCAAACAGAATTTCCTGTTTAAACTGAAATTTTGGCTTGCCCTGCTTTTCTATGTGCTATTAATAAGATATATAACATTTGTCCATTTCCCACATCAAGTAGTATCTTCTTCCTGATGCTTTCTCAGTTCCAGAGAGGTCTTTGTCAAAGCTGTGTTGGAGGAAGTGCACAACTGTGATAGGCAGAATATGTGCTTAATTGTCAATTAACATTTCCCCTAGGGTTAGCTGCTCTAAATTGCACTTTATGTAGTAATCCATTATCATACAAAAGGAAATGGGAAATCTGTATGGAACACAACTTAGAATGAAAAGCTAGAGTTCTTATGAAAATTATCTATAAAACAACAAAATAGTGAAATAATTATATTTTTATCTCTAAGAATCATTATCAGATGTTGAAAATACAGATTCTCTCAGGTATTAGCAGTAGTTTTGGAAAGTCTAATAGGAAGAGAAAATTATGTAGGTTTAACTCCAAGAGAGAACTGAGTTAATTTAGAATTGGGTGTCTTATGACGGAGCAGGGACTTTACTGAATCAGTTTGAACTGTGTTAAACCTTCAGGTATAAATTGTCTCATAGCCCCACCTCAGTAGTGGCTCATAATCCATCTACCAATAATGAAGCCTTTAGTGCTTACAAAATGTTTTCAGAGCAGTTTACTAAGGGGATTCAGCTACAGTTTTTGTCCTATTTCTGACAGAATACAAAGTATGTTTTATTTTTAATTCCTTGTATCTTGGTCTTTTAGTGGGATAGAAGTAATGTCTAACAGTTGTTTTTAAGTCTTGATGGTGAAGTTGCAGTCTGAGAATATCTTGTGCTCTTGTAATGGAAACTGTTTAATAGCAACAATTAATGAATTTGTTTCTTTCCCTTTCCCAGCATCTTTGAGGATGAAAGCATGAAACTACGACAGCTGAAACTACAGAATCAGGTAAATGATAGTACTGAAGCTGGTAAAAATAAGTATAGGAAAAGAAACAGCCATCTAGAGACTTGAGAAATGGGGATGAAGTACTAAAAATGGTTGGTCTAAAGACCAACTTGCTAATATTTTTCTTTGAAGATTTTCATGGTTTTTATTAGTTTAAGTCAACTTTGCCATGGCTTGTATATTTGATGTATTTGATACATTCATTTTTCATATGTCCTCTCATTTCATTGCAATTGAGTCACCAGAACACAGGAATTAATTGAAAGATAGGGAGACTGCAGGGAATTATTGATTTTTAAGCATCAGAGCAAAAGAAAAAGTTTCCCCAACCTACAGAAAAATCTCATTAACAATGCTGTTGAGAAAGATTTCCAGCACCTTTTGACCTTTTTTTGTTTCCTACAGAGAAAATATTTACAGCCAAGCATGGGTCAGATGTTAGGTTATAGGTCTCAGTTTTTGAAGTGCTGTTTGCTGGATGTTTACATCACCATGTTCTTCAAAGCAATAAAGTATCCATCCTTAATATTCTTTCTCTGTGATATTTCAAATGCTTATAAATAGATTAGAAGATTCTCTAGCTGGCCATTTCATATGGACCACAAATCAGTCTTACATTAAATTCATCTTGTTCAAATTAAAGTATGGTTTATAGAAAGGCCTTTTCTCAGCTGAGGGTCTTTAAATCCAGACACAACAGTCTTCAGGCTACTCTTGCAATGGATAATAATCCTCTTTACCAGAACCTATTCGTTATTTGTAGTCTGAGTTTGCTTAGCTTTGGCTTCAGACAGTGAATTTATCACTGGGAACCCTGTAATTGCAGTAAAATATTATTTATAATAGTGCATGACATCAAGTTCCATCTGTGGGCCAGCTCTGCCTGCCAGGATTCTTTTTTCTCCTGGACTTGAGGCAAGAGCACGTGGTTGCTCAGTCAGTGCTTAGTCCCTCATTAGTAGAAGGTTTTCATGTGCCTGAGCACAGGAGGTGCCTGCAGCTCCAAGTGCAATGCTGCCATCTCCCTGTGCCTGGAGAGCACGGAGCCTGACATGTTTCTGAATGCACCTGGTGTGGTGCATTACTCTTGACATGAAGTTTCATTAATGCCACCATCACTAGCATTGCCACTGCTGCCCCAGCATGAGCTAAGGAGGAGCTGGAAGAGTGGAGAGGATGTTTCCAAGCTAGGATCCATCCTCTATAGCCTGCTCAGGTTAGGACTGTGCAAATAATTGCACCTTTGATGGTGTAGTTGGAACCTTCCTGTATACCATCTTCCCATCATCACAATTGCAGACAGAATACTTAACTAGTTGTCTTACTAGTTTGCTAGGATATATTCATCTGACTTCTTGACTTGTTGGAAACTCATTAGGAGTTGGTGGTTTGCGATCTTATAATTGTCCTGTATTCTGATGTTACTGTTTTCTGCGGTGCAAAGAAAACGTTTCTGAAAGTATTTGATGCATGGAGTTCACAAAATGCTGAACAAATCATCATAATCTGTATCTGTTACTTAATTAATGGATTATGTGTTTTGGTGTCCATTTCATGAACTGTCTAAATTTTATGTTGTAATATTATATGAATTTTTGCTGTAACACAGAGCTGGAGGAAAAGGCTACTTAGTAGGCAAAACGAAACAAAATACGGTTTCCTTTTTTCTGCTTCTGTAGTGGAATAAGGCCGGGAATACATGGTACTGAAGAGCAGGCTGCCACCGTATGGAGAGAAAATGAACTACTATTTACTGTCCTGTCAGTGGACTTGCAGATGTTTTTTCCTGCTCAGTAAGCAAAGTATTAGAGAGAAGCCCTTTTAAAATAAATTAAATTACTATTGGATTTTGTCACTTTGATTATTCTGAAATTCTTGCAAGAAGAAGGTTGGTCACATCTACCAGCAGTCAACTATGTTTTAATATAAACTGATGCCGTTGGATTGGTGAGTCCTAGAAATTCTGTGGTGAAACACAATGTACAATAATAATAATAATAAATTTAGACTGGTGTGCAGTGAAATGTTAAAAAAAGCTTATGTAATAGAATAATCCATTAAGTAAGTCTTAAAGTTATTATATTCTATGTTGATCTCAAATTCAATTTTGCATTCTAGCAGTAGCTGTGCATTTTCTTATTTTTTTTTACTGCCTTCAGGGTGTGTCTGTTTTGTTGGGTTTTTTTCTTGCCTGTCTACTTGTCAGGTGGAGAAGTCTTGACAACAATTCTCAAATCCTTATTCTGAGTATAATGTTCTGATTCTTGTTTTTCCTCTCTCCTTTAGAGATTTATAAACTATCATGACATTTTTTACTTTTCCTCAGCATTAATTTAAAAAATAAACAACACAAACCAATGTAAATTCTTCTGGAAGGTTTGACTACCTTTCTAGAGAACATATCCACAATTAGCAGTTTCTAAGAAACTGATTTTACTGCTTATTTTTCTTCACTCATTCTAGACCAATGTGATTTGGGATTCTATGTAATTCTTGCTCTGCAGGACAATCCTTGCAAATAATTCTCCAATAGCAAACACTACCTGTATTGCAGTCCAGTCTTCAGAGTGTAATTCTGAGTTTAAAGGGAAAAAAAAATATTTGTTTTGAGGTTTTTGTTGGGGTTTTTGTTTGTTTGTTTGGGGTTTTTGTATGTTTGGTTTTGTTTGGGTTTTGGGTGTTTGTTTTCTGGTTTTTTTTTTTCAATTTGGTTTTTTGGGGGTGGTTGGTTTTGGGTTTTTTTTTCAGATAAGTGAAAAAAGGAGAAAGAATAAAGAACCAAGGACTGAGTTATGTTGGAATTCCTCAGGGAGAGGTTGCCTGAGAAACTGATTTCATTTGAGATAAAAAGCCTAATAGGAGAGGGAAGAACTAACAAGAGAAAAAAATAATGGGAGAGGAAAGGGCTCCAAAGATGTCTGTGTCTCAAGTGGATTGAATTGTTGGTACTGTTTATCTGGTTGGGTCCATCAAGACTCCAAATAATTTAATGGAGAAATGGTTTCTGTCATCAAAAACAACTTCCAGAGGTGCTCAGGTACAGAAGAAGCAGCCGTGAATAAACTGCATCTACACTAAGGAGCTTGCATATTGTTTGCATAATGGTGCAGAATATTAAAATATGATCTTTCATTCTTCATGCATTGCCTTAGGTTTTAAGGATTAGGCATGTCTGTCTTTAAAATGGTACAGTGTCCCCATTTGCCTTGATTTAAGTCTAGAAGTTGTTTCTATTCTTGGTTAGTAGGAAATTATAAATTATAAATATCAAATGTATGTGTATCTTGGAATTTTTTTTAACATGTGGATTTACCACTCTGCTTTCAGTCCTGAATTACATGCAAAAGTTTAGCAAGGAAGATCAATTTTCCTTTTAGTGAATCATTCCTATTTTAATTATTGTTGTTTATTTGTTTGCCCACTCTAAGTCTTATCTCTCAACATTGGTTTCTGGGAACTATTTAAGTTCTCCCTGTTAGATGATGACTTCTGAGGCAAAAACCTTTTCCTTTGCAAGTGCTGACTGTTTCATATTGGACTATAAATGACTGCTGAATTTATCTATTTGTATTAAGGATTGCTGCATTTTAGAGTGGATGAAAGGATTTCACATTATCTGCTGGTGGTCTCAGGATAGATCAAAAATACACAGGTGTCCATGTCACCCATCAAATTCTCATGGAGAATCACAGGCAATATCTCACTCCAAAGACAAAATGATACCTGTGTCTAGGATTTTTGTAAGAGATTACAAGAATATTTCAGGTTTGTTTGAGGTTCTGGTCAGTGAGAATGTCTTGGCATGTTATTGCCAAGGGCTGAGGCATGTTTTCTCTAGATGTGTTTACTCATCTCTTTCATGCTTTTCTTCAATCCACAGAGAGCTCTTCTAGAGAAGAAGCAGAGGAAGAAACGTCTTGATCCACTGATGGTACAGCCAAATCCTGAGGCAAAGCTGCGCAGGTCAAAGCCCAAAGGGTGTGAGGAGCAGACTCCTTTAGTAGAAACTCCTACCCCTGTCCACAGTGATGTTGTTTTACATGGTGAGTAATCAACCTAATTGCAACAATGTTCCCCAGAGTGCCAGTACATGCATTATATGTCACAGATGGGCACCTACGTTGCTGTGGCAGTGGCCAAGTGATAAATAAGATTGATTGCATACCTTTCTATGTACAGAAGTAAAATTCTAGTACAGTATGGTTGAGCAAGACTAAACTGCAAAAGCGAACAAAAACCTCACCTTGAATTTTTCTGACAGCTGGAAATCTTCATGTGCCCTTGAGTAATCTCTCCCTTGTGTTAGGCTAGAAGAACTGTAGAAATGAGCTAGGAATGTCTACAAAGGTAGGGAGATACAAATCCAAATTAAGAAAAAATCTTCTGAAGCTGTAGGACAAAGAAAAGAAAATAATTCAAGAGTGACTGCTTGTACTTTTCCTCATGTTGTCATGGCGTACTCTGTCTCAAGGTTGCATATGACTGAATGATAGAGAAAAGCAAAAAAAAAGTGTTATAAATACTGAATTAGGTTCTTAATGGGTTTTCTGTGGGCTTCAGTGAGACAGCTGAAACATGACAAACAAGCTATAGTGGTCCACAAAGTCAAAAGCACAAAGTGGTATCAGGGCCAAAGGCAATAACTTGGTGATCTCAAAACAGTAAAAAATTACAGTAAAATAATGACCATTCTTTTAGAAGTAGAAAGAAATACAGTATTGAGAGCCTTAAGACTCCCTTGTCACAGGGAGGGAAAAAGAGCAGCAATGAAATCCTTACACTTCAGTGGAAATGTCAGGAAATTGTTTATGAGAGCCAGGATCCCATCAGCCTATCAAAAAAGTAACAGGAAACATTCTAAATCTTCGAGATGCATGCTGTTGCAGGATTTTATAATGCAACCATTGTAGTAATAACAAGTTAATATGCAGAGTAGAATTTTAAAGACCCAATCAAACCAGTATTACTGGCTTTGAAGATCACATTTGGAACTATGCTGTTCTCTCTCTCCTGAATATTTTTCTCATTCTCCAGATGTCTTTCAGAATCATAGGATGGGGAGGAAAGTGGTGATGTGGATAGTAGCATTTATGTGTTTAAAGTCAAGCATAAGAAAGCTTGTATTAAAGGATGCTTTCAAGTCAAAAAGAGAGTGAGAGAAAAGAGTGATATAACTTCTAAGGCAGTAATGTTCGGTAATACTGAAATGAAAACTAACTGCTCACTTACTAGCTTCAGTAGTTCTGAGGCTTCTACAGTGCAACAAATACTGTTAAGAAGAGATAACAGGAGTAAACAAGTCAGAAATATGATGACTAGATAAAGCAGTAAAGTTTTAAGAAGGAAAACAGTAGGAAAGTAATAAATCCAAAGCTGGAACTTACATATTGTGTGCTACACAAATGCATATTAAGTATTATGCCAGACCCTGCCATCAAGATGTCTCCACCACTTAGAAAGTGTGGTGCACAGCTCTGTTGTGTGTTCAAACATGGAAATTTCATTTCTAACAAAAAGATAGGGAGCGTCCATTTACAGTTTTTTCTGCCTGTGGCTGTAAACATTTTTATCAAATTGATTTGTGATGTTCACTGTGGAGCCCTCACTTACTGGCACAGGAGCAAACAATGAATGTGAAGGAAAAGAAAATAGAGTATTTGCCTATAAATAAATTGAAGGGTAGCAATGTGCATGATAAATACAACTTGTTTTAATTGTTTTAGCCCTCGGAAAAAGGTAGATACAACCATTCTATTTATATAGGGAGAAACTGATGCTTGGTGTGTTTAAAGTAATAGGCAGTCTGTACCAGAGTTAGGCCTGACTCCTCCCAAGTTTTCTGACAAAAATTGAACAAATATACTTCAGTACTTTAAAGGGATGTTTGAGCAGGGGAAGGTGAAAAGAGCCACGATCCTGGGATGCATCCTTAGCTGTAAAAATTAAATTTTATATTTCTGTTTCATTTTGGCCTGCAGGCATCGATGGACCAGCTGCTTTCCTGAAATCAGAAGTGCAAGATTTGGGGACCAAGCTTCAAGCTCTCTCTGCTGGATCTACTGAAACAGAAGAAAATGCAGATAAGGAAAATGATGGAGAGGCTCTAACAGACCCAGCAGGCAAGCCAGATCTGCAAGAAATCTTACAGAAACGAGGTAAGAGTTAATAATGGGCAAATGTCTTTTCAGGACTCTTTTACTTTTATAATGTTTTTCAGTACCATTAAGAAACCTAAAAAATATGAGGAATCATGAAGTAAGCGTCCATAGGATATCACTTGTAAATGCACAGCTAGTAGATTCTACATGTGGAAATGCAGTACTGTAGTTCCTTCTTGTGACATGAATTGGAATATACCATTTATGTTTAAGAGTTTATCAGTGTGCTGTATAATTTCTGGCCTTTCCAAGGAAGTTGCTGACAAAACGCTATACTTTAGATTTTGCTAAAATTTGGGATATTTTTATTCCAGGTATGTTATATCTGGATAAGATGCTTGAATACTTTCACAACAGCAGAACTATCTATAGCCAGCAAATGCTGTAATTTAATTCTTTAGGACACTAACAGAAAAGGTGTTTTTTCTGAGTCAGAGGTTGTCACAATTAAGGGTTTTAGAGTTTTATATTCAATAGTTTGTCTCAGTCTGAAGAGACTGGAATGTTTGCTAAAGAGGATGAGTTATGAGATAGACCAAACTTCTCTCTCTCAGCAATCGTAAATTCAAAATTAAGGGGCTTTAATCGAGGGAGTGTGGAAAAAACAGAAGAAATAACAACCCTTTATTAAAAGATAGATGTATGTTGGCAAAAACAGTAACAGAACACAAAAAAAAAAACTAGACAGTAGTTCTGTACCCAAAAGTCCCCTTCAAACCAAAGGAAAAAACCAACATCACCAAAGTCCGACTGAATACTTCTCTGTCCTTCAGCACAGTCCTGACCGTGGCCTGCAGGGGGCGCTGTTGGGTGGCTGGCGGTGCAGGGCCTGCAGTTCGCTGTGTTGGCCGGCAGGGGGCGCTGTCAGGCTCTGGCGGTCCCCACACGGGGAGGGGGTTGTTGTTCCGAGCTGACGGTGTTCCAGGGCTCTGCCTTCTCTCCCAGCGAGCACAGACCTCTCCGATGGAAAACCCAGGAGATCCCGGCTGGAGTCACGAGGCAGTGGCGGTGCAAGGCCGGTGGTCAGGCCTCACCAGGACGAAAGAACCAGAAAGACTGGCTCCCAGGCTTTTCCTGCGGAAATGCCCGGACACAGTCCCTGTCTCTGTCCCGGCAAGAGAACTTAGCCGTCTGACCTCTCCTCCCTAAGAGCGGCCAGTTACCCCCAAAATCTCAAACTCCAGCCTTCGAATGGGCCCTTAGCTAGAAATACAGCTCTGCTGGCTATCCCTTTTGTAAAGCTCATAACCTCCCCTTCCCATTCCAAACTCTGTTTTTCTTACAGTGAAGCAGGGAAAGAAAAATTCACCTCTCAGATTTATAACCTGTAACATTATCTACCCCTAATTTTACTTTCCCATGCTTTCACACTTTATCAGATTAAGTCTTTGAACTTCATACGTACATGCATTATTCTAACTATGTATACATCTACTAATAGGTAAATACAAATACAGATACAGAGTTACATACAGATGCAGATACACAGATACAGCCAGTTCACCCGAAAACAAGGTCTCCTTGAGGTATACACCGGGTTTCTCCATCTTCCTGCATCACCCACCAGGTGCAACCGGGCCCTTAGGCAAAAACAATCCCACGAATGGGTTTGCTTTTGCTCGAGACAGGGTTAATCCCAACCTTTTTACCTAACATACCCCTCCTGTGACTCACTGGGCCCATATGGAAATTGTTTCCCTCAATCCTCTCTTTCAACCCTGTAGTTAATTCCTTGAGCTCATTAATCATTGTCTCTACAGAGGAGATGCGGGCCTGTAGTGGTCCTTCGATCATACTGTCGTACAACTGAAGTTTATTTATTACAGACATCACTGGCTCCCGCTTCTCCCCAGCCTCCAATGATGTCAGGTAACCTTTATGTGTGGACGGCCCCATACGTGTGAAGCTCCACCACATCTGTGGTGTACACTTAACTCTGTCAGGATCGTTGGTGGGCTGCCCATCCCCTCCAAACAATACTTCCAGCAGTGCCATTTCCCTCAGACGTAGGATCCCTTCTTCTATGGTCTTCCAGCCCGTGGTATAATGATCTGCTTGCAAGGAATCTCTGTAGATGAACCTCTCCCTCACACCATCCAAAAGCCGTGCCCAGAGGGACAGGGGCTTCGATTCCCTCACAAACGCCTCCTCAATACCCACATCCTGGGCAATAGACCTCAAGAACCTTGCTTCACCACCATCAAGGTTTATGGCATCACCTGTAGAGTCCCAGACTCGGATCATCCAGGCCAGAACGGGCTCATTCGGACGACGAGCAACATCTGTCCGTAAGCTCCGGAGGTTGTTATACAATAATGACTCATTGATGATTTCTGGCTCTGGAGCAGTTGCCTGTGAGGGTCCTGCCTCCCCATCATCGTCAACTGGGCGAACTGATTTGGCTTTATATTTCTTCTTTTGGGTGGGGACAACCTCCGTTGGCTTGGTCTGCCCCTTTGATTTGGCCTTATCCTGAGTCACCTTGGTATTAGGCATTTTATTTTCATCTTTTCCTTTTCCCTGGAAGTGCTGCACTATACCGAGCAACTTCCGGTAGGCAATGGCCAAAGCCCCACATGCAGCTGCCACCTCCCTCTCCATGGATCTGTCACGGCCTCTCTCCCTCACGGCTTTCATTATTTTTGTAGGGTTCAAGAGCTGTTCAAGGGTGAGCTTCCATGTTATGGGAGCTGAGCAACTTTCTAAGAATTTACCCATGTCCTCCCATAACCCATGCCACTCGAGGTTTTCCACCCCTGGGGCAGGCTCCTGGACGCCTTCTCGGTAATTCTTGGCCTTGGCTTTGTATATTAGGTATACTATAATGGCACAAACTAGGATAGAGAGCCCAACAAGTAAAACATCTCTGACATCTAAAGAGGATTTAAACTTCCCAGAGGCCATTGTATTGTATCCAAAGGGAAACTGAATAAAGGGTTGGGCGAATACATTCCCCTGTGTTTCTCCATAGGAATGGATGTTATTATCCTTAAAACCCCAGAGGAAACAGCTCAGGCTAGAACAGTAGTGCATCCTTGAGGACATATTCTGGATGAAAATCACAGGTGCTGAGTTTGCCATATCATAAACCCAATGCACAAACTCGAAGGTACTTATCGCAATGAGAGTACTAGTATCTGAACTGAAACACATTGACAGGTGGGACAGATACCTTGGCATGGTTATATGCCAGAGGAAAGCAACAACCCCTAACATCATGGTGCCTACTGGTTCAAAACGCGTGTCAATCACACTAGGGGTTCAAAATGCGCGTAACTCACACAAAGGGTGGTTATCCTTTTTCCACCTTTCCTCTTTCCAGGCCCCACGTTGGACGCGAAAAATGTCTCAGTCTGAAGAGACTGGAATGTTTGCTAAAGAGGATGAGTTATGAGATAGACCAAACTTCTCTCTCTCAGCAGTCGGAAATTCAAAATTAAGGGGCTTTAATTGAGGAAGTGTGGAAAAAACAGAAGAAATAACAACCCTTTATTAAAAGATATATGTATGTTGGCAAAAACAGTAACAGAACACAAAAACACCTAGACAGTAGTCCTGTGCCCAAAAGTCCCCTTCAAACCAAAGGAAAAAACCAACATCACCAAATTCCGACTGAATACTTCTCTGTCCTTCAGCGCAGTCCTGACCGTGGCCTGCAGGGGGCGCTGTTGGGTGGCTGGCGGTGCAGGGCCTGCAGTTCCCTGTGTTGGCCGGCAGGGGGCGCTGTCGGGCTCTGGCGGTCCCCACACGGGAAGGGGGTTGTTGTTCCGAGCTGACGGTGTTCCAGGGCTCTGCCTTCTCTCCCAGCGAGCACAGACCTCTCCGATGGAAAACCCAGGAGATCCCGGCTGGAGTCACGAGGCAGTGGCGGTGCAAGGCCGGTGGTCAGGCCTCACCAGGATGAAAGAACCAGAAAGACTGGCTCCCAGGCTTTTCCTGCTGAAATGCCCGGACACAGTCCCTGTCTCTGTCCCGGCGAGAGAACTTAGCTGTCTGACCTCTCCTCCCTAAGAGTGGCCAGCTACCCCCAAAATCTCAAACTCCAGCCTTGGAATGGGCCATTAGCTAGGAATGCAACTCTGCTGGCTATCCCTTTTGTAAAACTAATAACCTCCCCTTCCCCCTTCCCCTTCCAAACTCTGTTTTTCTTAAGTGAAGCAGGGAAAGAAAAATTCACCTCTCAGGTTTATAACCTATAACATTGTTATATCCCATTAAGTAGTTTCCTAGTGGAGTGTCAAGCTCTGTCTGCCAAGTATCTTAAGTTGCTGCCAGTACTACAGGAAGCCTTTTTTTGTTGTATGCAGCCTAACCACTTTGCAGCAAAATATTGGCTGGCATTTAATATAATACCCAGCTTGTTTTTGTTTTGCAGAGCTTGTCTCCCAGAATACTTCCAATACACTTCATGTATTGAGATACTACCGTGTATAGTACTCCCATCCAGTCAAATGCCACAGCTGCTTACCTATGGATAGCAACATTACACAAGAGTTAGGAAAGGAAGCAGAAGAGAATATCCAGTAACTTCAAGGGAAACTAGTGGAGGTAGAATATAAACAGTGAATTTTGAAATTGGCTGGAGTACTAGGGTTAACGCCTTTCCTCTTCCCAAACGTCCTTTGGGAAGTTTACTGACAGGTTGTTAAGACTAGATTTTTCTGTTTTATCTGAGACTTCCAGCAGTGCTCCTTCTATGCAGTGCCATGCTGGAGCACTGTTATAACATTGTCTCTCAGAAAATAACTCAGCTTAGCAGACTGAATGTGTTCATTTTCTATAATGCTTTATGTGCTTTTCCATTCTACAGCCAAATTAAATAATGGAATAAAAGAACAAAATGGTGGAAGTTTCCTTCCAAGTGGAAGGAAACACCAGTGATATGTACAGAAGCTCTTTATAAATGCTGTAATAAATCCAGAGTTATTTTAGTTATATACCTACAGTCAACTCTATGTAACTGTGCTTAGGTTAAGATTTAATTAATAAGTCCTGGAACTACTTAGTTTGTGCTTCTATTTTAAAAATCAATTTGTTAATATTGTTTGTGAGACCTGAGTTATATTGGTACTGATGTAAGAACAGGAGGGGCTGCTACTGAAAAATTAATATACTCCATTTCAGTGTGTATAAAACTAAATGGAAATAATAAAGGATGTAAACTGTACAGAGTCTAATGTACAGGATAGGTGTCAGCATATTGATCTGGATTTACTTTTTTTTTATTGTTCTTAAGACATGGAAGACTTCTTTGCATGAAAATAGGCAAAATCAATTCAATGACAACATGTACTAAAGCAATATGTTACATCATGTAATATCATGTGAAATATGTATTATTAAAGGCCTGACAGCTGCTCAATCATCTGCACAGTGACAGCTGCAAAATGTCACTATGGATTTGAATTACAAGGCTCAGGAAACAATATACCACATGAAAATCAACAGTTGAAACAACAGAAATTAATTAAAAGAGTGAATAGCTATTCAAGAGTCATATATAAATTAGTGGTGCCATAAACCTTCTTTCAGAGATTACATGCTTGATCTTGTATTTTGACAGGAATTTCAGACAGTCTGAATTTCGATGAGGA
Source organism: Pseudopipra pipra (assembly GCF_036250125.1). Classification (NCBI taxonomy): domain Eukaryota; kingdom Metazoa; phylum Chordata; class Aves; order Passeriformes; family Pipridae; genus Pseudopipra; species Pseudopipra pipra. The sequence goes on along the minus strand of NC_087550.1, from coordinate 29,651,211 downwards.
GGACACAGAAGAGGAAGAAGCTAGTAAAAAACCAGCATCTCATTCACCACACCCTGAATCTGAGAGGCCTAGTTCTGCATCCAGTGAGAAATCTTTCGCAGTAAGTGTCTTGAAATCCATTTCTAATAAGTGCTGGGCACATGCTTGGTTTTAGTACTAACCCCTTGATCAATGGGTTAAAATACAGTAGTTGCAGCTATGGTAACCAGCATATTAATCCCTGAAAGCAGAGGAAGGTAGTGATTGTTAGGCTATCTGACTGAAGGGCTATTGAGTTAAACACAAAGACCTAGCAGTGATCAAAGGAACAATAGTGGGTGGAGAATCCCAAATTCTGCTCTAATCAGTGAAGATGGGAACACAGTGAATCAGCACTATGACCCTCAAAGGAGACAGATTGGGCCATTGCCTCTGGTGCAAAATCCACCAAAATGACTCAGAGAAGCTCTGAAATGCCATGTAAACTTAAAAGGGATCATTTCCTGAAGGATTGTAGCATTTATTGTTGGATGCAAGGAGGAACAGGATTTTGGGATTGAACAGAGTGGTAGGATTAGACAAACTTTTTATGGAGTGTTTAGGGAAAGGAACTTAAGAGGGAAAAGAGAGGTGTCAAGGTGGATCAGGGAGTAATAAGCATGGGAAAACAGGGATTAAAGGGTGTAAAAGGCATCAGATGCATGTAAACAGCTGCAAGACAATGTGCTTGTCTGCCCAAGTCTTGTGCCTGATTATGACAGTGTGTCCCACTATCTTCTAAGATTCCATTTTTAACTATTTCTTGTGTGTGTGCGTGAGGTATATATACATACATATGTTGACAAATTATATGCTGTACTAGCCAGTGAGTTGGAAGAGACCAGCATGAGGAAGACCCAGGGTCTGAGGTAACTCAGACCAGATAAAGGCCATAGGGTTTGGGCATGAATTCTGGACACCCTTGAAAGTCCATGGTACTTTTGGAAAGACCTCTTTGAGTATATTTACGAGGTGACTATGTATTTGTTGTGTTATACTAGTGGGAGAGTAGTACAAGTGTTCAGGGTGTCAGATAATTGGGAGACCGGGCTGTGGGTGCAAACCGCTGGAAATACGGGGTGGGGGTGCTGGAGGCGGGAGAGGGTGAGAGCCACTAGTGAATTTCAAGTCTATGTGCATGTGTCCGTGCTTATTGACTCAGGCTTCCTTCTGGCTGTAGCTGGAAGCAGGGATAAAGCTGCAACTTCATCTCCAAGGCCCAGTAAAGGAGGAATCTCTTGGGTGCTGCAATTCACAAGATCCAGCTACCTAAAGAAAAAATTACTTTAATGACCTGTACCAGATTTTCATTAGAATGTCAATTTCTTTGGTGACCATAACTTGCATCCTCACTGTACACATTGTTCTAAGGCTCTTCCAACATTTAGTTGATATGGTTCCACCAGCAGCTTACTCCATTTCTGCTACTGTTCTGAACCAACATAATCTCAGTGCTCATTTCAGTCACAGAAATTCCAGCCTGTCTTACTGCAGCATCCATCAGTCTCGCTTTTATCGTACTGCGTTATTTCCCAAAGTCTGAAGTTCTAAAAGCAGAGAGGCTCTTTGCTTAGAATATTTACAGCATCTCACTCTGTCCTCCCCTTCCTAGAAATTCACTTATGTCTGGTTAACAGGTACTTTTCTCCATCCCCTTGGAGGGTTAGTCTTTTCTCAGAGTAAAAGTCTTCAGCCATTTTCTTCAGAGAAACACAGGTGGTAGCTTGTTTAACCTTCCTTTCCCCAGTATCTTCTGGGTATGATAACTTGTATTTCAACAAACTTTTATTTTCTTGGGGAATACCAGAGTCTCTAGTCAGATATTAATTTGCTAATATGATGCTTCTTCCCACAGGAAACAGGTGCTTCCTGTAGTCCCTCCCCTCAGGCAGATGCACAGCTGGGAGAAGTAGAGAACTTGGAGGATTTTGCATTACGCCCCGCACCCCGTGGTATTAGTGTCAAGTGTCGAATCACTAGAGATAAGAAGGGAATGGACCGGGGCCTCTTCCCTACTTACTACATGCATCTGGAAAGGGATGACAACAGAAAGGTATTGGAAACAGTACACATTCTTGGCTGTTATACTCCTACCACATAATATTTTTGGTGCAAGGGAGAGCTTCTGGTAAGAAACCAGTAGCTGAGGAAAGCCATCATGTAGTTGAGGACGGCTTATATTTGGCCAGGGCACTAAGAGGGAATTAGCAGGTTTAAAGGCCATAATACAATGAAAAATAAAATTTAAAAAGTATAAAAATGTTAAATGTTAAAAAAGGAGCAAGAAGACTGAGCTGCTCCAGAAGAAAAGGAGGGAAGACTAGAAAGGACAGTTCTGTTAAATCGAGATTGCTGAGTGAGCTGATTGGAGGAACAGGATTTCAGGGTGTGCACTTCGGAAGAGATCAAAATTGTGGAGACAGTAATATTGGCATGGAACAAAAAGGGGAATGGATATGGCAAATGGAGAGATAACAGTTTGGATAGCAATGCCTAGCAATGCCTGTGCATTCTTACAAAGCACCAGTCTTGATCAAAATTTTGTATTTCCAGACATTCCTTCTTGCAGGGAGAAAAAGAAAGAAGAGCAAAACATCGAATTACCTCATATCAGTTGACCCAACTGATTTATCCCGGAAAGGGGAAAGTTTCATTGGAAAACTCAGGTGAGGATCACTGATGAAAACTATAGACAGGTGAGATAGGATTTTCACTTTATTTTTGTTGTGGTTTTGGCTGGCAGTCTGGTATCGATTCAGAGGGAATGAGCTTGCATCATTCTGCTGAATGTAATCTGTATTCACTTGGGTTGGCAGCCTTCTTCAGCATTACCATTCACTGTGGCAATTCAGAGAAGAAATTCTGTCTAGATGCTTTTCCAGGATAAGTTACAGGCTTAGTTCACTGTGGGCACTGCATGGAAGCTCCTTACTGAGCTGGCAATGGGAAGATTCAGATGGCAATGGGAAGATTCAGATGGCAGGAGATACATGTTTTCGCTGTGCTGTACCAATACCTTCAGAAGAGGACAAAACTTTCCACTGATGCCTCCTTTTCTGTTTCTCCATAACCTGACATTAGGTCAAACCTCATGGGAACTAAATTTACAGTCTATGACCATGGAGTTAACCCAATCAAGGCACAAAGTCTAGTGGAAAAGGCTCATACAAGACAGGAACTTGCAGCTATTTGTTATGTAAGTACTGCCTTTCTCTTTTTGCCCCTTTCTTCTTTGTGCCTGGTTACCGAGGAAATGGGGCTTACAAAACTGTGCTTCTGTCAGCCTCCCCCACTTAACTTTGGAAGCAAGTGACCAATTTCAACCAGATACAACAAAGGGCAGAGGCCTCAAAGATAAGTTCTTGAGAGTTTAATGAAAAAAAAAAATCAGTGCCAGAAATCTGGGAGGGAGAAAGACCCAAACTAACATCCTGATGACCTTCTTACCTAGCCTATTGTTCAGTGTGTGGCCAGTCAGCGTACCATTTACATGGAACCAGCCACAGCATGAACTGCCCCTTGCCCAGCTGGTGTCTGGTGGACACTGAGAAGGAACTGGGAGTATCCTGTGAAGTAGAATTATTTTTTGAAGAATCAAAGGCATTTGAGGATAGGAGAGAGCTGGTATTACTTCTGTAGCAGCTTGTTGTTGATAAGGATGTGGTTCTAGGGAAATCATAGTTTGTTAGCTCTGTCCTAGAGATATTGTCTTTGCAATTTGTGAATCACCTCAGGCAAGGCTTCAGAGTGAGGAGACACTCAAGGACACTCTAGAATTATGTGAGGGTTCTCATGTTACATTGTTTAATGTTCCAGTCCGACAGTTTGAGTAAAATTTGAGGTTCTCTTCAAAATGATGGCTGCCAAGTGGAAGGATTTTTACTTTTCTCACTGGTATGGGAGCAGAAATTTAAAGATGCATTAGCCTACTGGAGCATTATCTTGATTTTTTGTTTTTGCTGTTGATCTCAGTGGCACTTGGGGGGAAAAGAATCGATGTGATAATTGCAGTATTGTCCTGTTTACGGAAATATTACTGGATATTTTCTTTGTATACAGTATTCTTCAATTCCCTACCTAGTTGAATGCAGCAAGGTGTTAAAATGAGCACAGCAGTTAATATTAAGTCAGCTTTTCAAAATTTTGAACTTATCTGCAAGAAGTTTGTAAAGTTTATATATGAATCAAATCAGTACCCTCATTCTTATATGTGCCCTTAGATTTTCTGAAGTGAAATAATAGAGGGTACAATCCAGAGACCTTTGTCTGTGTCTGCAAAATGCACTAATGTGTCAGAAGAAGCTGTATCACTTCTATCAATCAGTTTGGTACTTCTGAAAGACTCTGGCTTTTTAATTGGTCTTTGGGAATTTTAAAGGTTAGCACTGATATTGTTACTGAACACTTTAAATGGACCATTGGATTTTGACTGACATTATTAAGTGTATGATTTGAGAATACCAGCTCTTTTTTTCTTTGCTTTTTGTACTTGGAGCAGTCTGCTGCAGTACTCTGGAAAAATCTGCTTGACTTGAAGTTGAAGTTTGGATAGATGCTGAATACTTCCCTTTCTGGGTCTGTTCTTAATCATTTACAAAACAGCATGATTTGAGAGAAAATTGTAGGCATTCTCTTGAACACAAATAACAGCACAGAAGAAGAATGTTTGTTTATTTTTCAGGAACATTTTAGACTAACTGGTAATATAGAGATAACATAAACTCAGGTCAAAGATATTTGCCTTTTATCATACTTACGGCTTGTTAACTAGCAAGATTTCAGCACATTATTGCCTCACATGCAAAAACTTATGCCTGGAAATTGCACTTGTCTGATTTTGTTATAAATGTTTCAGTGGGATAACAGATTGCTCTAAATTAGTTAATACCATGTATGTCTTATAATGGTGTTCTCTAAATGGGAGAGAAAGCAGTTCTCAGTGATTAAACACAATTGGAGTTATTTAACTGCTACTACAGTTGTAGCCAGCAAAACTCTAAGAACTAGTAAAAATGTGGACACAAGTTCAGTTTTGCTGTCTTTACTTCTTTGAGATGTATATCATTTACTGAAAATAATGTCTTTCCTTGTCTTTCAGGAAACCAACATCTTAGGATTCAAGGGTCCCAGAAAAATGTCTGTGATCATTCCAGGAATGAATATGAATCATAAGCGAATTCCAATCCGTCCACGAAATGTGAGTTACGGAGTTCGGTCATGTTTCAGGTTGGAGGAAGAGGTTAAAACTTCCCTGTAGGGGTGTGAGTGTTACTAATAATCAGGGTTTAGAGCAAGGTTGTTAGTAGCCTGGGGTTTAGTAAGTCTCATGGAGAGTAAATACAATGTAGCCTAAATGTGTTGATTAATTGGTTCTTGCCTTTTACCTAATCTGTATCCTTCTGAATATCCTTTGGTCAGCCTAAATATTATTTACTTATCTGTATGTTGTTGCTCTGGCACTTACAAGCCATCCTCATGGTGGGACCCTGTTATGCTGAGAGTTGGATGAACACAGGGCACACTTGCTTCTCCCAGGAGCTTACATTCTTGGCCAGGATATGAATTGCAACCGATAGGTAACAGGTAGATCCTGTGGTAGGCTGGTGTAATAGCAAGAGTAAATATGTTTTTGATCAGAATGCTGTCAGCTTCTTTGTAGGAGTCACAGAAAAGGAGGATTCTTTAAGAAGAAAGAAGGATGAGAAGGATGAAGTTTTGTCGTGACTATTTAGCAGGTGTTTCTCATACATGTGCTGGACATTATAGCTAAAAGCTTACAGAACTGTATCTGAAGATATATTAAGGTGTATGATAAAAAACATTTGGTTCCCTTAATGTGGGTTTTATGCTTGATGTGATAGAAGAACAAAAGGCAGAAAGAACAGGTGCTAAGACATGACCAATATTTTAGGCTAGAAAATGGGTTTTGTAGCCATGTTGTGAGTAGATATGAGTAGGAGAAGAATGAATTTCTTGATATCAGAATAAAAAATCTTCAAGAATAGAAATTCAGACTCATGAGAGCCTGGAAAAGAGATTTAATTTTGCAAATGGGCAGGAAAATTGTGTCTGTTTGTGAACATTTATTCATTGTCTTTCAATTGGTATTGTCATCTCCTCCATCAGTACAGTAATGATTCCATCACCCTGCCTTTATTTTTCTCCCCTATTTTCCCAACTGTTTTGCTATCAGACAAGCATACTGACAGTGGACAAGACTGAAACACAAAGCTGTTCTGGAAAGTTGGTAAATCTTTCAGTGTAGAGGTTTGACTCTGTTTTTATCATTCCTTTTCTGTAATGTAATGCCACTAAGAAATATTGCCCCCACTTCAAAGGAGGAAAAATTGTGCCTAAATGCACTGTGTTGGTGCCAGTACTCAGTCATTTTTGCATCTTTAAACAGTAAATAAAGATAAATTCAAAGATATAAAGTAACTAAACCGAACAGTAAGTTTCATTTAGATTATCCTCAAAAATCCATTATTGAATCTGTATACAATACTAGCCCTATCAGTCAGACCTAAGCAACAGGTTGTTTTCTGAGCATTTTTCCCTGTTAGTAATTTCAGCTTGGATTTTTTCTCTTAGTATATATTATTTCAGTTCGGATTTTATTTGTTGCAGAACTTTGAAAATTATACATCATGTTTCACTACAACTTGAACCTCTTTGTAATTAATTGTTTGTCAAATTTAATGGACTGGTTTACTTCCTTTTTGTATCTTCCTTGTTTTGTTTATCTCTCTTTCACATTGTGCATCACTTGTTAGATCCAACAGGATGAGATTTAACCTTACAGCCTGCTGCAGCCTTTGGACTTTGTACTGAATCACCTCGGGGCCCAGCACTATGCAATTAGTTGTAGATTATTTTATTTTAAAGTTCAGAATGTTAGAAATGTAAGCTGGATGCAACAGGATCAGAGAAAGCTTATGAGACTCAGAAGGGATTCCTGTCAGCAGGATGGCAGTCATCTGTGACCTGTGAATTGCTCCCTTTCCTGTACACACACATTTCCTTCTCTCTCATTCTTTTTACTTTTTTGGAATGGAAATACGGTGATAGCCTATTGAGTGGAAAAAATGCTTGGACTGGGAATCTGTGAAAGTATCTTCCTGGTTCTTAGAGGAAATTTTCAGTAGGACTGAGTTTAAGTGCTGTCATTGTGTTTCATTAAACAGGGAATGGCCTTCAAGTGACAGTGCATACACGAGAGGCAATACTCAAAAGCGGAGCAATTCCAAATCTGATAAATATATTTCTTTCTTCTGAACAGGAACATGAGGGTCTGCTGTCAAAATGGCAAAACAAAAATTTGGAGAACCTCATTGAGTTGCACAACAAGGCTCCAGTCTGGAATGATGATACTCAGTCCTATGTTTTGAACTTCCATGGGAGAGTCACTCAGGCCTCAGTGAAGAACTTTCAGATTGTCCATGACAATGACCGTAAGAATCTGATGGAGAGTGTGTGGGACTTATTTGAACAGGGAGAACCCAATTCATTTCATAAGGGTTGGGAGGAATAGGACACGCTTCCTGGAGAAGGGAAACTGGGTGAAGGAATTTAGCTCAGGAAAATTATGTAAGGCCTCCTTCTTTCTGGGGTGGGTGCAGACACTGCTTTCCATTGCTGCAGCAAAGGAAGGTGCGAATGCAAACTTCCTGAAGAGAAGGAAAAGGATTAATACAGCACTTTCAGCCTAGCAAAAGAGTGGTTTGAGCTTTGGATCTGAGAAGAAAAGTAATCTCTAGAACAGCACACTAACTCTAGAGAACAGATTTCAAGGCCACTCCGGTGGGAAAGGATGGAAACACCAACCAAATATATTTGGGACTGCCAGACGAGTGGGTTTTTGTTTGTGGTTGGGTTTTTTGGTTTGTGGTGGTTTTTTGGGTTGTTTGTGTTTGGTTGGATTTTGTTTTGGTTTTTTTTTTTATTTTATTTTGGTTTGGAGTTTTTTGTTTATTTGATTTTTGGTTTTTTTTTTCTTTTCACTTCACTGTGAAGTTGTTCATCTCTGAATCTTTGTTTTCTCCCCAGCTGACTACATTGTGATGCAGTTTGGTCGTGTAGCAGAAGATGTGTTCACTCTGGACTATAATTATCCCCTCTGTGCTCTTCAGGCCTTTGCTATTGGACTCTCCAGCTTTGACAGTAAATTAGTCTGTGAATAAGACAACAGACTTGAAACATGGAACTCACTCGCATGCTTGCATCTTGTAGGAGTTCCAGGTGTAGTAATGAAGAGCATATTGGAAGGGAAATGGAGGACAGGCTTCTACAGGCTTATTAGAAAGCACATTCCAGCCCTCAGAGCATTGCGAGTGTTGGCAGTAGACCGTCTTGGGAGCAGTCTCTGTATGTACTGTGGAAGAACAAGAAATGTAGGTGATGGTTTTGTCATTGGTGTTGATTCTGCTTTCAAAATCTTTGTTTACAGATGCTGCATGACAGTGGGCTAAGCCCACTAATTGGAACTCCTTGCATCTAGGATAGAAAAATAATGGCTAAGTGTTCCTATCCCTTGAAACTTCCTTAAAGCCTGGAAGATGATGCTACTCATGAGTTTCTGATCAGATGAATTCAGAAAAAACGGAACAGCTGGAATAAGACATTGGCTCTAATACAACACTTTTACTCTGTGAGATGATTCTCTGTTAAGGCTGATAATCCGTTTCCCTTTCAGTATTCTAATTGCTCTCTTATCTCCCTTGACAGTCTTTTTACCAAATAAAGAACAATCAAATCTCAAACACTGCCTTTTCAGATGGTGATATTGTATTCATTGCTGGTTCTGTTAAAATGAGACTGAATAGATGATAGAATCTGACTGAATTTGACAGAAGGTAGTACTGTAACAATATACAGTACTGTTCCTGAAAAGCAGTGTTGTGATTGAATTGTCTGTTGTTCATAAAATTTGCTACATTTTTAGGAATAGGTTTGTGACCAATTTCATTTTTTTTAATATGAGATTATCTCAAGTCATGACATATTAAAGTAGATTTTGTATAAATAATTTTAACCTGACTATAAGAAGGAGTTACCTCAAAAAGAGATTACAGGTATTTTCAAAGGCATCAGTAAGTTTAAAGGAATTGTATCATAAGGCTTTGCAATGTGTCCTTCGAGTGTTCCATTTTTAATACTGGATGTACAATATGGAGTCTGTAGGTCACAGCATGGAACACCTCTTGATTCATACGGCCTTAACTCATCAGAGTGGATTGCTGCACAGTGTGACATGGAGGCCTCATAGTGTACACACCTGCTGTCTACTGAAGCAGAGAACAATCTTGCAACAATCCCATCTTGGAATCCTATCTTGCCTGTTTCACGGCCATTACACATAGTCATAATGGTCCTGGAAAAGACCATCTTTCTATTGAGACAAGAATTAGTTGTTCTCCAGCTTTGGGTATTGTCCTTGTCAGCAGACTAACTCTGTTTTAAGCTGCAAAGAGCAGACACATTGCTTTTGGTCTCTGGAGTCTTTGCAGTGATGAATATCACTCACTCTTTCAAATTAACAAAATTTTGTGGAGACGTTTTCTGATATTGCCAGAAAAAATAATTATGGTAATCATGTGTAAACTCTGTATTTAACTGTAACTTATGAATTGATGCTGAGAAGTCCATCTCAGGTATCTCTCAGATGACCATTCTGCATTAGCTGGTGAGCCATCGTCTTGAGATGATCTCATCAGAAAAGCAGTCAGTGAAGAGAACTTGAATCCTGATGGATCTCTTTTGTGCCTTTGTGTACTTCCTGCTCATCAGGCTGGGGACCAGACCTGGCAGTGCTTTCCAGTTGTGCTCTTCTGAGGTCTTGGCTGACGGTTCTGCATTCCTGCTACGCGTCCAGAAAAATGACATCCATTTGTGTACCTGTCTGATTATTTTTCTGACTGGGAATGTGTGAAGGAAACTGCCTTGTGTTATTTTGGGATGACCTGAAGGTAGAATGCTAATTTCCAATTCAAGATGATTTTCTGTGTCCTCAGAAGGCCACGGTAACATCCCTTTACTCAATTAGGCCTGTCAGAAGTGGCTCTTCAAGCTATTTGTTGACATCAATGATCCTGTAAGGGCCTCTCAGTCAAATTATACAGACAGATGAACAGATTCAGTGCTCTTTATCAGATACTGTTTTACATTAATTGTATTTATAACTTTTATATCTAAATGAAAATAAACTAATTTATATATTGAAAAATCCTTAATTCTAAATGAGTTTTTTGGGGGGTTGGTTTTTTTTTTAATTTATTTTATTTTTTGTAGGATTTTGCTGTCACCTGTAGGTTTTCTTTTTCCTTCTGTATGAGATACTACCTCAATTTCTTCCCATCTTCTTGAATCTCATCTCTCTTCTTACTCTCTCTTTTCCTTTGTAATTCTCAATTCTCTTTCTTTGAAGTGTTTGGTTTTTTTCCATACACTTAGAAGTCTGGGAATAAATGTAAGGTTAGTCTCTCTAATACTTCCCTCCCCTGTTACCAGGTCTTCCCCTAAAGTTCTTGGTTTCCATTTGATTCTCTCTCTAAGCTAGTTCCACTTCTCTGCACCATGTTTTTAATGTTTTTCCCAGTGTCCAGTTAAAGCATTTGAGATGGTTCTTAATGCATTTTCCTACCTTCCATCTGAACCCATTCAAGTGTTGAAGTACAGTAAGATTTTTTTCTGAAACAAGAACTGAAGTAATAGAAGGGACGGAGGAACGTGAAGTCAAAGCGGTTATTTTTTCCTATTTCTACTGAGATATGTATAAACTTCAGTAAGTGGAGATATGGTGGATCTGATAATGAGAAACTGGCACAGCTCTCAATGTGTAAGTCCTATTCTTTCTGCACCTTTGTTTTTCCCATCATTTTGATCTGACCCAAATTAGTCTTAGCTGGGAGAGAAACTAAGCAGGAAATACTACTGGGCATTTGTTCTTAAAGCAGTAATATTAGTTGCATACGTGCTAATGCAACGTTCTTGAAATCCCAGAGAGATCTTAAAATAAAGATGGAAGCATATTAAACTGTTCAATATGAATCCTAAAGGCAGGCCTAGTGGATGGAAACAGCTCCTAGGCTGCTATAGGCTCTTTGGTTCAGAAACATAAAAGACAGGGAATGATTTCTTGCTCTTTTAGGGGTGTCTCATTCTCATTGAAGTTCTTCTGCTGAATTTGGTAGCAGTAGGATAGGGGTTTGTTACTGTTGGCAAAGTTATTGTATTATACTTTACTTGGTGTGCTCCTCTACTCGCTGGTATTAACAGCTCTCTAAATCTCTCAGTTGACATTGAATTAGGTTTCCTGTTCCTGGTACAGAAGACAAGCAAAACCTTCCCTGTGATTTACAAGTTGAGCTAAGAGTTTGTGTGTAGTCTTGTGAAATGGACCTATGGACAGATTCCTTCTTTGGCAGAGTCAGGAATCTCATCCTCTCTGCCACAGTGTCAAACTGTTGTACACAACTGCAGTTTGGAACTAGTTCAGAACTAAGAAAGACCCTTAAGTTATCCTGGGGCTGAAAGCCCTGCCAGGAAAGAAGGTGGAGACGCTGTACCACTGTTAACTCTTGTATCTCTTGAACTGTACAGTCTATTGAGTTTCTGTCTTATTCCATCCCTTAATGTGTTCTATATAGAATTATTATTTTCTCACTGGAAGATGGAATTCACTTCTTTTGTCCCAAAATGGGAGAAAAAAACCAGAAGCAAACTAACTTCACCAGAATGCATTAAGGTAAAGGCTATGGTAACCATAACTGGCTCTGGTAATTTAGTTCAATTTAGAGACTACATAAATGGGTGGATGTATTCCAGAGGCTGGAATTTGTGATCATTTACTTTGATTCAATCGACATTTCCAAAGAAGGTGAACCATTGCACTGTCTGTAAGAAAACAGCTGAAAATCATGAAGAAAGCAAAGGATTTTTTTTTTTAATGTTTAATTGAATTGAGCCTTTTATTAAAGGAAAAGTAATACTAATTTACTATGGGAAAAAAAGGCTTTATTTTATAAACTGCATAACAAAATTATTTGGATAGAATACAGATAGGTTTGGGGAATTAAGTCTCTTAAGTTTGCCCAGCTCTCTGCTTTCTGTTCTAAGTGGAATAGTTTGCTTCCACATTACCTCCAGTAAAGGAAAAAAGAAAATCAACCCACCACTAAAAAACTTGCATTCTCCTGAGTGAATTTCCATCTGCAGTTGACTGGAGTCCTGCAAACAATCTGTGTGATGATTCACAGGAAGGAATAGGTTTCAATTCCTTCTCTTTGAGCTGTGTTGATTTGGCAAGGAAATGGGAGCAAAACAATATGTTAGTCACATAATTATGAGACCTAGCCTAGAGTTCGCAGTGAATATGTGTGACGAGAAGTGAACTACCTTTCATATATGTTTTTTTATTAAACTGCATGTTTTTAAATAGGCCATGGTAGAATTAGTGGCTAAATCATTACAGGGCTTTATATAACAAACAAAAACCACACAAAATAATTTCATTGAATTTTGTAACATCATCTTATTTATATTGTATGTACTCTCGGTTGTATCAGAAAACCTTATTTTTATGAAATTGATGGGGTTTGCCACTTGGTTTCTGAGGCCTTAGGCCACATTTAGGACCTGATTTCAGTCTTTTCTCTGCAACTTGAAAGAGTTACGAACTTTTTTAGCTTTAGGTTCTTACCAAAAACTGAGATTTTTTTAAAATTCCATTTCTACAATATACTGAAGTTTTAAAGAAAGCCAACTATGTTATAACTCTTTGCAGGTAGTTATATGCACACCAGGCATCTCTGAAAAAGTTACCTGCTAGAGCCGTGGAAAAGTTTATTTTGCTGATGTAGCTGCGTTCCCAGAGGTGCTACTAGGATGTAGTTACATTTACTAAACTTGCTCAGCCTGGTATCAGCATTTTCTAGCGCAGCACGCTGGCACTCCTGTATGAACGGACAGGAAAAGAGCAGCTTCGACGTGAGACTGAGAAAACCCACAGGGGACATCGCTTTGCTGTTAGGCGAGTAGTTTGCCGCCTGGGATAACCACTCTGCCGTGTTGGGGTTGAGTTGCTCGTTTCGCAGGGGTTCAGCTATGCTGGGTGGAAATCACAGCACGTCTCTAAGGGGCTTGGAAGCAGCGCTGCCGGCGGGCCGGGACCGGCTGGCAGGGATTACCCAGGGAAGCCGTGTCCTGCCCGGGCGGGCGGGAGTGTCCCCGGCACCGGAGCCCCCTCACCGGGCGCTCTGCCCATCGCCGGAGTCCCGCCCCGGAGAAAGCACCAGGCAAGCAGCGGCGTTCCCAGGGATCTTCCCCCTGCTGAGGTCGGCCCTTCGCGGCCGCAGACTCCAACTTCTCCTGTGGCCGGGCGCCGCGCCCGCTCTCGATCCCTGGAGGCGGCGGCCGCGTCCCGCCCGCTCCCAGAGCTCCCGAGCCGCCCCCTTCCCCCGCTCCCGGAGTTTCCTTCCCCCGCCCCCGCGGGCCCCTCTTCCGGCCATTGCCCGCGTTCCCTCCGCCCCGGTCACACGCAGCCCCCGGCCGGGGACTGCCCGACCCCGCTGGGTTTTGTTCCCAACGCCGCCTCGGCCCTTCTCCTGCTGCCCCCCGCCCCCGGCAGTCCCCTCCCAGCCCCGTCCCAGCCCCTGCTCTAGCCAGCAGTCCCCTCCCTCCCTCGGCCGCGTTCATTTCATACCAACTCTCATTCCTAGCATTCCTCACTTCCTCCTTTCAAACTCCAGGGGAAATAAAATCCCTCCCTTTTCCTCCCAAACTCCTGCCCGGCCGCCCCCCCGCCCCGCTCGCCGCTCCGCCGGCCGCTCCGCGCTCCTCAGGTGAGTGTGCGCTTTGTGCCTGCGCTCCTGCCGGCCCGGCCGCCCCCCCGCTCCTCTCCCATCCCATCTCATCCCATCCCATCCACTCCCGGCCGCCCGCCCGGCCCCGCATTGTTCGCGTCTCCCCGCCGCCGCGGGACCGAGGAAAGGGGAGCCCCGAGGGCCCACCCCGGAGCCGCTCCTCGCCAACTTTTTTTTCTTTCTCTCGGACTTAGAGGCGGCGATGCTGAGCGAGAGGCTGACCCGCCCGCTCCCCCTGTCCCAGCCCCCGCTCCCACCCCTGAGGGCTCGGGGGTGGGGATCGGGCGGGAGCGAGGGGCAGGCGCGCAGTAACAGCGCTCAGTGCTCTTTTGGCAGAAAGTCCTGGAGCTGAAGGAGGATTTGAAGCCGGTCCCCGCTGCCCCTACGGAACCGCAGCCGCTCTTGCCTCGCTCAGGTCAGGACACGCTGTTTTACGGTCGCTTTCGCGCGGGGCGAAGGGGCGCGGGTGCCTGAGGGAGACGGGCTGGAAGGGAGAGTTCGGACCCGGTCATGTGCGACAGAGGAGGCACAGGCGTACAAAGGAAGCGATGGGAACATCCTCAATGGAGGCTCCGGCGGCTTCTCCCGTCGGGAAGGGGCTGCCGGCGATGGCACTTGGGGAACTCGGTCTCTTGTCGCATCGGCTGAAAACTACAGCGCTAATGTGAAAAAAAAGAAAAAAAAAAGGTTTCTGTACCGTTCGTAGAGATGTGCTTGGGGAGGGTAGAGAGGAAAAGCAGTGCTTTCTGTAATAGATTTTAATGTAAATTATGGAAGATGTTTTTTAGAAAAACAAAACAAAATTTCCTAAGGAAGCCTATCTGAGAGAAGGAGTGTGGGTTGTTGCAGAGTATTTACCAAAAGATGAGGGAATAATGTTTTTCCCAGTTCAGTTTTTCTGAAGTTAAGGGTTCAGTTTTAGTGGCATGCCGTCGGAAAGGATTAAAAACAACAAACAAACAGACATAAAAACAAACAAAAAGCTTTCCCAAGGAATTTCTTATCTGACGTAGATAATTCCGTTTAAATAATCTCTTGCATGGGATGGTAAAGATGGGCCTTTTTTGCAGAAGAACGTAACTCAACGCGCTTAAGGACTTCTGTAAAGTGTTTTAAAGTGAATGGTCATATGTAAGTTAAAAAAACGCCCAAAACCAAACAAAACCCCAGAACTAACCACAACTAATTACCAATTTTGCCTTTGTTCAACCTGAAGTTACACTCGTGTTGCTTTCTTGCCTTAAAAGTTGAGTTCTGCGGCTCCTCTACAAATAAACAGCAAAAATACTTTTTCAAACGCGGGGGACTGGGTGGGAGAGAAGGAGATTTAGGGTTTTTTCCCCCCACCCCTTTTCCTATTACTGCGAACAGATCGGCTTCCCCAAGACCTTATTGCGGTGTCTGTGTGCAAAGTGAGCGGAGCATTCGTTCACCTGTCTGTCCATCTGTCTGTATAGATGTAAGAGGTTTTATTGTTCTCCTGCAGAAGGAAGTAGGCAGTAGGACAGGGCAGAGAGTAACGGGGAGGAGCGAGAGGAACAGAACAAGGGGGAAAGCAGAGTGGATATATAGCAAGTTGAAGCTGCTGTGTTATCACCTGTGCAGTTAAAGCCTTGGTTTTGATAGGCTTCTTTCTCACGACTGAAAAGCGTGGTTCATCCTGTAGTGAATACAGGGGGGCTTCTTTATTAGAGCTGCTGAATGCTGAGGGACTCCAGTTTTCTCTGGAACTTGGATTGGCAGAATCCAAGGTCAGCCAGCCAGTGGGTGCAGTCACCTTCTGAGTTCTTACTAAATCCCTCTGTGGATGGCTCCCTCGAACTCAAGCAGGCAACAAAGTCTATCAGTCTCTAAACTGGACTATCAGCTCATTGTTTGTATCCTCTTGGAGGTGATCTTGGAAGCAAATAAGTGTGCATGAGAATGGGTGCTAGGAATTTCTCCACTGTCTTGGTTTCTGCTACATCTTTTGGATTTTAAATTAGTTCTACCAATGGCTTTGAAATATTTAAGGTTATTATTGTGGCAAGTGTCTTAATGTTGGTGTTTTACAGAACACTTGTGGCAATATGGTATGAAAATAGTATCACGAAATTTTAAATAGAAAAATGGCTCTATGGCACCCAATCTTGCTTGTGGCTTACATAAAATCACAGTTGCCGTTGACTTTCTTACTCAGGTATTTGTTTCACAGAATTTAAATACAGTCCGTAGTTTCGAGAGGGTTGCTGAAAACTACAGTCACCAAGAGATGCTACTTTCATCTCTGTTTGGAGTGACGTTGTGCTTATTCACAGCTTTCCTTCCTTAGTATTGTGTCCTTTTCTGATTGTATCTTTCAGCTCTTGGTTCTGTCCCAGCATAACCCAAGGGGTGGGTCCACAAAGACTTCAGGCTGGCACTGCTGTGGAGAAAACCTGTCCACACGTCCTCAAACTGTCCATTTCCTTACTTGTTACACCTCTCTGCTTTGTTGCTGGCATGGACACTGGCACTGCTGTTCACTGACTTGGGTCAGGGGGCTGATCCAGATGAAAAATAACACTCTTTTAGCAAGTTAGTTTTCAGCCACATCTGTTCTCCAGGCAAGTTAATCATACGGTCACGTGCTGGAGTGTCTGGAGGAGGGGGTGCAATGACTAGAGGGTGAGCAGTCGGGGAAGAATGGGGGTATTTTCTTAGCAACATTGCCATTTTTCCACACCTTAAGTTGTTCCTTGGATCACATCTACAGTAGTTCCTGTGATAGTGAAATGAATTTCTGGCCACAACTGTATCTTAAGAAAGTGAAAATTCAGTGTTACCTTTCTTTAAAGATCTATTATACTTTCCCTTTAGCTGAGTTTTGTCTTTTGTTCATTTGTTGGATTTGGTTTGGTTCCCATCCCCTCAAATACTACGTAAAATTTTCTTGGGCAACTTTTTCATCACCCAATGTACATCAGAAAAGTTTTCTTACTCTGTTGGAACAGTTTTTGCCTTGCTGTTTCTCCGAATGATTCTTTATTCTCTAGCTCTGCATTTGCATCTTTTAAGTTCCTAAAGCTACTACTGAGGCTAAAATTTTAATATTTTTCAATGTCTATTATTCTAGTCCTAATGTGTTTTTTTAATACTCTTTTCACTTTCTTCGGTTTATCTGTGTTCCTTCTGCAGAATGAGATTGGATATTCCATGAATTGGAGGTGATTCATCTCTCTTTGTTGCCTGAAGTGATATCTGAGCCCAGGCAGATTAAAGTCACATCGGTCATTTTGCAGAAGCATTTGCTTTGCTGACAACTCTGTCATTTGTTCAACATTCTCACTTTTGCATGTCTTTTGCATGTCTTTAGCTCCTGCTTCTGGCAGGGCTTTTTTCCTTGATTTTATCTCTGGGGTTCTTTTCATTGTTATTTTTTCATTTTCTTTGCATTACTTTTTCCACATAGTCTTATTTGTCTCCCTTGCTTCTTTCATTTGTTTTTATGCAAACTCCCTTTGAGTAGTTTCTATCCACCAGTGTTTGTAAATGTCATTCTGTATCATGCAAGTTTCATTAACATTACCTTTATTCAGTCTTAGACCTTTAATTAAGATGTCAAAGGCAACTGGACTAGCAAAGATCCCTGCAGCAATCCAGTAGATGCATGCCCCTGTACCTGTTGGTTTTGTTTGTATATCATTATACATCATATCTATGTTATATAACATATGTATCATTATGCTTATTTTTGAAGCTGTTAATTTCCTAATAATATGAACAACCAAAGCCAATTTTTAGCTATGATTTCCTTAAAGAATAACAAATAGTATTCTAAGTCTAAACTTATTACGTTGTGCACTGTATTCTTTCCATTCTCTACCTTCACAGCAATTCTATCCTGCTCTGAAGAGCAATCAAGTTTATTAGTAAGGTTTATAGTAACGGATGCTCCTCTCTCCAGCTTCTGTCAACCACCCTGTTAAATAAATGCCCAACGTGTTCCTTTGTAGAGCCTTGTAAAAAAAGTCAGGAATTCGCATGCGTGGAGCTCTTTACAAGATCTGAGACTACATGATTAGAAAGAGTTCTTTAGGGTTTGGAGGTGGTATTTTGGGTTCTTGGGTTTTTGGGTTCTTTTTGGTGGGGGAGGGTTGGTGGATTTTTGTTTTTATTGTTCCTGCCCCTCAGGTCCTCCTTTTTCTGGAGATGATGCAGTCACTCTGCTTTGTTTTTAACACCATATGAATTAGACGTTTTCCTGCTAGGGAGGGGCAGGTTTTCCAGTTCCTGGTGCCACTGGCTGAGTCACTGGCTCTGTTTTTCTGTTCTGTTGTAGATTTATAATTACCTTGTTCTTACCTTTGTTAGAATGTGATTGCCAAAGGGTAGGTGTTTTACTTTGGTGTATTTCTAAGACATGAGTGCCAGTGGCTTTCAGGGCCTGGGTACAAGCTTTTGAAGCATCTGCTTTGCTATTGCCAAAGAGAAAATAAATCAGTGTAGTCCTCCAAGTGCCTCCTTTCCAACAGTATGGTAACCATTAATGACAGATGTGCAGGTAAAGTCTAATTTCTTATAACCAGGACTGCTTTAACTGAAGCAGGAAATGTCAAGAGAGCATGGAGCATGTGTGTGCTGAAATGGAAAGGGAGGATTTGCTGATGTGTCTTAAGTTCGTTTTACCTGATCATACATCTCCATAGCAGGTCCTCAAAATAAAGCTCATTGGTAGCAGATTAGCCAGACTTAGACTGGTCTTTTGGTCTGAAAATCTTGTCAGCTTAGGGAAAAAAAAAAGGGAGGTGTAAAAGAGAGGTTGGTATAAGAAGATTATCTCCAAGCACACTCACTGCTCTTTGAATTATTTTTATAAAAATAATAAAATCCTCTTTATTTCTCTGCTCTATTTGTGAAAGGTCTGTATGGTCAGAAGAAAATAACTGTGCAGGGGAAACAATGTAAATCTGTTTCTATCCAGCTTGTATGCTAACTGAAAAATAGAGAAGTGTCTTTTTCTGTTCCTTTTGGTCACAGGTTTTATTTGTAAGAACATGCTTTAAAAACTGGAGTAGAGTCTGTTGTTGGCTGTGTCCCTTTAAGAATCTAGTTTTGCTTGGCTAGCTGCCCTTGTTCTCCTGTAGATTAATCCAACAGAAGGTATATAACCTGTTGACCTTCCTGGCGAGAAGGGTCTGGAAGGGCAAAGAGATAATTTAGAAGGTTTGTGCTTTCCTGTAATATCTGGGGACAAGTTTAACTTTTTCAGTTTTGGCATTTCTTTTTATTTTTTTTTTTTTCTTTTTTTCTTTCTTACTGATACCTGTTTGAGGATTGGGGTTGTAATTACAGATTCTCATTATTTTCATTTGCTTTCTGTGAAATCACTCTGTTTTCAGCAGGTTGGAAATGACAGCTTGTTTATGCCATATTTAGAGAAAGGACAGAGTTTTGAACTCAAAATTACACTACTCTGAGTTGAGGACAGCTTTACTGTCCCATGTATCAAGCTAATAGGAGAACTGGAATCTGGTTTAAATAGCTGATGTGTGTTTGTCTGCTAGGAAATCTCAGACTCTTACAGGAAACCAAATCTGTTTGACTTTCCCCAGTGTCAGCCTTAAGAAGTGACCAACTTTGCTGTAAGCTGTGAATGTTTACCTTCTGCATGTTCCAGATGGAGCGTGTGCTCCAAAAGTGAGCTGGGTGTCCGAGTACCCCGAGGGAGGGAAGCTTGGTTGGTAGCCATGAGTAGGGTTCATTTCATATGATGAAGATCTTTCATGACAGGTATTCTTTACTTAGTCATTGTGTTATCACAAGTTTCAAACTCCTTTAAGCTCATGTCTGACTACTACTAAAATCAAAGCACATGTGTAATTGGTTGACTGAAGGAGGAAAAGTCAATGGAGCACTAAGCATTGCTCCCATTTTATATACCTGTTCTGCCTGATTGTGGTTTGCATTTGTCTTGAGGCTTTAGTAGAGGGCTTAGCCCTGGCCAGACAGGTCATGCCCACAAAACAGACCACCTGCAAGCACCGCAGAAGTGGAAGTCACAGGTTGTGTGGTCAGTGTCTCTGTCTGTTTTCTTGTAAGGCTCTTAGCCCAGGTTCATCTATTTCGTTTCTTGGAGACTGACTATAGTCTTGGAGCTAAACATTTTCACCACTTTGGATGAGGTTTGCAAACATCTGTCTTCTGTCTGAGTTCATGTGCAGTTCTGCCATTAGTGTCATGGGAAGCTAAGTACGTCACAGTTGTGAGTTTTATCTGGAACATCTACCTTTGAGTCCTAAACAAGAGGTTGAAAGATGTCAGGAGCAGGAGGCAGGATTAGGAAATAAGGATTTGATTTGGATATCATAAAATGGGCATTATGAGTCTCAATTTAGTGTTAATTGCCAGTAAATACTCAAAAGATGTTCTATTTCCAGACAGTGTTGAACATGAGTCCCTCTGAAGTTAAACCACTTGCAATTGCAAATCGCTTTTAAAGTTAACCTTTTCTTGTCTTGAAGTTCTTGTCTAGATTTTAACTCCACTCTGATTTTGCTGTTGGGTGGTTCACTTTCGTCTTTGTGCTGTACTTTTTTTCATAGGTAAAATGCAGGCTTTTGAGCCTGATGGTGAGATTTTCAGGACAACTGAGTTTTGGTGGGTTTAGGAGCAAGGGTTTTTTTAGTTTACTATTAAAGGTTCCCTATCCTCTAATAATTAAGTGAATAATACTCTTTGGGAAAATGCTCAGCTTTGTTTATTTTTGTCTCTAGCTTGGTTTGGTAAGACTCAAGTAATTTTAATCTGTCAATATCTACACTTGTCTGTAGTTCAAGGGACAGTTATAATTTTAACACATTAACTAACACTACCAGTGATTCTGTGATAGAAAAGGGACTGATTATCTGACTCCCTCCTGGGTCTTTGCTTTCTAAACAGCTCTGTGCTTGATGGGAGAATGACTCCTGGTCACTGCTGCTGCCAGCACGAGGGTGACTAACCATTTTCACCCTGCCACAACCTTCATCTGTTTGGGAAGCTGGGAAACACATGCCACATGTCTTGGAAAGTCAGGGAGAATGGGAGCTCTGGGAACAGTTCCCGCATGGGAGATAACAGTGACTCCCCAGGAATTCCACTGTTCCTTTGAGAGCTGGGGCCAGCCCACTGTGTGGCTCAATCCCAGGACAACCTGGCAGTGTCAATCTCTGCTGCCCTTGCTGGCTTGTTTTTTCCCTCCCAGCTGAGACATTAATCACGCCGTAGTCATTTTGTCAGTCCAAGGCTGATGGCCTTATGATGTGGCCTGTGCCTGGGAGCTGTGCATCAGTTACCCATCACCCAGGATTGATCCCCAAGCTGGCCACCCCTAGACTAGTGGGATCAGAACCAGCCTTTGGGTTTTGTTGTTGGTTCGTGGGGTTTTTTTCTTCCCTCCTCAGGGCAGCAAGGCTCTGTGCTCTGTTTCCTTTATCGCAAATGTAACCGATTGGATGGTGTGCAAGGCCACCCACAGCCTTATCTCATCACATCCTGTTTGACTGCATTATCCAGGGCTGCACTGATAGAAGTTCTGCTCTCTCCTTGCTTTGATTTATATCACTCTGCTGGACACTACATCCTCTCTCTGTTTCAGCCAGAGCTAGCTACTGCAATAATTTAAGAGTTGTTTTGCTTTGCTCGGGAAGTCAGGTGCCTTTTGAACAGCAGCTGCTGCAGGCGGTTTTGGTGTAGCAAACAAAGCGAGCTTGATTTTGCGTTAGGCAGTGTGACAACCATTCAGCTGGAGCCCGACCTTATGCTGGATATGATCTGAGGATTGTAGTGCTTGGTCCTTCGTAAACCAGTCTTATTCAGAGGTGAGACAGAGGTAAAAATCTCACCATGCAGCTTTTAGATGTAATGAGTAAATTACCTTGCCCAATACATAGAGGAAAATATCAGTTCTTTCCTCTTTGTCTGGCACTGCTGCCAGCTAAGAGCTTTTGCTTCACCTGCAGCAAGTAACACTTACCTTAACTGGTTTTATTCATTGGATTATGCAGCATTACTCTGGTGTCCTAGGTGGATAGGGCTCTTCACTGGGAATAGCCAGCATTGCTCAGGATTGCAGGATGCTCTGGGCAAAAAGTAAGATTATAGCCAGGTTCACCATTTGGCTAAGCTGTTATGGAGTGCTTGAGTGAAGCCCCCTCAAAAGGCTCAGTGAACTGCACCCACCCATCTCCACTGTCCCCGGATCTTGTGCTGAAACTGAGTGGCTCTGGCTCCAGGCTGGCTTAATGATGGGAGTGCAGCTCCTAAGGGGCCTTAGAAACTTGTTGCTGTCTGGTGCTGCAAAAATGCTGTTACCTTCCTAGATACAGTTCAGTGCTAATTAGTACTTACTGCAGTTGCATCTTTATTTTTCTCTGTAAACATGTCCATGATTTTTGTCCTCTTTTGCCTGCAAGCTTTAACAGACCTTGAGTTATCGTTGGATAGCTGTTTTCCCATCTTTTCCCCTTCTAGTATGTTTTTCCTGCAGTCTTTGAGTTGAACTGTCTTGAAGCTGCTCATCTACTGATTGCACTCATTCTTCTCTTTCAGAGGAACTAAGATACTATTGTAGTGTCCCATAGAATTTCCCAGCCTTCTTCCTCTGGTAAGTTGGAATGCTATCTTCCATCCTGTACCTTGCGCAATAGGTTTCTTAGTATTTCAAATCGTTGTTCCCCTAAACCCAAATTTCCTTGTATGACTGCATTGTGTATGCTCATTTGTTAGCTGTTCTGGATTGAAGTAATCGACTGGTCGTTCCTGTTACCAGATTATCTTATTGTTATAAACTGCTCTATGGTTTGAGCATCTGTTCTGGTTGAACTAAATTTTTTTAATTCGCAGTTTGACTGCTGATCAGATATGAAAATGTTGTAGTTCAGATCCTCTATAGTAGCAGTATTTGGTTCACGTTACCAGTTGAATACCGGTATTGTTTGGTTTTGTTTGCATTACAATGACACCAAGGAATACCTGTAAGGAGAAGCAGCCCCTGCCCCCACAGCTTGCAGTTCCATTGAATGACACCAGGGATGATGGGATGTTCTTAGTAAAGCACAGTGACTTTCTCAGAGCGCTGCCAGCTCAGGAGCAGGAGTGGAACTGCACTGTCAGACTCCACACGGCTGTGCTGGCAAGCGTTCCTACCTTGGAGAGGTGAGTGAATAGGGACCTCTCTGGTTAGTGTGTTGTGATCAATTCCAACAGGGAAAGGGGATGGCCATGGAGTAGGGGGAGTTTCTTTGGACAGAGCAGCTCTAAGAAAACTGAACAACTGGAGGCAGCTGGCTGCAATTTTTCAGATCCTCAGGAAAGTATGATTTTGTGTTGAGCAGCTGCCACAAACACTTAAGAGGGAGCTGTTACCAACAGTAATGACTGAGGGATTAATATTAGAAAGCAGATGTGTCAGACTATGGAGTCTGTTAAAGATGTGCTCCCTGTCAATGAGACCTTGCTGAAGGGCTCTTGGCAGCTGTCTAGCCCTGCAGGATCTCTGAATCTCAATGAGATACCATGTGTGAAAGGAAACAGAGTTAGTGTTGAAATTACCAAAATTGGAACACTTAAACCAAAGCTGCTGGAGCTGAAAGATTTTTGTGCTTTCTCCATGGTTTTGCTTTCCTCAGACCCCAAAACCTGTCTTTGTGAGTGACTCGTTAAGAGATGGGCCATGGCAGAAAGAAGAACAGGGAACAAGATGAATAAGAAACAGTAATTTGACAGAGGGAAACATGAAGAAGGAAATAGAGATACTGTGGTGAGGAGGTGGATGTGCTGTGAGGGGCCTTCTGTCTTCGATCCTGGGAGAGAACCCATGACTTGACCCCACGAAAAATAATTGTTCATCATCTCTCAGTAAAATAAGAGTGGGATCAGAATAAGAAAAACTGTAAGGTACAATTGCAGATATACAAGAGCCAAGGAATGGGGCATAAGTTTTAACTGAGGGAATCTAAACAGAACAAACACTAAGCCCTATGACCTCTGGCAAAACTTGCTATTATGAGAACGGGACAACATCCTCTGACACCTCTGATCTTAAGAACTGTGCCTGTTGAGGGAATTCAGATGGGGAAGGAATTGTCTGAGCATGTCTGGGATGTCTGTTTAGTGCTTTCAGAATCAAATTCCCTCCATGTCAGAAGAAAGCTTTGTGATTACAAACTCTTCCACAGGCAAAACTTGAGAAAAAATACAAGTACTAAAATATTTACAATATTAGAACACTCAGTAATAGAAATCACCATTAGAGTAACCAAGATGTATGCATATAGCAACTATTGATTGGATGCTAACTGAAACATTTCTATTTTGTTAAAGTAGTTACTAATGAATATTATTCAAGCCTTTATTACAAATAAGACACTCAACATTCTCACATTTCTGAAAAATGCTCTGTTTTTCATCAGATTGCTCATTCCATGGGAAGTGATTCCACTGCCAGTTTTTTAATTTGCCATTTACCACAGGGTTTAGCTCCCAGATTCTTTGGTTTGCTTTGCTTAGTTTAATGAGTGGTCACCTTGGCCACCAGTGAGTACATATCAACAATGCAGGAAACAGGCCTGAAGTGTTCAGTGAAAGCAGAGCCACAGACCCCAGATAGAACCCAACTGGAACTCCCTGAATTACTGTTTATTGCCTCTGAGCATAGAGTATTGCCTGGAATTGCACTTGGAGCTTGCTAGTTAAGCAATATCATTTAAGAAAACTTTGCAGGCCCTTTCAGCCCTTGGCATCTTACTAATCTAGAGGCATAGAGTTATAAGGATTTTCATGGCTATTTCAATCCCTGGAATTTCTTCAGAAGTTATCGAAAAGAAGTCCAATTTGTGTTAGTGTCTGGGTGGTTACAGAGTTTGCAGCTGGAGATGGCCAACATCCTTGATTTTATAGTCTGTACAGTTCCACTTTTATCATCATCCATCAGGAATAGCTTTTGTACCAAGAAGGGAAAGCAGAATAAGGCCCCAAGGTATAGAAAAGTTGGGATTGCCCACAATAACACATTCAGTTTCTACTGACCTAGCTGTAGCTTGGGACAGGACTAGCATTGCTGGTTGAGGCACAAAAAGTAAGAAGCATAAAAAAATATATCTAGTCGCTTCAAGATTTATATAATTTCTTTTGTCACTGCTATTATGTTCCATATCTCTCTTGATTTACACCAATGTGAGAGAAAGCTCACATATTCAGTGTCTTGCTTGGTGGACTTCCCTGAATGTAAAAATGACATCTGCTCAAGTTGGTGCAACTTTTCTTTCATGTTTGGAGAAGAGAGTCTGGAGAGCTGACACTAAACTGAAGAGAATGTTTTTTCTCCTCCAGTTATTCTGGAGGAATGGAAAGGACCTAGAGATTCCTTTGTCACCAAAAGCACTTAGTGCTAGTGCTGATGCAGAGCCTTGTAAAACATGGAATGATCAGGCAACTACTCCTAGGGTGTGAATGTGGGAGGAGGAGAGTTGTGCTTCAGATATATTTACTTAGTTTCAACCTAGGAGTGTGCCATGATAAAATCATCTGCTAGGTATTCTGTGTCAGCATGGACATTAAGGAGATGAAAATAACTGGATTCAAAGTAGGTGCTTTTTATGGTCATGATAGTCATTCATTCCCTAGATGACTTTGTCTGCTTGTATGCATTGCTAAGAGATTTGGCTTGACAGCAGAGGAGTAGCTTCCAGTGACCATGGCTATGGGAGTCACACAGCTGAGCAGGCAGAGCATGTTTTCTCTTCGTGTGGAGCCTGCTGGCTGTTATGAGACTTGCAGCTCTCAGTGCAGGTGGTACCATGAATACACATCCTGTCACGCCTTAGGATTCTTTCTGAACCCTTCCATTTCTCAGTCTGTCAGCCTGAGTTAAAACTAGTCTGTGCCTTGTGTTTGTGGAGATTTTAATGCACATAAACTACAGGGGGTTTTGAGAGCCTCTAGGGACTAGGGATGTTTTGGGAAATTTCAAAAGAAGAAGAACATTTGGAACTTCTGTTTGTCTGTCAGAGTCTCCCTGTGGAAAGCTTACTCCTCAACACTAATTCTGCAGCAGGACAATCTCTTGAATGCCCATATAAGGTTTTATTAGCATCTGTCAGTAAAAGGTGATGTGTTCGTGGTAGATTCTTGGTACGGGAAGCAACTGTTACCCTTCATTTCAGGGTCTCTTAAAGTCACATTGTCTGCTTTGGTGCCATTGACAGTGTGCTTGAGATGCCTGTCCCATTGGTAAAGGCCAAGTGTGAGTTGCCCTTTCTGCCCTGCCCCTTTCAACTCCCATTTCATTTTTTCTTCTCACGTTCCTTTGAGTTCTGAAAATGTATACTGTGGGTCAAGAGGATTGAAATAATCTGATATAGGGGCTGAAATGGATGGATGGAGAGTAGTTCACCTGTTCTAACAGGAAATAAGTTGTAAACTGGGTTTTCTAAATGTCTTTGTGAAGCACTTGTTAAAATGCTGCACAGTACAATGTGTCTAGAAATTACTAAAAGGCCCAGTGTTGTCTTACTTGTTTCCTTACCTTTTGGTGGGTTATAGAGATATAAAATATGCATCTGCTCCCACCTAAAGTCATTAAGGAGCAGAAAAACCTTCTGAAAGCCAGTGTTGTCAAATCTTTTTACAACTTCAGCTCTTGAAATGTTAAAATTCCTAAAGAGTATCAGTTTTTCTTAAAAAAAATAAATAGTCTCATCATTATGGTCTCAGAGAAGATTTTTGTAAACAAAATCCAAAGAGGTAAGAAACCAAAGAAAGACTTAAAAAAATTTGATGTCAGAAGAGTTTCTGGAGCCATGAGTCCTGAATTTTTAAACTTCTGAAGTGTAACAAATGGATCTGCTTTTCCTCTTTATCAACTAGGGCATAGCATGACTGCATGGTTTTATTTTCTATCTAGTTTTGGACATAGACTATGCTCCAGTTTCTCCCCCCTTTATATTTTTAATGTGATATTTCTGAGCTATAGACTTGGCATGTCAGAGCCCTCTCCTTACTCTCTTTTTCAGTACAGGTTTGATTCTGTTGCTCACAGAAAAAAAAATCCTTATTCTGATTTTCTTGCTACACAACTCAGTGTTAATACACAGGGAAGTGTTGAACTCTCTGGCTGGCTTCTCAGATGCTGGCTTATGAATATTCTTTGTAGCCCGGATAAGCAAAACTATTAAAATGGTAAACGAACAGCTTTGGGATTAAGCAAGAGGAGTGATCTGTGTCTTTAGGAGGCATTTGTCTTCCTGATGGTTGACTGGAAGTGTCTGTGTGGTCTTAAGTCTTTCTCAGTGAGTGTTTCATCAGCTCCGCTCAGTGGCTTCAGCCTCTACAGCCTCTACCATAGGCATTTATAAGTAGACTGTAATTTATTGTAGTTTCCAAGAGCTAGCAGCTGCCTGCTTAGGTTCAATGAGAAACTAATTTCTGCTCCTGCCCAGTGGCAAATCTAATAGCCTGGGACCGGTAAAGGATAAGGGGGCAGAGAGGCAGATGGAACTGAAGGAATTTGCCAAAGGTCGATCTGAAGGTGAGCAGTAGAAATAGGCAGAGCACCTAGGTTCTTGACCTGCAACCTAGTGCTTTTATGCCTTTACTCATGGTGCTTTCTGCTCCTGCCAGAATATGGTCCTGAGATTTGGGAGACATTGCATTAAACTGTCAGGCTCCAGGAACAGCTTTTAAAAGCGCAGATGATCCTTGAGAAGAAATGTCAGTGTTAAAAATGACACTGACTGCTAACTCTGATCCAGTGAAACAGTATCTAAGAAGATTTCAACCCCAGTGCTCCCGTGCTCAGTGATTACTAGATACATCACTGCTATATTTTGTATAGTCTTTCACACAGACTGAATCCCTGTGTGTGTGCTTCAAAGAGTTAAATAACAGTTACACGGATAATAACAGCAGAGGGAGAAAGAAATAAGGAGATAAAGACAGATAAGAAGACACATCTGAGGAAAATTGGGAAGTGACAGAGAGTTAATGAGCCAAAGAGAGATTGGAGCAGGTTGTTTTGTCAGAAAAGATTTTCATCTCAACATAAATAGAAATCAAGCACATGGTTGAGTTACCGTTTAAGGTAAACTTGAAGTAAAACCTCTCCTCACTTGTTGTGGACGACGGGAAAGTATCACACGATCACAGTATTGATCACGACTAATCCAACTTTATTGCTGTAAGCTCCATGCTTATAAAGGTTAATAATTAGGCTCATTAATATTCCAAATACAAGCTCATCATTGGCTCCTAATTACCTAAGTTATATTTGCGCAAATGCTGCCTCTTTCTCATGGCTATAGTTACTTTATTTACTATTTGCTACTTTCTCTACCTTTCCCATCCTGTTGCTCTAATTTTTCTATCACGTATGCAGTTTCTTAAACAATACAGCTTCACAGCAGACAATGCAGCCTTGCAGTTTCTTAGACAAAGCAGTTTCACAAACACACTGATCAGTGACCTTCTAATAGTTTTCTTGCTTTAGCGTGAGACCAGCGGTATAGAATCTTTAATGTGTCCTCTCTCTACCAACCAGGTTTCTGCAATATCTTCCACACTCACTGACGTTTTTTAACTTTTTTTTTTTCCTTTAGTATCTCCACATTTTCCTAGAGAGGAAAACTTGCAACTGACATGCGCTGTGCTCGCCATTGCAGGTTCTGAGTCTGCTTCTCCACGTGGCACCTTGGAGTTTCTAGCTGGCACCATTACCTCCAACGAGTGGAGTTCTCCCACCTCCCCTGAGGGGAGCAACGACTCGGGGGGCAGCGAGGCCTTGGATAAACCCATTGACAATGACGCCGAGGGGGTGTGGAGTCCGGACATCGAGCAGAGCTTCCAGGAAGCGCTAGCCATCTACCCACCATGTGGTCGGCGGAAGATTATCTTGTCAGACGAAGGCAAGATGTACGGTAAGGAGAAAGAAAGGGCACGTCACGCCACTCCAGGCAGCCTGCCCCATGCAAGCCACTTGTCTTGTGCCAAGTGACGTTCTGAATGAATTCCCTTCTCTCAGGTGTTCCCAAGCTGATGCAGTTGGTTGCTTCAAGTTGTATTTTGGGGAATCGGTTAAGATTTTAACATTCACATATCAGAAAGAGTTACAGATGTCTTTTTCAGGGGACTATCAAGGTAGATCCCAGAATTGGGCATACTACTGAACTAATCTTTAGATACACGTAATCTAGTGGCTTCATGATATGCTAAGTATTTTTTATGGTATCTCTCTCTGCTGTCTCCACTGTTCTTGTTGGAGGTAGGAACAGGTAAAGGTCTGCATCTCTGATCCTGCAGGGCAGAAGTTCAGCTCCTGAACCCCTGAATAGCTCTGCTGATGTGCGAACACCTACGGTTTGCTAAGTAGCTACAGTTTTCAGACCTTAAGAAGGGCAGAAAGCAGACTTTTCTGTCCACTCCCTTTTGTTGTAGTTTGCTTTCTCATAGTCCTGACACAAATACCTTTCACATGGGTTATTCTCATCTAGCTAGCTAGATACCCAGCCCTGAATGCAGAGGAGCACTGGCTAGGAGCTGTAGCAGAATTCAACTTTATAGGTGGTACACATGCTTTTGAATTTGATTTTTGACCTTTTCCACAGTTGAAATTTCTCTCTTGATTTTGTCCACAAAAAGCTGGTCTGGCCTGGATCCTCTAGCCTAGCATTGGAAGAAGCCACCTGGTACTTCTGTGACTAAAAAGCAAAGGCAGAGTGCCCAGTATTTGGTTACAAGTCCCAAGGTGGACTGTTTCTCAAAGCAGTAGCAAGGATCTTATGGAAGGCAGCCCTGTAATTATCCAGTCAGTGCTTGTTTTGTTTTTTTTTTTTCCCTCCTACCTTGGAATCTGCTTGGCTCTGCAGGCCCCATCAGGGGATGCTCCATGCATGCCTCGAAGTTTCATATGGAGCACTTCACAACTCATTTTGCTCGTTTCTGTCCACCCCTCAGGCTGTTGTTCCCTGAGCAAGGAAATAGATTGCTCTGACTGTGGGGGCATAGGTGGGGTCTTGTTTACATGGCCTTATCTACAATGGATGGTTTTACTGGGTACACACATCATTGTATCTGGAAAGAGCAATATATATTGGGTGATGCTGATCACCCTGAGGCTAAGCAAGTGTTAGTATTCTCAGCCAGACATCAATTCCTGCTCTATGCTGGCACAAACATTTTTGTGCTTGTGCTATGGAGTCAACCAGGGGAGTGATCTAGCTTAAAACTGACACAGCCAGAAAGGGAAAAAAACTGAACCTCAATCTGGATGCTGCTCTACTGCTTGGGTTTACAAGGACGATGAGAGTGGGAATGAGCAGCCATGGTTGAGGCGAGGGTAGGACTGCTTCTTTCAGGATTAATACTTGCTTAAAATGTTACTCAAACTGAAATATAACTTGAGAGTCCACCCCATGGTTTTTAAGCATAAATTAGTGACACAGTCCTTGTTGCTCTATGTCTGCATTACTTTTCACGATGGGTGACTTTTAAAGTTACTGGTGAAAAATTACAGTTGTGTTTTAAGACTCTATTAATTTACGAAACATTCTGCATGGTCCCTGGAATATTTCAGCTTTGCAGTGAATGTGTCAGAGCAGAGAGTGAAATGAACCACAAAAGAAATGAGTGAGAGCAAAAGCAAAGTACAGTGGACTACAATGGAACTTAGCTGGGGCCTGACCTAGCGTGGACTGGTGTTTGGTAGAACACATCTAGTTGACTGGACTGGTGAACTGCAGAAGGTAAATAACCCACTTGCAGGGTGAAAAGTTAAGAGTAGGCTCCAGGAGAGGAACAGCTTCTCTGCAAGCCCTCCCCCACTACTCCAAATGGGACAGTGTCCCTGCTTGCCTTCAGTGCACCTGTTCCAAGTATGGATGGTTGGTTCAGTGTGCTTCTGACAGAACTCGAGGCAATGATTTATGCCCTCCTTTGCTTACTAGTCTCCAGGATCCTGTTCAAGGAAGCAGGGCCCAGCCTGCGATCTATAGAAAGATATGACCGGGCAGGGAGAATAAATATAGTCCCTGATTTCATCTTCACTGCTTACAAGCCAGCTGGTGGAACAGAACAAGCTCGATGTGGAGCTGGCCCTGCCTCTGAAGAGATGGTTGTTTAGCTGCCCTGTGACTGACTTGCACAGAGCTTGCTGAACCAAGGGGTGAGGTGTTACAGAGAACTGTACATGCCCCTTTCCCTTGGCAAAACTGGGACCATTTCACTTTTTCCCCACTAAGAAGGGGCTCGTGTGGTAATGGTACTTTGGCAAGATGTTCCAGGTCCCAGTATCTCTTCTATGTGCAATTATATACTTCTCACCTGTTGTGAGGCAACCTATTGTCAGTTTAAAGTTTTTTGAACTATCTAAAATGCACTGAGCCAATATGAAGAACTTTCACTGTTTTGCTTAAATACCTTTAAAAATGCACAGAAAGGTGTGTTTCAGCCTGTGCACAGACTCCATGCTACTGTTTCCACGACTCTTCAAAGCTGGCTTGTTAACAGCTCTTCAGACAACACCCTGCTGATTGCTGAGTGGATGTGGTTCCTTCTTCACCTGAAAGTCAGCCAAGCTCTTCTCTGTACATTGATGATCTGTGTCTTGATGCCTTTCCCGCCTTTCCTTTCATTATCTTTTTCCATCCTAGACATGTTCCATTTCTGCATGGAGGCAACATCCTGACTGAATAAGCTCATACCACAGCACAGCTCCAAGTGGAAGCCCTCACTTGTCCTCTCCAGCAGTCTTTGCTTACCACCTGCTTAAGGCACAAGCAGCTGTCTTGTGTGATATGGAATGCTGTCCTTTCTCCTAATCATTGTGTTGACATTAGAAGCAGTGAGTCTGGGGCACTTACTGATCTCGTGCCTTCTGGTACAACTAAGGTCTTGCAGAATAATTTTTTTTTTTTATGTGTTGCTGCTAGAATAAAATAGGGATATTACAAGTCTGTTGTTCACTTTTTCCAAGTATGTTTTTTCCATGGGAGAAATAATAACTGTAGTATTTGTATGAAATACTAAACACCAAATTCTGTGATAGTTTATCTCCTGGCATCTTCAGCACTGATCTAGAGAAAGCAGAGGGAAAACGCTTAGTACCTTTGTGAGATTTGCATGGAGGTGCTAAATAGACGAGGTTTCCCAACACTACTGAGGACAGAGAAATTAAAAATAGTAACTTGCAAAGTGATACTTATTTTGACAAAACACTACTAGGGCCTTCATTTGCAAGAGAGAAAGCAAAAGCTTAGAAGACATGAGCTACTGCCTTAACTGTCCAGTGTTGCCTTCTGCTGCACAAGCACCTGTCTTGGAGCACCTTTTTGCAAGATGGCTAGGATTGGTGGCTGTTTGTTAGATTGCTGTTCTGAGGGAGTAAATAGTTTAGCAGCTGCTTTACAAACAGCTCAGCCATTTCTGTGCTGAGCAGGGAGGGGCAGACAGCTGGGAGCAGTCATCTATCTCCCAGGCTGGTGCCATCTGTTTGTGAATTGCTGATAGGAAATACTTAGAGGTGTCCAAAGCTCAGAGGCTGAGTGATAGAAGGATAGTCAACCATGTTACTAGTTAAAACCTGGAGCAGGCAGTGGACCATGAAGACTTGAGCTTGCAGTGTGAATTAAGAGGGAATAACAGGTCAGTTTGATGCCAAAAGCTGCCATGTCACAGCTGGTCCCTCCCACTGCTCTTCTGAAGTAACTAACTAAATTTGTGGGATAATGCCTTTATCTCAAAGGGATAGGCTAGCATTTCATGTTTTCCCCAACATCAGAGTCACTAAAAGTAGAACTGAAAAGCAAACACATAAATGTGAAGAAGCATAAAAGATACACTGCCTGTCCCAGTTCCTAAACACTTTTCTTTGATGCAAGGGAGGATATGAAAACCTTCAAGGTGTCAGTCTTTAAATGCTTCTATGTTGTAGTTTAGCATCTCACCTGATGATATTTCAGTCAAAGCAGTTGGAACATGCTGAGAATGTGCTCAGTTGACACTGAAGTGTATGGTCCAGGTAATTGCAAAATTTGTATTTCAGCTGTGATATCCCTCAGAGAGATACTTCTAAAGTTCCTATCCCTTTCATTATTGTGACCTAGTGAACTGCAGAACAGCCCTTTATCCTACAGTTTTGGTGAAAAAGAATATTTCCTATTTTAAACACTAGAAGATAGACAAATTTTGGACTCATAGATAATTGGTCAGGATGCAGACTTTGCCCTCCCCATCTGGTAGGCGATGTTTTCAGAGTTGCTTAATAACAGAGTTTTGTTTCACTCAGTCATCTTTCAGTTTTGCTTTTGTGTGGTTCTAGTTCTTTGTTGTTGATTAGATGAAACAAGATTTCTGGAGACATTTGCAGCAGGTTGAACTTCTGCTGGAGTTTGTTGTGTTTTTCATTCTATCTCCTTTGTAAGCAGAGTTTAGGGTTCTTTGTGTTAAACTGTATGTCAGTTTAACTGATTTTTTTCCATGCAAACATAAAAAGAAATATTTTTCTGCGAATTCCAAGCATTTCCTGAATATTGAGAAATTTGCCACTTGTAATGCCAAACAACAAGGAATCTGCTTGCTGTTACAGTTATTAGAGTTAATAGTTCTGGCTGTGGCATCTTTCCTTAACGTGCTTAGTACTGAACATAAATAGAGTAGCAATTTTATTGTGTACTACATGTTATCAAAATTATTGTGACTGTTTTGAGGGGCTTCACTCTGTTGCTTCAGTAAAGGGCACACATTTTTTCCTGTGTGTGCACTGATTTTTAGCAGGTTTGTAGTCCCATATTTATCTGTCAGGCTTAAAAATCAAGTGTGCTGTTTTAGTACTACATTTTTCTCACGGTGTATGTCTGCAGCCATAGAATTTTCATCATGTTATAGTAACTTCCTTTATTAGCAACATGGCATTACCCCTTTTGGCTCTTCCTCTGAGTTTTTAATTTTTAAATTTCAAACTGTTAATAATTCTCCAAGATAGAGTTGATTGATAGTGGTATATTGTCAAAAAGGCACTTGATCTGAACTTTTTGCTTTATAGATAACATATCCAGTTTAATTGATTTCTAATTTAGTAAACCAGCTTTATGTTTTGTAGATGTATCCACTCATCTGCCTTGTAACTGAGAGACTGTTTCAATTTCATTTGTCAGCCTTTTCCCTTGTTGCAAGTCACTGTTTTGCTTCTCCTATTCTTATGGATAACTTTATCCATTTCCAGTGGTTTTCTGAAAAGTTTAGTTAAAAACCCTTAGCGTTCTTTAAAACCCACTGCATTCTTTCACAATTGGGTTCAAATATTACCAGTTGCTAATCTGCTCTTATGCCAAATGTTTATTAATATTTAAAAATATGGATTGAATGAAAAATCTGGGAACAAAATCAGACATGGAAAATGAAAATTAATAATGTCCAGTGACTTGTGTGTGTTCTTTCTTTAAAATAGGTGCATGTAAAGCTCTTGTCTGGACAGGTTTTTGTAAACACATTACCAGAAAGATCTCAAAAACATGGAGTGAGTTCTGAGAAGAGCGGCAAGCATACCAGACTTAACATTGAGCTCTGAGAGTAGAAGGGACTGATTTAGGAGGAAAGATTAAAGTAGCTAAATATACATAGCTTGGCTAAGCGATGACTGAAAGGTGGAGAGTGGGGGGACACATAATAACAGTCTAAAAATATTTGAAGGGTGTTAACATTTAGGAGGGAGAGGGATTTTATGTGGAACATGTGAGCATGACTAGGATTAATAGGGGAGAAAGAAAGAATATAGGATGGATATCAGCAAAGACTTCAAGACAGCATGGTGCTCAGTGTTGAGGGATCTCTAAGGAGATAGAATGGAAATGCTGTTGTTGGGGACTTTAAAAATTATATCAGACAAAACTAGTAGGATTGTATTTGTACAGCCAGTCCCAAGGAATGGGGTGTGTGTGCTCATGTGTATCTGTGTTTATATGAATGAGAGGTGGATTCCAGATTGGAAGTGCTATGGTTTTACCCAGGAGACAAGAGAACAGTGGGCATTAGGTGACTTTACACTGTAAATATCAGCAGTTTTTTTTCTAAATTGTTAGTCCTGTGATTCATGCTGTCTGGTTTTGTGACATGAATATGTTTGTGAGACTGGATATGTTTATTGACACAGAAGCTTTTTCTTAGGTCTGAAACAGAAGCAGTAGACTTCTGGATAAACACTAGGAGTGCTTTCTCAGAATATGCCTTCTGTTGATTAGCCAAGCATTGAGTAGAGAAGGGCGATAGCATTTCTCAAGAAAGGGTGTGCATATACATAGAGGGAGCTGTTAAGTGTCAATATGCAGATTGTGTGAAGACCTGGCATAGGAAAAAAAGGAGTTTTCTTATTTACACAGTACATGTAAGCAAAACCTATTATATGAGCTCTCTTTTAAAGTCTCTTTCAAGGGCATTCCTTAAGCAAAACCAGTATAAGACAACACAAGCATTCCGGGTTCTAGTGCCTTAAGGAGTGCCCCAAAGTGGAGGAAAGCTGCTTGTTCAGAAAAAGACACTAATATTACAGCTAGAAGAAGAAGCAGTATTCTCATTCACGCAGGATCCAGATAATGAGCACAGGAGAACTAGGATTGTCTATTGGTTTAAACAGTTGCTCATTAACTAGTCCATAACAAACCCTGTATTGTCTGTGTGTGGTGAAGATCTGGGCAGCAAAACTGAGAAGGCTGTATGCAGTTCGTGCCCAGACAGATGGTCTTATAAATCTGTTGGTCACTGGCAGAGCTGACTTAAACCTCTGGGGCCTGGGTACACCTGCTACTGAAGGGTGCATAGCCAGCAGCTGTTCCTCATTGCTGTCACCTTGAACTTGTGACCCGTCCGAGTACTCCTTTGCATTCTCACTCAATGCACACATACAGGCAGAGCCTTGCTCTGTGTCTGGCTTCTTGAAGAGGAAATGACACTGTTTTCATATAAAATGGCTTTAGAATCACTCTTATTTCCTCTTGAATGTGGTTTGTGCAATAATTACAAATGCCTTTTCAGGAGCTTAGGTTGGAGTGTGTGGGCTGGAGTGCAAAGAGTGTAACCAATGCTTGATGAGGTAACCCAATAGCAATGCTCCAAGCTGTTGACTGCAAGGGCTGTAGGCATAGGCCTGTTTCTAAGCTTGACAAGTATTACAGGGAAACACACGTGCATGTGTGGCATTTAGCACAGTGTTGCCTTCAACCTTGACTGGGGATTATGAGCATTCCTGCATATAAAGGCTGCATCATCATCTTTAGTTGAAGAATTGTAGAAAATGGTGCTGGGAGGGACCTTCAAAGATGATCTCATCTGCTTCTGGGCCCAGAGGCAAAGCCAGCTCACTTAAACTGTTCGTGTCTAGTCTGATCCTTTATGGCTAAGGTTGGGGGAAAGTGGTTTGGCAAGTTTAGATACAGCAGCTTTTATTTAGAAGGTAGTTAAAGCATCTAGATATTTGCAAATTTCCTTCTGGATCCACGAGTTTTTAGGTATCTCTGCAGCTTAAATAGTTTTGTCATCCTCTTGTTCCTGCTCTCCTGTCACTGCCTGAATCATAGTTGCTCAGCTATCTATCAGACTTACACTGTAAGCTCAGTCAGGGAACAGGTGTTTAAAGAATGTGGAACAGAATTGTGCCAGTGTTAGGAGCAGGAAGAAAGTGGGGCAGGAAGGGGGAATATCCAAAGCCACTGTAAGGAAATTTTATGAGCTTGGCAGAATTCAGGTATTATCCAGACCAGTTCCTGGGTAGCCATTCAATTATGAAGACTGTGTTTCTGCTAGACTTTGCTGTCCACATTCTCTCTTCACCTGCTACAGAGCATGACGTCTTTAAGAACTATTCTTGCTAATGTTTGGATGGTGTAAAACTGTTCTGTGTTGAGACCAAGAGTATATTTCTTCCAGAAATGGTGAGATGACCTAACAGTTCACTGCAGAAAAAAAGAAGGACTTGCCACTCCTGTTTCCTTGTTCCTCTGCTATGCTTCCAGTTTTGTGCTCCTGCCCTTTAGACTGCTAGTTTCTAGCAGACTCCTTGTGGATGCATTTTAGCTTCCTAAATTGATAGCAAACTATGTTGGCAAAATGACCTGGGCAGATTTCTGCCAGATTAGAGAGTTGAACTGACCCATGGAACAGTCTGGTGAGAGGTAGGTAGGTTGGTTGGGGAAAAGGCAATCACTTTTTTCAGGAGTGTCCAGCCATTTGTTTAAGCTGAAGCTATAACTTAGTAGTTTAAAGTAATCACAGACAATGACTGCACACTAAATTATGATGGCAGAACCTGAAGCTGTGTGGTAGCAGCCATTCCACTTAAAAAAATCAATATTCATTTATTCATATAATGCAAGAACCCAAAAGTCTCTGGATTCTTTTGCTTTTCTTGAAGCTGCAGCATAATTTGCAGTCATTTCACTGGAACTGGGTTGTGGTGTAGTTTTATGTGTTAAATGAAGCAGTCATGACTCCTCACAGGAATAAGCCAGACCACACCAGATGCCTTGAGAGCTGCACGGTCTGTGCTAGTCATGCAGCACATCTGCATAGATCTCACAGACCCCTTTAAGCTCCACTTTCTGTCATGGCTGAAGCTTTGAGTACTTGGTCAGCCTGTCATCTGGGCACATGCATAAAATTAGCACTTGGGGCAGAAATCTGCAAGAAACTCTGTACTATTGGTACTGGCAGAATCAGCTGACCACAAAATCAGGAGGAGGAGAGGTGCTGAAGTTTTTGCTGTCGTTGGAGACATCACCAAAGCAGTGTTGAGAGTTGCTTTCAGAAGCCCTACAGCTATTGGAAGTTACTGAAGCAGACATCTCTTGATCTAAGGAAGAATTTAGCAGATGTCCAGGTCTGTAATGTAGAACTTGGACTAATGGGAACTGGAGAATGTTGTTACAGTTAAACATTGGTTTCAGTGCTGCCTTCAACAGTCATTTTCTCTGAACCTAGGCAATAGTGTTCTTTGTGCCTATATAAGGTGGTCATTCTCAGGTGTCCCAAGAGACTGAAAGCTGTTAGTTTGACATGCCTTTCCATGTAGGATTGTTATTGCTTCTTTCAGGTGTTATCTGATACACTCTAGCATATGAAGGACTCGTATTAGTATATGCAGCTGCTTTGGTGTGATCGTGGGATTTCCCAGCCAAATTGAATCTAATCATTTTTAGGAGGATTCTCGTCAGTCTTAACTTGGAAGCACCACAACAAGCCCGAGCTCTGTTGCTTTTGCGGCCCTTACTGTGTAGATAGAGGAGCACTTATTGGATGGATTAACTTAACGCTTCTGTGGCCTGAGGTGATAATGTGGGAAAACTGAGCTGATGAGGACATTCAATTTATGCACTCGAAACTACTGTTAAAAGACTGAGGTGTGGTGAAGACCTGCATAGCCTGGAGCTTCCTATTAGGCTGATGGGGAGGGATTGCTGCCTGCATACATTGTTGTACCTTAGTTAAAGCTCATCTTTACAAGGAATAACTCCATATGCCTTTGGGGCAGTAATTAGAAGGCACTTAAACGATGTTTAGCCTTTAGACAAATAATGCAAGCACAGGAAGTGCCTTGCCCTTTTTTTTACCAACCTGTATGAGTGTGAGGGTTAGGTGGAGTACAGTTCCTGGTGTTTCTCTGGTGGTAAAACTGGTTTAAGAAGTTCTGCACTGATTCTTTCTCTGTTCTGTCTGTTGTGCCAACGCTGTGGTAAATGTGACCACAAAATGAACTAGTTCACCAATCCAATTATAAATAGGCTGATGGGGGAAAACCAAACAAAACCAACAGAACCCAAATGGGGGTGGGTAGGCTAATTTTTTGATATTGGTAATTAGGGTGGTGCTTGCCAGTCTTTCCTCTCTGCCCCCCTCTCTCCTTCTTCCATTTAGTTGGTACAGCTAACTGTACTCCATCAACAGGAGTTGATGGAGAAGGAATGACCAGCTAAGGAGTGGGAAACCTCTTCAGATTGTATTGCTCATGAAAAATTTGTTGCTGTAAGTACACTCGCAGTGACTGACTTCTCATTTTTCTCCACTCCATGTTGGGAACCAATAAGATGCTTCCCCAAACCTGCGGGGTCTGTAATTATTATCTCTTAAAATGACCATCAAGAAACAGCGGTTTCTAAATGGTGGTAGCATTTCTTGTGTGTCTGACTGTGAATTTAGGTTATACATTGAAAAAGGAGAGAAGTAAATACTAATCTTTTCAGCAAAAGGCCTTTTAGACAAGAGAGGGTTGCAGTCTTTAGATGAGTTTGTAAATCAGACAACTGAGTTTTATGATCTCAGACAGAGATCACCTGACTCAGACAGAGATGACAGAGATCTCAGACAGACACCTGACTGCCGTTTCTCCATGTGAGGGGCTTGACTGGCGCATTCTGCCCAGCAAATGAAGCTTCAGTTTTGTCATTTTAGAAGAGGAAGGAGCTCAGAACTTGCACAGTCAAATGATGAAAACAGGTATGTTGGGGAAGAGCTGACAATGTGATGGTACTAATCACTTCAGTATTGTGTTTTCAGGGATCTGACTGTTGATATTTTTCAGAAGTACTGGCTCATCTTGCTTTGATTGTTCATCCCTTACTGTAGGGACTGCATAAAAACTCAGAGAATCTTCTTGTGAAAGGTTAATCCTGAGCAAATTCAAGCACAGAATAAATGAGCAGAGTGAGGAAATTTGCTTTTCCCAGCTGAATATAAAATTAATTCACTAGTATGTGTAATTTTGCTATGGGAACTCGAACCTGACTATTGAGCACTGAAGTTCTGCATTGGTAGATTCAGAGATGTCTTCATAAGATAGGCCGGTGCAGTAAAATGGTTTTCTGTGGTCTCTTTTGTGGAAAATGGTCACAGTATGATGGTCATAATGGAGTATTAAGTTCTTTTATTACCTTCTGAGTACAGGAACCTAGCAAAATCTTCTCATCAAGGCTTTAGTAAGAAAAGTTGGTTTGTGATGAAGGGAACATCTAATGAAGGTAGGATTAAACTTAAATTTTATCAGTAAGAGTTGTCTGTACATCTCGAGGAAAAGATGGAATTAGCCATCAGAAAGACAAAAATTTGTTTTCTGACACATCTAGCCCTATTTCTGGAACAGCTGATGCCCAGGAAGGCATTTAGCATAGCTGGAAGGAGGATGCAGTGGAGTGAGAAAGTAAGGCTGTGCACGGGAGTTATGGGTGGGGCAGACCAGATAGCCCCATATGCACAGGCAACCAACCACACTGCTTTTGTCTTAAGTGTCCTTCTGGTAAGAGTTGGTTGGCAGTTAGTTTTGCTTTGTATGCATAGAGAAACATTGGTATTCCGTGGAAAGATGAGGTGTCCTTACCTTCCCTCTTTTGTCTACATTTATTTGCCTGATGCACAGTTCATTATGCTTATGTTGATTGTAACTAACAGTTAACTACCTGTGAAGTATCAAGTGACACAGAAAGATAGAAATGATAGTTGAGATGGCTTTTTTGACCTCACTTTGATAAACCTTTCACTGGATACAGCTGGATAGTTGCTTCTGTAGTTCTCTTGAAGAACTGCTTACAGATAGTTGCATATGTGTGCTTTGGATATAGAAAAGATACGGTATCTACTAAGACACATACTTTCAGGCAGTTTCCTGCTGAAAGGATTTTGCAGAAATCACTAAGTTCTTTGCTCTCACCCCTCACAGAAGAGAGGCTTTTTCTTCTACTTTCTTTGGCAACAGGTGTGAGGAAGTAAAAGTCTTAAAGAGATACTGTTTGCAAGAGGCAGAGAAACTAATATACCTTTACTAACAGAAAGCCATCATGAAGCTTCGAGGTAGGACTGGGAAATGCTTTCTATGGTGATGGGAATCCCCTTGATTATCCCCTTTCCTTACAGAAAGACATTTGTCTGCTGTTATACTGAAAGGTGCATAGGTGTAGAATGGAGAATCAAAAACCTCCTTATTCACTTCTCTTCTCAACTCCTTCTTAAATAATTTTGCAATTTAGTGTAAGACAGAGTGAGAGGCAAATTGATGCCCTTGGAAATTTATCTGTTAGGAGTGAGAGGTAAAGAACATAAGAGAGTATCTCTTGACTACTTTTCTTCATGCCATGCTTCGAAGGGGAAGGCTACAGGGAGGATAAAGGTGCTGTGCTGCAGTTGGTATGTTGGCTAGAGCTCCGTGAAACCCAATGCGAGGTTTCGACAGAAGAGTCACAACTGTTGGCAGGTTCTGGTGACCGTGGCAGACCTCAGCGGGAGTTATTCTAAGAACACAACATATGATCAGATTACTGAGGGACACTTTACATGGCTCTAAAAAATGAACCGTCTGACGGTTTATGACAGCTCTGCCTGTTCCAGCCAAGTGAGGAGTGCTAGTCGTTGCTGACCCTGCAGCCCGGGTTGTGAAACAAAGAAAGTGCTTTCCAGAGGCTGTGAGCCTACAGACTTCCAGCCACATAATACCTGCTTGCACCTGACTTCTGATAAGAAAAACAAAAGACATTAGGACTTGCTTCTCTTGCAGTTTTGATTCATGGTAATTTAATGCGTTCCTGTTGCATTTTATTGGGCTTGGCAATTTGCGTAGTTCTAAATTTAGTAATCCCTGTGATGAATGTCTTTGTAGAGTGATCTGTTTGTTTATTGGTTTGGGGGGGTGGTAGTTTGTGTGTGCTACCAGTACCTTTATTAGCTTAATATAACCTGCCACTTTTCTGTTTTTCTCTGACTGAGGACACACTTGTGGAAGAGGAAGACTGTATGAGAATTGGTAGCAAGTGGGAAGTGAATTGTAAAACTGGAAAATTTGAGGATCTACAATTAAATGCTCTCTGTGGAGAGTTTCCTTCTAGAGAATTTCTGTACTCACGTCTAATATCTGCAATTTGTACAACAGTTTCCCCTCCCACTAGTCTTTTCCAGTGAAGTACAAGGCCTGAGAGAACTTTGCAATTTTTGCTGATGTTGTCAAAGACAGACATTTAAATGCACAGTTACAGAAACACCTCCCACTTTCCCAGGCTTGAATACAGTTTATTGTTTCTGCTCCCTGCTTCCTACCCTATTTCCCTTGTTTTGTCCTCTCTAACACTTAGTCCCTCTTTAATTCTTTGAGATGCTGGGTGATGCAGAAGGCTGGCATCACTGTATAAAATAAAGGTTTCTTTCTGCTAGTTCCTGCCTTTTTTTTTTGTTTAGTTCTTTTTCCCCTTTGGTGCTCTTTGTTTCTTGCTTCTCCTCTTTTCTACATGGGTTTTCAG
This sequence comes from Pseudopipra pipra, assembly GCF_036250125.1. Classification (NCBI taxonomy): domain Eukaryota; kingdom Metazoa; phylum Chordata; class Aves; order Passeriformes; family Pipridae; genus Pseudopipra; species Pseudopipra pipra. The sequence continues at coordinate 29,609,081 of NC_087550.1, read as the reverse complement.
AGTTGTGTCTGCTCTGGCATGGCGCTGCAGTTGCCTCAGAGTACTTCTGTACTTCTGTCATGGAGCACCTCTTTCCAAGAAGACTTTTCCGGCCACATCCCCAGCAATGTCCACTACCATGTCTCCTTTTCTCCAATTTTGTCTTTTTACATAGCTTTTATTTTTCCTTCTATGCATCCTCATGTCTCCTTTTGTGGTTCCTTTTGTGTCTCGTTGTGTGTCTTATGTCCCTAATGGCTCTTGCCCTTTCCAAAATATATTTGAGCAAAGGTAGCTTGTGCTTCTCTGACTGGTTGAGGTTCTAATGGATTGATTGTCATTTTCATCTGGTTTGCGGATGGCTGGAATTGACTGTGATTGGCACAGAGCTGTTCATGGCATCCTCTCACACAGATTACTCCTTCTACCCTCTGTTGCTGAAGCAGAATAGTGCTCTGTCATACTCTGTCTGTATGATTTTTTTACTGTCATGGAAACACAACAAAGCTAAATTTACTCCTTAACACTTATTATATCTCATTGAGAATCCACTGAAATTAGTTTTTCAAGGCTGACCCATAATTGAGCCAATGTCTGGAGAGTTCCCATATATTCAAATTTTCACCATAGCCCAATATGAGCCCTTTAAAAGTTTGCCTAAAATTCTCCAATATCCACTTCTTCTCAAGGCTAGTTTTTCATCTCTCTTACACTAACTTATTCCCCTTACCCCTCAAAGGGTCCCCTTGGTGTGCAAAAATTCTTGTTCTTTTTTCTTTTAAGGTAATAGCGTTTGAACACCTTGTTTTATTCTGCACATTTCCCACTTCTGCTGTGTGTCAAACCATACTTCTGACATTTCATGTATGTCGGCATCCATGTGAGAAGAATCACTTCAGTTGTTTCATACCTCTCAACTTGGATCCATGTCTAACAGATGGAGGCTTTGAAAAGCCATAAATATTGTTGGCACTAGAGTAAGGTGGTGTGGATATGTGTTGCTAGTAATTGGTCTCGGCTTTGTGCAAGTGGTTATGTGGGTTGGAAGAGCAGCCAGGTGGAAGGTAGCATAATAACATCTGCTGCCATCAGACTGTCCTGGGCATGTCACCATGCTAATGCTGAAACGGTGGGAACTGAAGAGGTCAGTGGTTACATGCTGGGCATTGTGTTTCTGGCACAGAAACAATTCCTAATTTGTGTATACAGGAGCTGGAGCTGAGTTCTCAACTACAGACCTGTTTCTTCTCCCAGAGGAATAAGGACCTGCTGTAATGACACCATTAGGAAAACACTGAGATCTGTAAATGTAAAGTGCTTTCCTGTCCCTATGTGTGTTTTGGTTATGTTTCATGTTATGGCTTAAATGCAGTCATGGACATTTACATTCTTCTGTTTCAGAAGCAGATGGAATTAGGAGCTTTGCCAGCCCTTCCCCAGAAGGTTGAGCAGTCAGTTTCAGCGTAGAGTCTTCCCTTGCATAATTTTTTTCAGGTCTGAGTGAAATAAGAGTTTAGAATAAAAACAAGTGACAACTTTTCCATGGAATATTAAACCACTGGAATAAATATTGCATTTGATTTCACTGCTTGCTTTTTGATGTCTCTGATGTCCTAATGTATAAGTTCTCCATTCAACCCATAAACTTTTCATAGACAACACTGGAGTTTTATAATTTTGTTACAAACTTCACAATAGTTGTGGCTTTGCTTCCCAGTTCATTCCTACTTCATTCTGCAAACACTTGCAGGCATATAAAAATGTCTCACAGCCTTGCAGTTCCCACTCCCAACTTTTTATTGAGATACTGTATTGCTACTAGTGTGGTCACCACAAATGTATTAATTTACAGAGCCTGTTCTTCCTGTCATGATTTCTGCCTTGAACCAGCCTAGAGTTCAGATGTGTTGCTGCTGCCTTTATGTTTCTGTTCTTTATTCCTCCATCTCCAGGAAAAGAATAAAATGTGTGACTGCTTAGATTTGATACATGGGAGCCAGTGTATGGAACCTGGATAGTCTGCCTGCAAGAGCCAGAATGCACTTGTAGTTCACTGTATCATGTCATACTGATAAATTCTGTGTAACTGTTTCCATGTACTCCCCCATTGTTGTTTATTTTCTTGTACTTAGATTCACAAAATGACAGACTCATCTTGGTTGGAAGGGATCTCTTCAGGTGGCCTAGTCTGGCCCTACTGCTCAAACAGTGATAGGTACAGCCAGCTGCCCAGGATTCTGTCCACTAGGCTGTGACTATCCTAGGATGGAGACTGCAACCTCTTTGGGCAGCCTGTGCCAGTCTTTAACCACCACTATAGTAAAAAAGATTGGGGTTTTCCTTTTTTTTTTTTTTTTTTTTTTTTTTCTTCTTTTTTGTTTTTAGGCAGAATTTCATGTGTTTTAGTTTGTGCCATTTGGTTCTTGTCCTATCACTGGGCACTATTCAGAGGAGGGTAGTTCCCTTTCTCCTTTTATTCCCTCCCATCCCAGGTACTTGCATGCATTGATTAAAAGCTACCCCTCAGTCTTCTCCAGGCTGAACAGACCCAGTTCTCCCAGCCTTTCCTTATGTGAAAGATGCTCTAGTCTCTTTAAAATTTTTGCTGGACTCGCTTCAGTATGTCCACATCTTTCTCATGCTGAGGAGACCAGAACTGGACAGTATTCCAGATGTTGCCTCAACAGTGCTGAGTAGAGGTGAAGAATCAAATCCCTTGACCTGTTGGTAACAATCTTCCTATGCAAACTGGGATTTGCCATAAGAGTGCATTGCTGGCTCATTGTCAGCTTGTTGTCAAGCAGGACCCCATCTGTTCAGCCAATTGTCAATCCACCTCCTTGTCCAATTATCTAGCCCATATTTTGTCAGTTTGCCAATAAGGATGTTACGGGAGACTGCTCATAAAACTCAAATTTCTGCCATGTGAACTAATAAGTTCCTTTCTAAGAAAGAAAATAATGTGACAGGGAATCATCCCACTGCTGATCTCTGTAGATATACAATGGATATACAATCTATCTTTTTCACTGGGGTAATGGTTTTCTAAACTTGTGTTTGCATTTTTTCTCTGTTTCAGGCCGAAATGAGTTGATTGCCCGCTATATTAAGCTGAGAACAGGGAAAACACGCACAAGGAAACAGGTAAGTGCACAGTTTTCCCTGTAAGCATTGATCCACAATTTTCTTTCTACTGTTAAACAGTGTGTAATTTTATTTCCTTGGTCTGCTAGTGAATGTTTCAGTGAACATCAGTGGTTCTCTACCTGAAGACTCTTTGTTCAGCCCAGACAGACCCTCAGCAATGCTGATTTTGAAAATACCCGTTGCACAAGATGAAAAAGAGGAATCTTTGTGATTTGGGAGTGACAGCCCAGGCTATGCTGGACAAAGCATTGAGCAACATAAACCTACTTTGGGTAGGGGGCTGGTTGCTGGCATTCAGAAGTTCCTTCCAACCTAAATAATTCTATGATTTGTTTCAGCCCACATTAGATATGGAGAAGTTATGAGAGTCATTATATAGCAGCAGAGGTTTCTCTTCTCCCAAGAGGAGGCCAAGATTGGGAAACAAAGAGATCAGAACTCCCAGTCCCTGGTTTTAAGGATGAGTTCTTTTTTTTTAGAGGAGGTCTCTGGCTTGATAAAGGCATTTGAACTGAAAAAGGCCTTAAATGGCCCATCTTTTCTGTCCCTCCACCCTCCACCCCATTTCATGGCACTTCTGAACATAACTTCTCCTTCCAACCCTAAATAACTTCCTATTGCACAAGGTGCCTTAAGTATGTTCACTTCTACAAGAAGCTACTAAGTATTCCTCTGGAATGAAAATGGATTTTGTCTTTCAATGCAGGTATCTAGTCACATCCAGGTCCTGGCAAGGCGGAAAGCTAGAGAGATCCAAGCCAAGCTCAAGGTAAGATGGGTGTTCTTTAACATATCACAGAAGCCCCCAAGTCAGCCATTCCCTTAAAAATGCATGAGATTAGTCACTGAACTGTAGTAAGCTGGAGAGGAAAAGGTACTTCCCAGGAAGTGTTATGCAAACATTCATTATTGTTGAAGATCAGTGACGTCTGGAGCAATTCTATTTAAAGAATAGAGAAACAATAACTTTTTAAATTTCATGTGTCTTATTTCTGCCTCCAGTTTGTGCTGTTGTCATCCAAGTCTGAAAGACCCTTAGACTTAAGAGTATGCTAAGAGTGCTTACCTGAGAAGGAGGGGTTTCTAGTTAACAAATGCTGACCAGTAACCAGTCCTTGGTGTTGTGGTGGCCTTGGGAAAAGGTAGCCTTATAGTTCCTACAGCACCTGTTCCACCTCTACCAGAGGTAATGGTGTAGAGGTGTCCATTGAGAGGAAGCAATAAGCCAGCTGGCATCTTCTCAGGTAAAGTGATGCCAGCTGAATAGACTTTACCCCTTGATTAATTCAGACCTGATTTGAAGAGGCCTGGGCTAATGAGAAAGAAAATGGTTTGACTACTTGCTCCAGAAAATCTGTGTTTTCATTTCTATAGGAAAAGCTCTGAGATCACACTAATGAACTGATACCTCTTGACATTTATTTCCACTCACATTTGATGCAGGGAGATGGTTTGTGTGCTCAGACTGAATTGCCAGAAATATTGAGAAGGTCAAGTGCATGTGTGACAATTGCACAAGAGGGTGTCCCCCGTTAGAATGTGAACTATCCAGAAAGGTCTTGCTGAGCAGGATGTGATGTCTGGGCCTTGTTATGTTTCACTAAGACAGCCAGAGAAGAAAGGTGAATGCTGACCTTTCTGTTTGATATGGCAATTAGTAATCTGGAAGGGTGTTGCCTTCCCTGATTTTCAATGCTTCAGGTGGCAATGATCTTGACAGCCCATTCCAACCCTGACTGTTGAGTGGATGGCTGTTAGTATGTGCTTCCTCTTGGCTGTCTGGGCAATTCCTTTCTGAGCACCAGCGGAAACAGACTGTCCTGTGAGTGAACTGTTGGCTCTCAGTCTTGACCGGTGCTGAAGTGCATGCAACTCTTTTGCAAGCAGTGATTACCTCTAAGCCATGACTGAACCCCCCCATCCCATCCCCAGCCACATTTTAGAAAACTGTGCTATGTCTGTTATTAGCCTGCTGTGTTTCCAGCTGCTCTGATAAAAAGAAGGAGCCACAAATTACAACTATCTAATTCAGTGCACCTAGGTAGGGCTGCCTAAGCTTGAGACCTGTGGTGCTGTTAAGTGGTCAATTCAGGTGGAGGCCTGCTTGAGAGGCAAGTTAGAGCGAGTAGGAAACAACAGCTGCCCAGGGTGTTAAAAGCTTTAGTGCTGCTTATATCTGTAACCTTGATTCTGTTCCTTGTGTGTCACAGCTCTGGGATTTGGCATGATTGAAAAGCCAGTCAGCCGAGCCTGTTTCCACTTAGCACACAGGAGCCGGCTGGTTTTGTTCTCAGGGAACGAAGGTGTCTCAGGGAGCTCCATGGAGCCATTGGCTGTTGTCCTTTTACACCACCCAGGCCATGCTGTGAGCTCTGCCCAGCTGCCTGCAGTGAACCCTTCCCCAGTACCAGACTGTTCCTTTCCGCCTGCAGAGGCAAGTCGGTAGCACCAATTTGACTCATTTACTTCTTTGCTTTTGCTGGTCATTTCCATAGAGCAAGGAAATGAAATCGTGAAAGATGCTGCCCTTCTTCCAAGTTCCTGCTGATAGCTATGTGTTCTTCTGTCACTGTTCACTTTTCATACAAGTTTTCATACTTATATCCTAGAGATTGGAGCAGCTATGTGATGACTTTTCAGAGCAATTTCTATAATACTTCTGTTTCCACACAAATTGGGGTGTCTTTTTTAAGTGTGCACTGTCTATAACAGATAGAGGTGGAAAATACGGTAAAGCTTGAAGAAAAATCCATTCCCTGAAGTCAGTAGTTTTTCCATGCCCTGGGTGGCTAATACATATCACCTGTACTAAGGAAAAAGTGGGAAATTGTGGTGGTATGCTGATATTATTGTCATCGTCAAGAAGAAAATACAAACATTGTAAAAGTTTTTACTGATTTGTTTGTTTGTTTGGATTTTTGTTTGGTTTTGGTTTTGTTTGTTTTTTTCCTGGAAACATGTGAAATGAATACAGAATTGTTAGCTGAAACAGAAAGAAGATGTCCTTTACAAAAACATGCTCTTTCCAGCAGTTTGTCAGGTATTTAAACAAAACAGAAAAACACAACAGGGATTAATAGATAAAATATTTTCCCTGCTTGCTTTTTTCTCCTTTTAACTTTAGTATCTCCACAAGTAAATGCATCTTTCCCATAACCCATGTATAATGTCAGGTAGGCAATTTTTCCAGTGAGCAAGTAAGGAAAAGAAATAAATAGCAACTGGGAAATGGTCCTGATGTACGTTATGAAAAAAGCCCCTAGAAAATAATAATTTCCCTTAAAAAATGTAGGTAATCCTTGAATTATTCCCTAAAGCATCATTTAAACTGGATTCTGAAAAACTTTCCTATAGCTTTGGAGAACACTAGGAACTTTCTCAGCAATTAAAATATTTTCCTTTCATACACTTGAATAGTGCTAACAGAAGTAACAGATGGTCTAAAAAAAAAAGATACATAAGTTTTGCCCATTCCTACTGATCATTCCACTTGAACATTAGCATTTATTCTTAAGGGGTTTTTATGCCTCCTCCACATAATGTTTTTGTGTTTGATGCATTAGAATCCCTGGACTTTAAACTTTAGAAAATTTTAGATAGATTGGAGAGGTTAGAGAGAATGGAGATCCAAGGGTGAAAACTTACTGCAGTTCAATGAATGCAAGTGGGAAGTGAGAATTCCTGGAAAAGACAGCAAGAGTGTACCTCTTTCAGCAGTTTCTACAAGCTGTGAATTCTTCTGTGCCATTGTAATTACAATGTCACAGATAAATGTGGAGTGTTTGAAGGATAAAGATTAATTGTAGGGGATGTAGAATGAAAGGCAGAATTTGGGGATGTGCTTCTGTTTGTCTGTTTATTCCTTGGAAGAAGAAATGAAGAATGCTATTTGTTTTATACATACATCACTCACTAGTGGTTGCACTGTAATTGCATATAAAAGTGTGTGTAAATCCACAGTCCTGTTAAAATAAAAAAGGGAATGTCCTTGCCTTGCATATGTGCTATGGAGATTATTAAGGTTTCAAGTTTCTATGGAGATGGGAATAAAATTATCAACTCTACCTGATACTAATGCAGTCCCAAATTAAACTAGTCTTTTTTGCAGTGATAATGACATTCTCTTTTTGTGAGCTTGTGTTTAGAGGGATTTTTTTTTTAATTGATAATAAAGAGTCTTTCCCATTGAATATTCTTACCAATTATTAAAACACAAGAGTCAACTAGAGTTGTACTTTCCACAACAAAACTTTTCAGCTATGTGGCTGAAAGCTACAGAATGGATAAATGCTCAGCAGTCTTTAAACAGCATTTCAGAAAGGATGATAATTCACATATGAAGCTATAGTAAAGAATGAAAGACTTACATGGTTTGAAGTGTTCTTAAGGCAGTTATTGTTGAATTTGCTGCCCAGGTTTTCAGAGATGCTTGTTTTCTGCAAAGAAGCTGATGAGAATCCTGGTTATACAGCATTAGAGCAGCCAATTTGTTAATCATTGTAGTAACTGGTTTTTTGGTTTCTGCTCTTCTCCATAGGATCAGGCAGCTAAAGATAAAGCCATGCAGAGTATGGCTACAATGTCATCTGCCCAGATTATCTCTGCAACTGCCTTCCATAGTAAAATGGCCTTGCCTGGTCTCCCACGACCAGCCTACCCTGCTGTTTCTGGGGTGAGTGAATCAGTGTTTTAGGGGGAGTTTGGCTGAAGACATTTGAGTATTTGAAAGGGTGTTGGGACCTGCTCAGGAAAATCCTGAGAACATCAGACAGAATGGGTCAAAAGGCATTGTCTATGTAAAATAAATCTGTTATATGGCTTCAACAGTTTGGGTCTGATTCTTTGCCCACACTGATGTAAAACAATAAGGTTTCACTATATATGTTTTTTAATGATACAAGTGAAAGAACAATAAGTTCCTTTGGATTTTTATCTGCCTGAAATGTTTTTAGGTGTCTTTATCACCTTCTTAGTACAGGATCTTGTTGAATTAAAACAGTTTAGGCCATCCTGACCCTTTCTCAAGATTATAATTCCCAAGCTCATCCTGAATGCTTAGATTACAAACAAATGGCCATTACATAAAATCCTTAATGGAGGAGGCCTGTCGACATCCCCTAAACTATGAGTTGGGCCTAGTGTGCTTTTGCTGGGCATTGGTTTCTGCTGAAATACTTCCAGCTCTCCTGGGGAAAATGGCTCTTTCAACAGAGTGAGTATGGCTAGAGCTTTAGAGATGGAGGCACAAGGTCCATGTATAATATTTAACATTGAAGCCCACTATCAGTTTCTTGCATGTCAACAGTGGTGGTGTGTAGAAAGAAAACAAAAGTGAGTCAGTGCCTCCCTAAGAATGAAACCAGGAATGTAGGAAGAAGAGATATAGGTCAGTCACATATTTAAAAGTCTGGGAGCTTGCAGTTCCTCAGAAAGGAGCAAGCCTTGCTTTTCATGTCGTTCCTAAGAGTGCTGACTTCTGTCTATATGTTGTTCTCTTGCAGTTTTGGCAAGGAGCCTTGACAGGCCAAGCTGGATCTTCCCAAGAGTAAGTATTCCTTCATGTGAGCATCCAAAGCAGATGGTTCTGCTGCTTTCTCTGCTGCCTGAGGAACACCATTAGCTATTACAAGATCTATAAAATGCTAAGATAATGTAGTAAGGCAGATGCCTTGACTGTGGATCTGAGACAGTTAGGAATAGACTTTAGTGACACGATAGGAAAGACTACACTGACAAGGTGTGGGGCATGCACAGACAACTGGCACCTTTTTTTGGCATATTCTCCCATAACATCCCATAGCAAATCTTGTGCAATCCCAAAATGCTTTTCCTTTGCATTCCTAATGTGTCCCATACCATCCAGGCAGTAACCCCTCTCAGTGTATAAGGTTTGTGAGACTGCCCAGCTGGCTCACTGGGTAGGTTTCACAGCTGGAGATGAGCCTTGGATGGGCTGATGATTCACTAGTAATGGCCCTGAGTGTAGTGGTCAGAGTGTTATTCAGGTTGCTCCATCTGCCGTTGTTTCCCTGTGCTCCTTTGTTTGTGTGGAGACACACCTTTTATCACATAACCTACCAGGAGCAGTTTAAGCAAAATTTAAGGACAAACAGCTGAAAGGGTGTATGTTCTTTGCCTATCGTGGTACTGTTGCTAATGTTTGTGGACCAAATCAGGAAACAGATACTATAAAAATATCTTGTGGGGAAAATGTCTAGTAAAAGAATGGAAGCCATCCTAGGAGAAATAAAAAGTAGGTTTTATACCTTAAGCTAGAAAGTGAACGGGGAAGCATCAGTGTGAGAGGAGAGGTTCTTTTAGAGGCTGATGTATCTGCCACCCTGCTGTCAGATATTGTCTCCAGATCTTCATTTTTCTTGCAGTAGTGTAAAAAAATGAAGCTGAGCTGTCTTGAATGCTAGCTTCAGTTCTGTTGATGTTGAATATCTCTAAATTTGGGTCTGAGAGACATCCAGCCCAGAACTATATCCACCTGCATAAATTTAAAACTATTTGTAGTTGAAAGGAAAGGATAAGTCAATGGGTACCAGCATATTAAGAGGCTGATAAAAGGATCTCAGGAAAACAAATCTTGTGGGAGACACTGTTGAACACCTGCAGGGAAATCTTAATTAGTCTAGTCCTGGTTGCTTACTGGTTTTTGAGTCTTTCCCCGTGACCCTCTTTTGCCAACACAAAAAGATAATTTCCAAAAGACATTTATGCCACTTTCTCCTTCAGAAGAAATACTTGATCTAATCTGTGCAAACAGCTGGTCAAGAATATTTTTGTTTGTTTGTTTGTTTGTTTGTTTTTTTAATTAACCACCTCTCTTTGTGTACTTCTGTAGTGTGAAACCTTTTTCTCAACAACCTTATGCTGTACAGCCTCCACTTCCATTACCAGGTAGGTAAGGAAATGTAGTACCTTTGAAATCATATTCCAGCTCCAAAAACAGCCAACACTTTAAAAAGTCTGAAAATTAATTTAAAAAATTACCTATTACAACATTTCAATGAGCTGAAGCTTTTTAATATTGTTTTATTTTACAAAACTTCTTTTCTTGCTTTATGTTGGTTGTGTTGGTTTTTTTTCTTCCTGGCTCAACAGAATATAGAAGTTTACTGCTCTTCCACCATGCTGCATGTTCTAGAACACTTTTCTCCATCACAACATGATTGCCTTCCTAATTTCTTATTAAGTGGAATAACAGATGTCTTTTCCTTCTTAGCTTCCCCATCTTGAGAGGTTAATGGTGACACTTCATTTTGATACTAAGCAGTTTATTTCACTGCTCCTTTAGGGCTCAATCTAGGTCCTTTTAAAATTACTGAACATCTTTTCTCTGATGTCAAAACCCAGGTAGATTGTCTTTTACATCGTTACCTACCCTGATAGTGCTGTCTTAGCAGAGGGTAACTGACCAGCCATTTAGAGCACAGGTAGACCTTGCGAATGATATTTTTGCATGATGAATGAAGTCATAAGAAAATGTAATGAGTCAGCTTTGATATCAGGTGCTCTACTGGAAAGCTATTACTGACTTTTCTCTTTCTAAATTTTGTTATATAAATCCTGTGTGCTTAGGGTTTGAGTCTCCTACCGGCCTCTCGCCTTCCCCATCAGCACCAGCTTGGCAGGGACGAAGAGTTGCTAGCTCCAAACTTTGGATGTTAGAATTCTCTGCTTTCTTGGAACAACAACAAGACCAAGACACGGTAAGAAATACACCTGACTTCCACCCCTCATTAAGTTTTGGTGTTCAAGTAACTCCTGTTCATCTCATCATGGATTTGTTACACTACTCTTTGTCTATGGAAATACTTGCTTCATTGCTCTTCAGAGAATAGAAAGCCATCTTTGGGAAACACCACAAATCCTTCTTTTAGAGGATAGATAGTGATAGAGCCAGCTCTGTGCAATGTGCTTCTGGTCTCCCTCTCCAGGATCAGGGTATTCACGTACCAGAGCTCAAGGCACTGAGGTCAAAAGCTCCTGCTGGGCTGTTCTAGCTGTCCTGTTCAGCCTTGTAAGAAATATTCCAATATAGAACCCAAAATCAGATGATGGTAAGATCACATAAAGCCACATGTTTCTCTGCTGTGCTAGGAACTTAAATCTAGGGGCAACTGGGATGAATTTGCATTAGTGGGTTTCTACGGTGCCACCTATAAAATGGAAGTAGTAAGATTTTCCTGTCTCACTAAACCTTGAGGTACTGCATCTTGAGATGCACTTTGATGATGGGCTGAGATAGGAAAGTTCAGAAAAGGTAATATTATTTGGCTGGTACCTTGCTGTGGAATTTCAGGCTCTTCGTAGGACAGGAACACTGATGTTTTACCAAGTGACCTCTCACAGGAAACACTCTGTATCTCAGGTTGTTTCAGACTATATAACACTAGCATGAGGCAATGGTTTAGGAGTGAGTATAGGAAGAAAAAAGCCAACAATAATGCTTCAGAGAAGCATGAATGTATTGATAGGAAGGAAAGAACAGCATGAGCTGGTATTAGCAGAGATATTTCTGTTAATTTCTTCTTCTCTTTTAGAAAATGTTATCAAATCTTCACTGACTTCCAGTAGTCTTCTGTGAAGAACAATCGATGTTCAGTATGTACTGAAAGGTACTGAACAACTTCCTAAATCCGTGTTTTTCCTCTTTTTGCAGTATAACAAACACCTGTTTGTGCACATTGGGCAGTCAAGCCCCAGCTACAATGACCCCTACCTCGAGGCAGTGGATATCCGGCAGATCTATGACAAGTTTCCTGAGAAAAAAGGGGGCCTGAAGGAGCTCTTTGAAAGGGGGCCAGCTAATGCCTTCTTCCTTGTCAAATTCTGGGTAAGAGAAGGACCCTTTGTAGGGTACCCATTTGCTATGAATTTCCCACTTTAAAGGCAGTGACCTCGTTAGCTGTTGAAAGACTGCTGCCTCCCAACACATTTTTCCCTGTGCAGGTAACTCAATACAGCCATGACTGTCACTGGAGATCTTTCCTTGGCTGCACAAGGCACACTTTCTGGCCTGCAGCAAGATATATCTTTCACATTGTCATCTTTAGAGCTGTTCTTGACTACTGTCTGGAGATTTTGTTTGGTAGTGGTGACTTGGGCCCATTAGATTTTTAATTTATGTATAAGTAAAGAATTCAGAGGAAATTATTCTTTGCATACTCATATATGTTCACTTCTCTTAGTGTTGTGTAACTTCTGAGTCAGAAGCAATATTTTTCCATCTCTTCTCCTGTCTCATTAGCTGCATTTTGTGTTATCCAAGTACTAATAATTTACAGATGCATGTTTACTGCTGGCACTAGGACAGACAAAAGATAAGAGACATAATGAAACTGGATTATGCTGATAATATATTACTGAAATGACTTCTGGTAAGCTGGAAGAAATCAGCCTGGCAGAAGCTTACTCACTCAATTTGGATATTTGTGATTTAGCTGAAATTTGCAAAGCTGTGTGATTGTGCTTCAGTGTACTAACAAAATGGCTTTGGTGACCAATATTATCATAAGTATTACAAAATTAAAAATAATAGCTTCTTGGGGCAGTTGCATGTTAGATGGCTGAGGGAATGTGTAATGGGGTTTGGAGCCTTTCACCTTGAGTTTATCACTTAAAATTCAGGATATATTATAAGTTTACCATTTATAATCCTCAGGTCAGGAGTGAGATGATGGAGAAATAAGCTTTCCTGTCTCATACTCTATGTATAAACTGGTGCTAGAAAGCCTCCTAACTGGTGCTTTCAGGAGGAAGAATTGACTTAAATGCCTTGATATGTAACTTCCCAGCTGTCCCAAGCCTAGCCTTTCCAGAAATGAGTTGGAGAATGTTGCTGGGAGTCTGCTGCTCAAGTGTCTGTGCCTAGAGCGCTAGTTCCTGATGATTCTTGGAGACACATAATTTTGCTATCTGCAGACTGTGTGCTACTGAGTTGGGCCTCTCATGGGATTGGCCTCTGTTGAAGTACAGCAAGGCCTGCTTGGGAAGGTCAAAACGAACGGTGAAAGATCAGCTCTGTTCTGGCTGGGAAAGACAGCAGCACCTTACTGAGAAGCATATCTTTTGACAGGGTACCCTTTGAAAGGTAGTGATTGCCTTTTGTGCTTCAGAAGTTTCAAGAACCAAAAGGAAGAGCTTAGAGGGAGATGTTACATAGGGAGAGAATAAAACACTTTGAATTCCTTGACTCGAAGAGAAAGAAGTCATAATGAAATTGTGGTCTGGTGTGATTGTGATTTTATTTATCAAAACTGACAGCGTGCTTTTCTGCTTTTGTGATTTGGTTTGGGGATTGTGATAATTTGGTTTTCAGTATCAGAAGGATAAATGTAGCCTATGCTTCATGTCAGACCAACCTATATCAGGCTTTTGAAAGATTTACATGGATGTCATTAAGTTGGACTCTTTCTGGACCCATGTGAGGTGTCTGTTCAGAGGGTATCCACTCACTGGAATTCAGCTTGCATAAAGAGATGTGACACAGGATTTGAAAGACCTTTACTCCAATGTATACATGATGTTGTGAGGCTCTGCAATTCTACACTTGTAAGGAGAGTAATATTTCTGGCCTTGATTTAATATTTTGACTTTCCGATTCTTTTTTTGGTACCCTTGCATTGTTGCATCCCATCTGGAGTTAAGATTGGTTTTATTGGTGGCAACATTACAAGTTGTCACTTAAAAATAAACAAAGTTTACAAATCAAGTCATTGGTCGAATGGAAGTTTCTTAGCCTTTAAGGAAGTAAATAAATAAATAAACACTTCCCACAGATAAGGCAATTTGATTTTAAAAAAATTACAGCAGAAAACTAGATTTCAGGAGAAAATTTATATCCCTCTGCATTTTTATAATTGTAGCAGTATGTGCTAGGGTGCTTTTTAATTTTGCTGCCTGATAGCTCTGGACAACTATATAAATATGCTATTGATGTTCAAAGAAGCATTGAATAAAGCAACTACTACACTGTTGAATTTATAGAATCATTTTAAGATAAAAATATTATCCAAAGGCAAATTAGTGATAACCTTAAACTTGGTGAGTAGAATTAAATAACTGGAAGGGGTGTTTTGAGACATGAAGTTATGAATGATTTTTCAAAGGTTCTGAATTAAAGTTGTGGTTGCAGGTGACAAAGACTTTAAAACCACAAGGAATGAATAAGTTGCATTTGTATATATGCAGTTTTATGCTTGTAGAACATGGGGCATGAACCTGCCATTGCTACACTAAGCATTGAATATACCAGATGATCTGTTGTGCACCAGAAACTTAACTCTAAACAAGAGGGTTGGGGTTTCTTGACATCTCTGGCAGCACTTAGGATCTAATATGACTGAGAAAGGGATGTCCATGTTTGTTCCTGTTGGTATTTAAGTTATTTATACAATAGCTAAGAGTTAAAAGTTGATTACTTTGAAACAAAAGCAGTGTTTGCAATTCTTCCTTGAATTTGGCATTGGGAATTTGGTACAATGAACTAACTCTTGGACTTGGACTGACAGGTTGTGTGTGACATCTCTGTGACATTTCTCTGTGCTCCAAGTGCATTCTAGCACATGACAATTAATGTGAGACATTAGCCTCCCAACACATGGGCAGTGGCAGCTCTGCTCTTTTCCAGTGTAATATTATCTCTACCACCTGTTACTTGCCTCTCCCCATGAACGCCTCCTATACGCATCGTTATTAATAGTTTGGGCAAGAGGCATTTTCAGGGCTTTGCATGTTAAAATGGTGCACTTGCATCTTAAAACTTTCAGTAGTTGTGAGACTCTGGATGGAGGACAGAAGGAAAATGACAAACCAGGAATTCAGGACAGGCAGTACTTTGTACAGAGCAGCCATCTGCAGAAGGGTGGATTGGGGGAATTTCTTGGGAGAGCTGTCCTGCCAATATATGTAGGAATTTCTTCTCGGTGATATGCAAACTGAACCAGTCAAAACACTGAGTGTTTTCTTTCAGCTAAATATATTATACTTTTGTGGAAGGTGCTGAAGAGGTGGCCTGGAGACTGATGTCCTCCACTTGGCTTCTCTCCTGTCGCAAGCAAATCTTGTCAAAGAAGCAGCAGTGCAAATTCCCCTTGGCACCCTGCCTTGCCCACTGTATGTCTTCAATCCTGACCTGGCAGAAACTGCTTGGAGAGCAAGGAGATGGCAATTCAGTTCCCATGTCCATTCTGTCCTTGGTACTCCTTCAGAGGCAACAAACAAGGCAGCAGCTAGCAATAGAGATTTTTATGATCTTTGCACACACTAATTTCTCTGCCATCACCTCCAGTTGCTGCCCCATGTAAGGGAATTCTGCCAATAGCCCTTCTTTCATCAGAGTTATTCCCCACAGTGTTCAACAGTATAGAGGCTGTTGGCAGCAAAAAGCAGATTGAAAGACTGAATTGCTGAGGAGTCTATCTGCTGGATGTCAGAATAGCACAGTTCTGCTGGGCCAGCTAAGTCACAGCTCCCCATACTGCTAGCAAGGCTATCTTTGGCTAGATTGGGAACTCTTCCCACTTTTTTGGAGGCTGAACCTGCAGTGGCTCAAGTTTTGCACTGTTCTTAAAAATTGTTCAGCATATGCCTTTTTATTGACCACATGGAACCTGTGTGCAAGATATCAGCAAGCTATTGTTTCTCATGGCATTTAATGCCACCTGAACTCTTGTCTAATCATTGCTTTTCAAAGCCTCCGATAAACTGAAGGCTGAGTCTCAAAGGCCACATTTCCCTTTGTGAAGAGTTTCAAAGAACTTTTGGGAACGAGGCCTTTCTCAGTAATTAGTTGTGAAACTCACTCCCACCAAAGAACAGACAAAAATCTTGGTTTAATATGTGGTTAGGACAGTGCACAATGCCAGCTTTTCTGTAGTTCTTTCTTGGGGTTGCAAAAGTTATGTGATATACTCAAGCTCATCAGAGTTGTTTTCAGTTGCTAAGACTCAGATCACCAAAGATTTAAAAAAATAGAAAGTAATACTAACTTACTGAGGGATACTACGCTTTTCCCTGAACAAATCCCTTCTCTTCCATCTAGAAATCTTGTAGCTATTTAAAAGTTCTGCTTACTTTTCTGGAAAGGAGAAAATCTCAGGTGTTTCCCCCAAAGCAGGTAGGTCCAGTCTTGCATGTAATACATAGATCTCAGATGTGCTGTATCACAGATACCTCAGTGATTATAGTTTCAGCGTATTTGGAAGTCATCAGGCAAGCTATGGATAAGTGTGTCGTCTGTGTTGAGCTTGCACAGCAAATTGAATACATCCCAGTACCTTCCTTGAGAGAGCGGGAACCATAAGTAAACAAGCTGTAAGGCCAGCAGTGTGTGTCTGAGGTGCTGAAGCTCCATTGTCCTGTAAAACATGAACTGGAGCCCTCAGCAAGCTGCTAATGTCATTCCCCAGAGTTGCTGATATTCCATGTATGTATGTTTATGATCTGAGATTTTCAGAGGTGACAGGAAGTGGGTACACAGCTCTTGATGACTCACCACCCTGTCTGATGGTCCCAGCCCATAATATGGGACAAGCTTTAGAAGGAAAGGTGCTGTGCAAATGTCAGGGAGTTCCAACATGATCCCATTGCTTCACTGCAACAGGACTTCCAGTAATCTGATTGTACGTAATGTTAGTGAATGCTGATGACTCTTTAATTCAAATAGTATTACCATATTTTTTCCTATTGCCACATAGTTCAGTGCAGATTAATTAGATGTTAATTAGCTGTGAAATTGATGGAAGACTTGTCAAATTGTGGAGGCACCTAGAGTGGCTTCTTAGGGCTAGTAAAGCTTTTCTCATGAAGTGGAACTAGCACCTTTCTGCTTTGCCTCATATTGACTGCATTTATCTTTTAATTTCCCAGTAAGTCTTAAGAAGAATGTAACCTTAACTTTACTAATGAGACCCTGAAAATGTTTGTCTGGTTCTGCAGTGAGAGCCTCTGCTATGTTTATGTAGCAGTGGTCTGACCAAGCCTCTGTAGCCTTGACCCTTTGTTCTTTTTGACTCCGTGGGACAATTTTTTTGGAAAAGCGGAATCGGGTCCATGCGTTGTGTTTATCGCTCCCAAGGGAAATAGCTGAAAAATATTGCAAAGGACTTAGTCTAGTTCCTCTTTGGAGAAGGGAAGGCATTAATCTTTATTCAGACAGTTGGAGTGTGGGTGAAATATACAATAGTTGCATTGACATGGAAATGAGTATTACAGTAACTCAGGAAAACCTGGACCAGAATAGAGTAGCACTGCTATTCTGTAATACAGGTACATTTGTGGTACAAAGAAAGTAGTTGTATAACTATAGTTATTTGATATCAAGGTCTTCAGCATGACCATAATAATTCACTTGGCATCCTGAATTATGGTGAAGTCTGTTATGCCTATGCCCTGAGCTACCAGCTAAAGCTAGCCTGGATTTGCCCATATACGCTCTTCCAGTGTAGACAAACCATTGGAGCAGAACACTTCATTACAGTCATTTAGGTGGTCATGACAATGTACAAGCTTCCAATCTTCCTCTAGCTGTTGTTTCCAAGTTTTATGCTGTTATGCTCTCCATTAAGAGCCCTGTGAGCAGAGTGAAAGCTACGTCCATCCCTCACACTGCTGTCTTTGTGTCCTCAACTTCTGCGGTGGCACAAAGGCAGCAGCAGCAAGCTCACGTGTCTGCAAAAGGGGAGAAAGCTTGACTGGCACTTTCTAGATTGACTTAAACCTTTTGTGAACAGCATTATCTCATGGCAGAGAAGAGACGGGTATTTTGCATGGCAGAGAAAGGGGGGCATTCTTTATTATGGTGATCCTATTCCAGTGCTAGCATTGCTTGCCCTAAGTGCTGCTCTAGGTCTCAGATAGAAAAACCCTTCACTGACATTGGCTAAGAAAAGCATGCTAGAATGGCATGTAATGCTGTCCTGTTCACACTGTATCCACTGTAGCAGGAACACACTCTCTTCAATTTCCTCTTTCCCTTGGTTCATCTGGAAGAATAAAATAGTCTGAAGTAACCTGTGGGAACTGATTCTTGCTTTTACGCTGATATAAACTGGCACGTGAGCTTATGGAGCACAGAGAAGCTCTACCCTTCCAGTTTTGAAAGTAAGAAAGCTGAGCTGGGCATTCCCACACCCCTCCCCTTGTATTTCCAGAGCTTAAGGGAACCACCTCTTCTTTTCATAACTGTGGCTTGAATGACCCCTGGTGGAAGCTTCAGACAACCAGGATTTTTAGGAGTTAGATCCCAGTAGGAAGCTTTGGTTGGCCAACCTGAGGCACCCACATTTGAAAACTGTGGCTGCTAATGGAGATGGGTTTGCATTCAGGTGGAACTGAGCTAGATCCATCAGCAACCTACATTCCTTATTGCATTCTGTCTATCTGCATTCTTTATATCACAGTACCTGAGCCTAATGTGTGTGTGTGTGTGTACTCACACAGTCCTTTTCTCTGCTGTCTCTTTTCCCTTACCTACACACATACCTAAGAGAGAAACACTTTATTACCGTTGCTTTTCCCTTATTTTCCTTCTTCAGTGAGGCATCCCAGTCACACCTGTCTGTTGCACTGCTCTGTCTCTACAGTGCCCTCCTTTCTGCTCTCCAAGAGCAAGCTGTGAGCAAGCTGTGAGCAAGCTGTGTCATATGTTTTTAATGTTGGGGATATTCCAGTGTGTATGCAAATCCCCACCACCATTTTCTGATGTACACTGATCTGCTTAAGGAGCTTGGGACACTCCAATACTTAACTATCTTGGCTGTGTAAGGTAATGGTGAAAAAATGCCACAACTATCTATTGATAACCATCTATTTGCCCCCCCTTTTTTTTGGCAGGCTGATTTGAATACCAATATTGAAGATGAATCTAGGTCTTTCTATGGTGTTTCCAGCCAATATGAGAGCCCAGAAAACATGGTCATTACCTGTTCCACCAAAGTGTGTTCCTTTGGAAAGCAGGTGGTAGAGAAAGTAGAGGTAAGAAGCAGGCACCTGGGTGCAAGGTTCTCCCTGGTTGCTGTTTTTTTACTTCAAATATTTGCATCCTGCATATATCTCAAGATAAAATATATCCCATGCTTCTTGTCAGAGAGATGGATGCCGTAGATTATGATTTCTGAGACATGCAGGTGTAAGATCGCTCCAGTCTGCAACGTGACCTTGTCTCAGGAGTTCCTTGAAGGTCTGGGAGTGTTTGTTATTTTTTGTTATTTTTTCCTTAAATCTCAGTTTCTGAAGATATGCAAATATACAAGACTCTTAGCTCTGGTGATTCTCTGTTTTTTTTAGGGGAAGCAAAGGAAAACTAGGAAACAGACCCTTGTTTTGAACTGCAGAAAGGTGGAAACAAAGAGGCAACACCTCACTCTCATTAGTGTTTTTAAACAGATCATTTATAGACTATAGCTATTAATTAATAGACTGTAATAATTTACAGACTATAGTCTTGCGGTTTTATGAGACTTAAAGTTTGTACACTTACCGCTTATGCTGCAAAATTATGCATATATCTGGCATTGAAGAAGTTCTTTCTGATCCCACACTCATTTGCTGAGAGCTGCTTTGACATGCATCCCGCTGCTTTCTTTCCCAAGGAACCCTTAGATGGAGGGGAAGCAGCTATGTGCAGAACACCAGGTGCTCTCATGTCAGCAGTCAGTTCAAGCTGTATCCTTCCCAAGACCCATTTCCAGTAACATGACAGACATGCCTGAGGTCCGGTTAAGTATTTGCAGATGGGATAGATGGGCCAAAGGAAGATGTCATGGTGCCCAGGAACGGAGACCAAGCTCATGGGGTGAAAGGAGTAACAGGCATTTAGGGATCTGCTGTGAAATGATAGAGTCTTGCTTCAGCTTCTGTTTAAAGGAACATGAAATATGCAGGAGCTAAGATGTGAATGTGAACAAAACAATCCATCTCTTTAAGATTGGTCAGACCCTCTCCCAAGGAGAGGAGCAGAGATACTGTGTTTTCTCTCTCAGGTACCAAAAGGCTTTCATCTTTTTCAGCTGTAAGGCATCCTGAGCGTGTGTTTACCACCATTACTGGGTCTTGCTAAAGGAATTTTTTCAGTATATTCATTCCTAATGTTTTTCCAGGAGAGATGCTGACCTTAGTATAGGTGACAATTGGTCTGTTCCTCTTAGTTACCTTTCACAGCTCCTTGACATTTGCTGCTTGTAAGCTTGAACCCACTGTTCTATAAAAAAAAAAGAAATCAAACTGAAGAAATTGGAGCTCTCAAGGGGACCAACCTTGGTACCAAGTACTGTAGTTACTGTTAGTAAAATTAGTTAAAAGTGCCACTGTAATTTTTCTGTTCTGAATCCCTGTTACTAATGTGACAACATAACCCCATGTGCCCCTTTTGTGTTTTGCATTGCAGACAGAGTATGCACGCTATGAAAATGGACACTATTCCTATCGCATTCACCGTTCCCCTCTCTGCGAATACATGATAAACTTCATTCATAAACTCAAGCACCTTCCTGAGAAGTATATGATGAACAGTGTGCTGGAGAACTTTACCATCTTACAGGTGGGACTTTCAACTGTTTTGGTTGCAGCTTGGCAACACGAAAGCCCAATGCAGGAGTTCACTGTTGTGAGTCAAAGCAATTTTCCTTTTACAGCTCAGCGCCTAATTGAACTTAGTATCTCTTGTGTGTATTGCACTTCAAGACCATTTATGGAGCTCTAGAGATAGTAACTCAAGCAGAGAAACAGCAAAAGAATTTGAGAGACCTCAGTAAGAGAGGAAAAAGAAAAATAGAGGGAGATTTCATGAGGCAGAGAGATAAATGAAGGAGAATGATGAAAAAGACACTGAAGGAAATGCTTATTCCAACACTAAACAAATGTTGAGATCCTTTCTGTGCCCTGGCCCTTTTTGCAAGATAAAAATACTGCAAGAGCACTGTTGAGTGGCTATAAAACATTTTTATGGGAAGAGTTCTTCACTGACCAGATTGGGACAGGGTGGGGGGTGGAGAATTAGTTTCCTCAGGACCATCCTGGACCTAGAAGGAATCTAGAGGCATGTAAAGAAAGGGGCATGTTGTGGGGAAGCTCTGTGACACCTGCATGAATCACTGCAGCCTCTAGGTAAGGCAGTACTACAAGGCTGCAGCAACTAGATTTGCATTAGTGTTTTGTTATACCAGGAGCCTTTCCACACTCAGATGCAGCCTAAATTTGGGAAGAGGGCAGGCAGCTTAAAACATAGATTTTTCTAGTGGACTGAATTCTGTGTTTGCCTCTATAAGAGACATCACAGATCTTCACCCAGAGAATCTGAGGCTGGGTGAATAGAAGAGATGATAGTGACTGAATGGAAATCAAGTGGTCTTCATTACATTCTCTGAAGATCTTGGAGAACCTCAGGCGACTCATTTCACTGCTCTGTGGCTCAGATACATCAGCTATATAACACAAGGTTAATAATATACCTCACAGGGCTTTAGGAAGTTTATTCTTTCATGTTTGTACAAAGATTTTAAACATCTGGGAGAAAGGAGGAGTATGAATGCTGAGAGTTCTTTTAGATGAACAAAAGCATGAAGCGGGCAGGGACAGAGATAGGGAAGGTCTGTGTGTGCTGTAATCCATACTGAGGAACACTGTGACTGCTCTCTGTGAGTTATATTCCTCAGTCAGGCCAGCACTTCCTATAAATTCTATCAAAAAGCTGTCACATAGTTACACTTCCTCTGGGCCTTTGTGTTTTGAGTAATCTCATGTCCTTCCCTTACCTTTTGTCACAGAGAAGCATGTCTCATGTGGGTGCTGGCACGGCCTTTTGTACATTGCCTTGCAGTCCTGCTCCCTGAGCAGCAGGCTGAGCATTTTCCACTCCCTACGGGGAAGATGAAAAATGCATAATGTAAGGCATGTTGCTAGTCCTCAGTCCCGACTACCAACTTCTGAGGCAAGTCTAATTATATTTTTTCTAGACCCTTTCGTGAGCTTAGAAACCCCTAATCCTATAAGCATGATTTATCTTGCTTTGCACATTGCTTTGGATCTAGTACTCTGAGGTTTCAGTGCCCATTTTTCAGAAAAGGGTCTGGTGCCTTACAACATCTCGATGTGTATAACTCATCACAGCCTGCAGAATAAAGGAGTTTAACTGCAAACCCGATCATGAAGTAAGAAAACAGAATAGACCAAAATCAGCCTGCTAAAATTAATAAGCAAGTTTGACAACAGTTATTTTCTTTCTGTTTTCACAAGAAAAATTGGGCTTTGGTACAGTTCAAGCCTCCAGCTGGAGTTGAGTTGGTGCTATTGCTGACGAAAATCTATCTCCTCCAGCAGGAGAGAACTTTAACACAAACTCAGGCGACAAGAATGTGCAAAGTTGTGCAGTGTCAGAGGGAGAGGGAAGCTGAGCGAAGAGCTCTGGGTGCAATATTTCGCTCGTCCCTGCCACATAGTGCATGCTTCTGAAACATATGGACAACACTGCTCCTTCACCATGTTCCTGACACTGATTCATGTTGTAGAGTAGCTAAGGTTCCTGAGGGACCATAGAAAGAGAAATTGGAAAGAAGGAGCTTCTGTAAGAATGCATAAATGTAGCAGCCATCCTTCTCCAGACATCTGCAGTGTATGAAGAAGGATAGCTGCTACATTCATGCATTCTTACAGAATGTGTAATGGAGTCAGACCTATAAGTCTCCTGTAAAATGAGGTATACTCTGTAATCCTCGTGGTCTGTGTCTACAGGAGGAGATGGAGGGAAAGAACTGTTTGTGGTTGTGGTATATCAGTATCCATGTGAGCAGGACTGGATGTGCCACAGAGGGGGCCTCTCTATAACCAACAAACAGCAATAAGAACTTTTTTGTGAAACACTTTCCCTCTGCTGAAATCTGCAACGCCAGGGCATGGGGAGTAGAGGGCCTAATGGACCTGCTTCCACTTATGTGGTCACTGCTGGGTCACAGTGGGCTTCTCTCCACAGTGGACTCTGCTCACCTCCCTGTCTCTTCACTGCATTGTATTCTGATACTGTGAAAGTGCTTTGCTTTGGTGTGGGGGCACACAGACTGGGCACTGTGGTGGCCAAGCTGCATATCAATCCTGTGCTTCTCTGTTCTTTGTCTATTACTGACTTTTTGCTTTAGGTTAAATGTATTGGAATATGTAAGCAGAGAAACAGCAGTTGCCATCTCAGCTTCTTCTCCTTTTCTGTCTAGGTTGTGACAAACAGGGACACACAGGAGACCTTGTTGTGCATAGCATATGTTTTTGAAGTATCAACTAGTGACCATGGTGCCCAACATCACATCTACCGGCTGGTGAAGGACTAGAGACTCTCTGCTTTGAGTTGTCCATGGAATGCATGTATAAGAAAAAAGCCTGTGCTTGAACAACCCCTGCCCCCTCATACCAAACTGAAAAATAAACTGCAGATATTGTGTATTTTCAGAAAAGTACCTCTGAGCTGGTTTGTGCTTGATAAAGTTTCTGTCTGCAGGTTTGTGCAAATGGGAAAAAGACTTGGAGTCAAAGAAATAGACAAATGACTGCTTAAGGGTCTCACCAGAAACAGCATCCTGTGAAAAGTACTCTCCACAGAGTACACACAGAGTGTGAACATACACATAAAAGGAGTGGCATGCATCTGGGTATACTGGTATGGCAATGGCAGCAGCTTCCTCAAGTTTCACCACATATGAACAGGTTGAAAATGTTGATGCTAGATCTGGTCTGAGTGTGTGCACTCATATACAATCATTTGTAGGTCAACTTGTGCACAGACGTGATTATTGTATATATTATACATACATTTATATAGATGTCAGACACCTGTGGGCACATGTATGTGTATAGAGATGGCACGTGTATCCTACACAGCTGCCTGTCTAGCTGTCCACATTAGCAGCTGCGTAGTCACAGGCTCATTGAGCCTTCCTCTGTTAGAATCTGGTTACTTTTTCCCTCTCTTCCATGCATGACAGTGAGAGACCAACCTTTCTTTTGCCTTTTAAATGAAGTTATGCTTAGAAGATTGGATATGTTAAATCATGTTGTCTTGCTCAGCAGATTTCCTCTATGTATCAAGTCTGCTGGCTTGACTAAAATAATTCTTGCTTCTTTTGCTTCTGTTCTCCCTGCACAACTAACAATGCTCAGGGAGCTAGACTGTACTCTTTCTTGTGCACCAGTAAAATTATTGTTTACCAAGATCAAATTGTTCTACCTGCAGCTGCAGACAGTGAAGTGCAGAAGTATTGTAAAGAATGCCACTTGGCCAGCAAACTGCCGAGGAAAAGGAAGAGAGAGAATAGTGAAAGAGGTTAGCTTTCCATGTTTCCAAGGCAATCAAACACAGCCCCTCTGCTTTAGTTGTAAACAGGTTGTTTACTCAAGAGTCACTGAGAGGCAATAATCTTGGTCCCCACAATGCTGCTGATGTGGGGAGAAGATCCAGCCATTCATGTTACGCTGAGGGAAGGGTCATGATGCTCTCTGGCAGGCACTGAACAGGAAATTTACTTGGTAGCCAGGCACAGTCCCATGGCTGGGACAAACAATTTGATGGGGAATGGGGACTAAATTATTCATTTCCTTATTAAGCCAGTTGATCTGTTGTAACTGTCTAAGTGCAAATTTCTATTTGCATGTAGGAGGTCCCTCACAGGGATTAGTCTTCATCAGATATTACTATGGAACATACTACCTCTATGTGCACGCTGCACCTTGCTGCTCCTGGCTGTGTTTAGGTCATAACCTGTGCTTAGAAGCGTGGAAAGGAAAGGACATGGGTAAGGAGGATAGCAAAGACAATGCCATGAAGTCAGAGCTGGAGAAGGATGCTTTGGTTCTTGTTATAGGAAAAGGGCTCCACTAATTTTTTATATCTAATGAAGTATTTTTCCCCCCAGTCCTGCAGACCCTGCACTTTCAGAGGCTGCTTTTCAGGACTGTGCAGGGCTAGTGCTGTTAACCTTCTCTGTGCAGGATCTAGAAGTGGATGGTAAAGGACAGAACTTTTGCTTGCACCTATTGAGCAAAATCTACACCTTCATCCTGTACACAAAGTTCCTGCTCTGCCTGCTCTCTCCAAGACAAAGAAATGCCTTCAAGTACTGACTTCCAAACAGCGATACAGAACACAGATGCCAACAGCCTTCCATAAGATCTGCATGGCTGGTAACCAGAATCAGTCAAGTTTGGAGAAGGACAAGCCAAGTACTTTAAACACCTAAAAAAAGCACCCTGAAATGCCTGCTGTTTTGCTGCACCTGAAAAATCCCATGTAAGCAGAGCCTGCTCTTGCCCATCCAGTGCCCATCGGGTATTATTGCTAGTCACAGCCAGGTGATCAAACCACCCAGGAGTGAATTAACTACATCTCTGGAAACCAGCCAGCCCCTCCAGTTGGCCACACAGATATGAACAGCACCAACTGGCTGCAGTCCATTACTGATGCATGTTCCTGCCTATTTCAGCCCTACGCAATCTCCTTCCTGATCTCTGAACCATGCATGGAGCAGACAACAAATCAAATAAAACCTCACTAACAAAAAAACAGACTGACTCTTGGGAAAAGTATTTTTGGCCAACACAGACAAGTGTGTTTTGAAATGAAGCCAGGGCTTCATTCAGAGAAAGACCCCAGTCATGGAAAGTTGCTTGTGATTTGTACTGGTACTTTCCTGCAAACATGAGCTTGGTGCCTTGCATGCATCCACTGCAGGTTTAGACCATGACAGCAGACTTCACAGAGTAGTCCCTGAAGGAGATGAGCCCTAGAAGTCCACTTATTTCATCAGCTGATCATGAATAAAAATGCATTAGCAGAGTTTTAAGCCAACAGGCTGAGGATCAGATGAAATCTTTGGGCAGTTGATTTAGGGACACTCATGTAGTTGTTTTTCTTTTTTCATTGATAACAATGGAAGACTATTCCCTGGCATTATTCCTATCTACTCTTGTGCTTGGACTTTACAGATCCTTGGTGTCAATAACAACGGTCAGCAAGAGATATCTACCCACCTTTCAAACTCAGAAGAGAAACCAAAAGAAAATTCATGTGTCTGGGAGAGCTTGCTTTTATGTAGGCTACCAGATGAAGAAGATTTAATAAAGCTGTGAAGCAAAAGGAGTACTGGAAATTTTGGTCTGGACTAAAAGGCTTCTGTCCCCTTGCAGAATGAGTGAGATCCATGTAAAAATGCTTCGAAAACTGAAAGGGACTGTAGATCTTTGTCCCTGAGGCTTCCTTTCTTGGAATTTCACCAGA
This sequence comes from Pseudopipra pipra, assembly GCF_036250125.1. Lineage (NCBI taxonomy): Eukaryota > Metazoa > Chordata > Aves > Passeriformes > Pipridae > Pseudopipra > Pseudopipra pipra. The sequence continues at coordinate 29,582,689 of NC_087550.1, read as the reverse complement.
AGAAACCAGACAGTAAATCAGAACTAAGAGCCAGCTGCAGTTTTGCTAAAAATAAAGCAAAGCAAACACCAAAAAGCAGCATAGGTAAAAAAAGAGATAGCCTAGTTTGAAGAGGAAAGGCTAAATTGAACTCTAAAGAACCTACAACAAATGAGGATGTCAGTGTTTTTTCAAGTTTAATTTCTGTTGGGGCAGAAATACCAGAAATGTTAACCTCAGCCTGTAAGAACTTGCTGTAAAATCAAAGGGCAAAACAGCAAAAGCTGATTCCCCTGGTCACTTTACAGCTACAGCGCTGAGATATTAGAAGATAAAGTGACGAAAGAGGGATGTAAATATCTTCTTTATAAGAAAGCACCTAAAAAGTTTCCATTCAGCTGTGACTACTTTTTTTTCTAGTGTACATGCTTCAGTTTATCAGTCCTAATTTGTGCAGCTGCATCTGCTTGTGGAATCATGTCAAACTGAATTGCTAAAATGATTCCACCTAAAGATAGTCTTCTGTGATAAGACAACACACCATGGGTCTGAACAACACAGAACTAGGGAACACAGGAGCCCTCCCTTCATCTTTACTTCAAAGCCAAAAGAAACACTTCAGGTAAGACAAGTTCATTTGAATTCCCTCATTCATCTGTGATGAGGGGGTGGGAACTTCTTAAAGCTAACTGCCAACAAAGAAAACGTGTAGGTAGGCCTAGAGGCAAAGTTAGGTATTGAATTTAAATCTCTTTCTACTGCATAATCTAGACCCAAGGATCATTATTTCCTCGAGTATTACACTTATTTTAGCCTTTGGTGCAATGGTTTCTCAGTGACCTTTTCTTTCCCATTTTCCTGCTCATTTTTATCTTGGTTCTGTGACATCTTGGCAAGATGTCACAGGTGAAGGAGGTGAAGAACTTGAGTGGTGACAGCAAAGAACTAATTCAGACAGGTGAGAACACTCAAATTTGCTCTAGAGCTGTAGAAGAGGCAGGAAGAACACATGCTGAGCCTCCAAGAAGCTGCCCAGGAGTCATGCTCTTTCATGAGTCCTGCAAGCACAGTCTACATCAAAACCAAGCAGAGAGGCAACAGGCAACTTGCATGCTTGTAATGGGATGTCAAGATCAGGGCTACTCTCTACAAGGGAACGATGGTCAGAAGCTTATGTTGATAACAGCTCTGTCAGTAACCTCAAAGACTGAGGTGCAGTCCCAATCCATCTCTTGGACATCAGATCCGTTACTACTACACTGGTAGCCATGTTTGCCTGCATTTGGGTGATTTAACACACTAATTCAGCAACCAGTCAAGACTCCAGATCTGTGATCCATACCATTTTTGGCCTCTTAAATGAGCCACAAAAGTATTGGTGCTTATTCTGGGGAAAAAAAAATAGAACATCACTAAAGAAAAGCACCCTCACCTCCTTCAAGTGGACAATATAGCAATAATGATGGGAAGAACCTGAATAAAGCAAAGTTAGAGAGTCTAGATGAGTGATCTCATTCTGTTAAAAAGAGAAGCACAGACTTTCTTTCTCAAAGTCCCTAATTTCCCCACAGTACTCAGCACTGTTGCCATGTTATTGTTTCATCTGAAATTGGTGGCTGGGACCCAAAGCCATAGACTTGCTATTACAGTAAAGGGGGTATGTCCTGTGAGTCACACTGGAAAGTGTGCATCCATTTTTAGATGCTTCAAATGCAGCTACTTAAAGCTGTTCTCAAAAGCTATATGTAGCCTTTAGGTTTTCTGGTCACATGCCATGGGTTCAAATGTACTGCTAATGAGGCGCAACTCTTTCTGCTCCTCACTCTATGGACAACATCAGAGTGTTCCTGTGTTAGGTTTGGTCGTGTGGAAGACAGCTAGCTGAAGCTGAAACACAAGTGTATGAAGATTACTTCCCTAAACTTACTGGTATAATTGAGAAGAGACCTGCAGACTAGCACGATCTCCTTGGTAGAAAATGCAGCTGCAGTATCAGCCACTCCAGTCCCCAGTTTCACAGTGATCCTCAAGCTTTTCCCTGAATGATCAAGTTCATACAAAGCTACCATATATCTTTTATCTTCTTTCTGTGCATTTTTTTTACCTTCTTTCCAAGATAGACACCAAACGATGACTTGATTTCACATATTTATTTTTTTGCTTTCACTTGAACTAGAGAAATCCCATATACCTGAGTAAAAAGCTGCTTGTGCTTATGTCAACAGGTGAAGAACACAACATCATGCTGTTTCTGTTAAACAACCAACCAAACAACAATAACATTCCACCAAAACTGTCAAACATGTTCTTGTTGTCTGCTGACTTCCTGTGCTGCTTGTCTTTGAGGAAGTAGCCGTTTATCTCCAAAGTGAGTTACTTAAAGATTGACAACAATTCTGAAATGAAGATCCTTCAGTTCTCAGGTACAATGGGAGTTCCTGCATTAGAGGAGCATCCAGGAGACTGACCTTTTTTTGAAGTCTAGAACCAAAGAATCAAGTAAAATTCTTCCCACAGATCTTTTTATCTCCTGCTGCATTGCAAGACATATTTCCTTCATTACTTGCTTTAAGGCAAACACACAGCAACATTTGGGTACTTTTGTACATGAATAAATGAAGAACAGAGAGCTGCTGCACATACTTATGGGAAGAGAGAAACAAATATGCAGCAGATGACAGTTGTGTTGCTGGCAGCACTACCACCAGGATGCTTAGAGTCTGTTGAACCAGGCAGTTTATAAAAATCCACTTAGGACAGAATGGAAGGTATGAGAAAATGTATTTGATGTGAACATGCCCTTGAACTGAGAAGTGTGACAGCAGCAGCAGCACCAGAGAAGGAAATGAGAATACACAGGGGACCTTTGAATGTGAAACAAATCTTCCTTCTGCAAAAACATGTAATGAAAAAGCCTTGAGTTGCTCTTCATACACTGTAAAATACAGTTCCTCTCTGGAGGCCCATGTCCATAACCGCACTGGTCTACTTCTGTAGGCATCTCTGCTCCAATTCTAGGCCATTTCCCCGTCACACAATATTTTGCTTAGTGGTCCGTGTTAGAACCTTCCAACAGCTCGATGATGTTTCCTCTTCTCGTATCACTTGTTACCTGTGAGAAGAGACCGACCTCCACCTGTCTACAGCTCCTGCTGCGACCACAGAAAGCTCAGGCGAGCACTCTGACATACCTACACTCTGTGCTAGAAGACGTAGGAATATACTAACAGTCATGGTGGGCTTGGGACCACCGAGCATCTTAGCCTGGGTTTGCCGTTTGCAGCAGTGGTCCAGGAGCCAGTGGGCTGCGCCCACTCCATCCTGCGGGCGCGAGCACTGCCACTGCCCTTCTGAACCCAGAGGTGTCGTTCAGCCGCGGGCCCCTCAGGGCAGAGGGGCAGCTGAGGGGAGGATGTACGTGCCCTCCGCCCCGGGCGCATCCCTCCAGCTCCGGGAGGGTACGCCGGGGATGCTCCTGGCGCCCACCCGAGGGAGGTCCCGGAGGGTCCCGCGAGCGACAGAGGGAGCGGAGCGAACCCCGGGCGAGCCAGCTCTAGGCAGAGCTCTGGGAAAGGGTCTCCGCAGGATGGAGCGATGGGGTGCGCCGGAGTACCCGGCCGGCAGCGCTCCCTCCCTCCCCTCCTCCGCGGGGCTGGAGCCTCCCCTGGGCAGCGCCCCCAGCTCCTCCCCGCTCGGTAGCGCCGGTCCGAGCCCCTCCTCCCGTTTCCGCTGGCAGGAGCTGGAGCCGTGTCCTGCCGTACCTCCGCCGCTCCCCCTCCACTCGGCCCCATCCGGCCCGGCCCAGGGACGCGCGGGTGAGTCCCGGCGCCGCGGGGGGCGAGGGGCGGCGGGGACCTGCGAGCGCTTCCCGGCCGCGGGAGATGGGAGATGGCGGGGGACAGCCGTGGCGGGCGTGCCGGGGGGTGCCGCTGGCAGGGGCCGGGGGTCGCCGGCCCGGCGGCTGGAGACGCTGGGGAGCGGCGGGGTCCCGGCGGGATAGGGGAGCGGGCGGCTCGTGGGGGTGAAGAGTGTTTGGTGGAAACAGTAACCTCCCCCCACCCCCCCTCTGGTGCCTGTGTGATTTTTGCGGAAACAGGAAAGTTAGTTCAGTGGGATGAGACGAGCCCAGCGGCGTCTGCGTGCGCGGTCCTGTTCTCTGCCGGGGTGCCCATCCCTCGCTGGAGCTGATGGCTTCAGCTGGGAACTGATTTTTCCCCGCCACCGGGGGCAAACACTCCTGGAACAGCGCTGCTGGCTGGCGGTGGGGGTACCTTTTTGGCTTCAGCGAGGTGTGAGGGGGTGGGAGCGCGGAGAAGCCCCCGCGGGAGGGAGGCTGCGGTCCGGGGTGCGATGGGGAGCGAGCCCACGGCGGGCTGACAGCTCCCCTCGTCAGCCGCCCGCGGAGGTGGTGCCAGCAGTTTCTGCCTTCCCCCTTCTTATGTAAAACTTGACTCCAGCTTTGCCTTTTCCCGTTCAAGCTTTTGGAAACTTTTCTTGCTGAATCTTGGATATCCACCTGTCACCGTGCTCCTGATGGGAGGTGGGAGCTCCGTGAGCTCTGCCTCTCGAAAAGGCCTTTAGCTCCAGAGATTTCTCATGGGCAGAGAGGAGGAACTGTGGTATGGGGATGCTGTGTTGGGGGAAAAACTAGACTACAAGGGTGAATAACACTGCATTTCTCTACTTAATCCTTTTATCAGCTCTTTTGTTCTGTGCTTTTACTCTGTATAGTTTTGTGGTTTGAGCCACAGGGCTAGGACTGGGGGCACCTGATTTTTCTACCTGACTGCACTGAACTTATTTTAAGGCTCGGGGGTAAGTTACCTGGGAAAAAGTTGAATATTCTCCAGGACAGCCATGAGAGTCAAATCACCCATTTTGTTTGTGCTATTACTCCTCGGTGGACCTAAACTTCCCCTGTGGAAGCCAAAACTTAACATGTTACTGTAGCAAAGTTCTTAGTAACAGGTACCACAAACAGTTTTAATGGTTTATTTGTTAAGCTGATAGATGGAGTCCTTTGTAGCCATGATGAATAATTGCAAATAGCCACTGAAGAAATGCATTCATATGAGTTTTATTGGTATAGAATATGGACCCAAAGTTAGCACTCAATGACTTTAAGAATGTCAAAAGATAAATTAGCAAAGTGATGTTGAGAACACTAAGGAAAAAAAAATCAGTCCTCATAGTTCTGTGTCCTTTGCTTCTATTTTGCATTTTTCCTCAGCTTCAAGGAGCTAATATAGCATCTGCCTCCAAATTTTTCCCTTTCATATTTTTAGACCTGTGATGATCAAATTGCAAATCCTACACACAACAGCTTTTCTATAATGGGGCTGACTTATGTCAAACTTGGTTTTGTGTACCTGCCCTTTCTTTAAACCTAATTCTCATGAATAAAGTTGCATTAGACCTTGAGGTCAGAATGTAATAATGCAGATTCATCTGCATTATTTAGACAAAGCTCTGAGGTTAGAACAATTCTGTTCATCTCTCTTGAGCAGGGTAGAGGGTTAACTGTGAATGTCAGTGTTATCTTAGCTATTGTGGTTATTTTAACAGAAAATAGCTATCAGAGATGCATATCCCACAGTCTTTGCTTTCCAGGCTATTTTAAGTTATTTTCTTCCAATGCATGCCAAACCTCAGCCTGTCCATGAGGGTATTTCCAACACAACTGTATGTTTAGTGTTTAAGCCATTCCTCCTCAAATGCACAAACTAAAAATGGCAAAAGAAAAGTAAAACTTGGAAGAGCACAGATTAAAATAGCAAAACAACACTTAGGCAGCAGCACTGTTTGGAGTAGTTACTTTCACATTTGTGTCGCATATGAAACTAGCATATGAAACTTGCAGTAGAGAATACAAAACTTTGTCTTGGTATTACTCTGTGGGAGCTGGTATGGAGCTAGTTGGGCCCGGAGCAGAAGTGACTGCTTGTTTTAGAAACAGTATGTTAACATACCTGAGGCACTGGGGTTTTATAGTTGAAAACCCATCTCAGTTTTTCACTTTAATCATGTTTCAGAATTGTGCTGTTTGCAAGTGAGTGATGCCCCATTAGTTTTCTATGTTGCAAGAATGTCACTAGATTTATTGATGTGTTAAAAAAAGAGATGAGGTACTTTAAAGAAGCTGAATGTGAGCTGGTGGCGTGCTGTGGAAACGAAGGCAGCTGACAATACTCAGGGCTATTTTAGTAAGACTGCAGCCAGTATACCAAGGAAGTGATTATCTCCATGCACTTAACACTTGTTATACAGAGCCTAGCAGACTGCATCCAGTTTTCTGCCCTCAGAGCCTAGAAAGGTATGGATAAACTGAAGCTAGTCCAGTGGAGGGCCATTAGGACCATCAGTGGCCAGAGCATGTCATAACAGCTGGCCCTTGATAAGGGATGGGGAGCTGGGAACTGAGTATGGTAACCCAGCTGGGAAGGCAGGTGCCCCACCCATCAGGGCCTTGTCCCGTGGTACCGAGTTTGACAGTGCCAAGCATGAGTCTGGATCACTAAGCAGGTTTGTGATGATAAGGCAGGTCCAAGATCAAGTTCAGGTGTGAATCAGCAGGTCAGGATCAGGCTGACAGATGGTAGTTAGGGCCAGACACGGTCACCACTGAGCAGGTCAACAGTGATGCAGCAGGTCTGAGGTCAAGTGGGGAAGCAAGACCATGGGTCAGGGTCTGGATCAGTAGGGTGCATGATCATACAGAGGCATGGTTGGAGACAGGCACACCTAAAACGTACGTTGGGCAGGCACTGAAGGCCACAGACAGAGCTTAAATGAAGTCTCTGATGCCACGAACAGAGAGCAGGGGTGGATGTGAGGCTAATGAGTATATTTAAAGGCCCCTCAGGGCTCTCAGAGCCCTCGTACCGCATAGGGACTGTATGCTGAGGGAACTAGGCTTGTTCAGCCTGGAGAAGAGAAGACTTTGATGGGACCTATAGTGACCTTCCAGCAATTAGGAGGAGGTTCTCAAGAGGGCAGAGCTAGGCTCTTCACTTTGGTAGGTGGTGGCTGTGTGAGAGCCAACAAATACAGGTTGAAACAAGAGGTTCAAGCTAGATGTAATGAAGTCTTTCCTGCAATGAGGACAGTCAGATGTTGTAACAGACTGCCCAGTTGTTTGCTCTCACAGGTTTTCAAGACTAAAATGGATAGAGTCCTGTTGGGACCTCATAGCTGACCCTGTCTAGAGTAAAGCAGAATGGAACCCCCTCAGGCCTGCTCCAACATGAGTTCTTTGATCCTGAGATCAAGCAGCTATTTGGTCTGAGAAGGAAGGAGGTCTGCAAAACTTTAGCAATACTTGTAAGTGCCCCAGATGAAGAAATAAAGAAAGGTTTTAGGATGCTGATGTGCTGCTAAAATACTAAGAAGAATTTTAAAAAATTAAATTAAAAATTTTCCTCACTATGCTAGGAGCTTATACTGAACAGCTCTGTGTGTGTGTGTGGTCAGGAGGATACTTTGTATTTGAAAACTTGCTTTCCTTTAGTGACTCTCAAAGTACAAAGTGCCTTTTTGGCATTATGTTGCTTAAAGATGCTTTCTGAAATAGGCAAAACAGTGTTCTTTCAAAATTCATGTAGGAAGTGTGATGACAATAAAAGATGGTGCTAAGCTTGGGGAAAGACAGAGTATGATCAGGGAAGAGTTCTTACCTGAGGGGTTACCTTCTTTGATTCTCTTGAAAATAGAACAAACATGTCAGGTTCAGCAGAGCATTTCCCCATTTGTGCCATGGTTGTTAGCAGATTTTAGGAATGAGTCAATCCTGGTAGGGCCAGCTTGGCAATACCCAGAGAATGTGAGTGGATCAGAAATAAGTCTTTGTCTTCTCTACATGGCAGTGAAATTGTAAATTGTAAAGTAGGGGTGTGCTGAGGAACTGTCTTCTCTTCACTCAGTAAAATGCATGATAGAATTTAATTTTGAGGAGAAGTACTCATTGGGAAGATACAATCTTGTTTATATTTTACTCATATGTAATAAGATGCTCTATTGGAGAGTAAAGAGGTATCACTAGTGCACTCTGTGCTTTCTCTTTATCTTCCCGGTCTCCTAAAACTGAGGAGTCTAGAGACAATTTCTGCTACTCCTTGTAGCCTCTCTCAGATGAAACATGCATTGCTCTGTCAGCATTATGTTTCCTGGGAAAAAAAACATTAAGTCCATCTTCTGGGTCACTTTCTTTTGTTCAGTGACATGTTTTCTGTGGTGTGTTTGTGATGAGGCAAGACATTGCTCTCCAGTGAAAGGTGTTGGATGCTTTCTTCGTTGCACAAGTGTTTCTAGGAAAGTTGTGTGTTTCTGTGAGTTGTCTGCTACCACAGTTAGACAGCACTGTTGCTTAAACGTCTTTCAAACCCTACCTCACCTTTCTTTCTGTTTTTTTTTCTAGTATTCCAAGCACTTGCATTCATTGCTGTCAATGCCAGTCTTGAGGGCTAGAGTTTGTAGAATAAGGTATGATCTTTGGGCAGAACCCAGCTGCTTTTGGCTTGTTTGCAAGCACAGTAGAAAAGGAGGCATCTGACCGTGCTTCACACGAAAGAAAGAAATGTGGGATCCCCAGTAAGTAATGAGCTGCGTTTTGATGCCAGTGAGTTGTATTAGGCTGTTAGATTGCCTGTTGAGGACGGGTGAAAAAGTTCTATTGTTGAAAAGCTTTTAAAATCAAGATTATAAAACAGACAGGCAGGTTCTAGGGATAGCTCCAGGCAGATGAGGCAGACTAAATTATAAAAATATGCTCCAATAAGCCTTTAAGTGAACAAAGGTATTAATTAAGCTTAGCATTTCTTTGCAGTGATGTGAATATGATATTGTAATATTATGGTTACACTGAAGTAGTAACATAAATTTAAAAGATTTGAAGTTTGCATTAATCCTTGTTTCAAAAAGTATAACAGGAATACTTTTCTTATTAAAATTCTTTTGAAAACACTTTTCCCTTTTGCTGTCAGAGTTTCTCCTTTCTAATGCAAACGCTGTCATGCTGTTCTAATGCCTGATATTTCTGAAGGTGGAAGTGACTAATAGCTAGGGTGTTTATTTCCATGATCCCTGTTACAAATGCAGAAGAGGAAACAAACTGCATTAACTAGTGAAAAGCCGGTTAAATTTTTGAGGCCGAGTCACTGTATGTCTCTAGAATCAGCTGAATTGTATTACCTGAGCTTTAGCTTCTACGCTGATATTGCTCAGGTAGAGCTGCCTTTGCTGTGGGCAGTCTTCACTGATTTACAATTGCTTGGGCTGGTCTGTGTAAACTCAAAATAAGGATATGATGGAGTATATCGACCTCATGCAGGCATAGGACCACAAAAGCTGCGTTAGCCATATGTGGCATGTGCAGGGAGGAGGCAGGGTTAGACTGGAGAAGGAGCTCAGGGAGGAGTGGGTGGGAAGGCAGGAACCTTGAGAAGGCAGTAGGCTAAGGGAGAGGAAGTCTGGATCCCTCCCATGGGAGGAAGGGCTGAAAAGGAAGGATGAGGTGGTACACTGAACAGAATGCTGAAATGGCACACCCAGCAAGTCTGAAGGAGACTTAGCTCAAAATTTTAAGAATCTGTCCTAGGGAACAGGGATCAATATAAATCATAGAGAACAGAGGGCTCTGTGAACTTTCCTGTATTTGGTGTCCTTCATTTACTCCTAGTGAAATTAATTTGACCTACAGGATTGAGAGAGGCAAGACTTGAAGTTGAAGGAATTCTGGCTTTAGGACACTGGTGCAGAGAACTCATAGAAAAGAAAATGTGACAGACCTAGATGGTAGGTTTAGCTCTATTCACATGGGCTGCACTCTTCTCTATAACCTCTAGGTAATCATTACTAATTTTCAAATGCATATGGATACAGAGGGGCAAAGCCTGAGAGACAGCACTGTGTACTTACTGTTACTAACCCAAGTTCCTTGTCTTGTGCAATTGGGTGGTCAGTGCTGTCTGTTCAAGTGCCTTATGGCAGTATGCTGACAAACACTTTTTATGGTGATTGCAGCCATACTCAAAACTCATGTTAAGCACAGGCAAGGAGACTTTCTATTTTGATTTGCACATTTCTAAAGGTTAAATAATTCAAGAATGCTTTTGAAAGCATATTTTCCTTTCTCTGTGTCTATTTCTGTTTTTTGCCCATAATTCTGCATACAGTTGAGTGTAAGGTAGTGTTCAACTATCTTTATTTTAGACAGTTCCCTGATTTCTTAAATACATACTTATCCCCAAGTCACCTTTGCATTCCATTTTATTTTAAGACTGTAACCATATGTGAATGAGGGTTGTTACTTGACTTTGTCTGAAGAAAGTGTAGCTGAAGTTGTGAAGGATAGAAAGCAACGTTCTAAGAATGTCTAGTGTGTTGTTTCCACTGGAGGACAGTCTGCACAGTATTGTTTATATATATTTATATACATGTGGACAAAATACCATTAGGGGAATGGGATAATGGTTCTGGCAATAGAAGAGACCTGTACTAACATGCAGATGGGAGCATGTCTCCTTGTAAAATAAAAACCTAAATGGCTGGCTTAAAAGCCTGTACAGGAAACCTTCCAAATATAAATAAAGTTATTCTCTTTCACACAGCAGAGCATTTGAATCTCTCCAGTGCTGCTGTGCTGTCTCACAAAGTTTTGCCAAGTAACAGTGGCTCTGAGTGTTAAAAAGGCTCTTGCTGATCTGTTTCCCAGCAATAGAGAAATAGCAGGACAGGCAAGACTGCATTCATAGCACCTGGGACACTGTGGACAGCAGCAGAGGCAGATATGGGGAGTGTTGACACCTATTACTGAGCTATTTGACACCATCAAAGATAAAGAGCAAGAGGGAAGACCTGCAGCTCTGGGAAAATTTCCAATATATTCCCCTCGCACCCACTCAGGATGGAAGATGGAATAAATCCTACACTCTGAAACTTCTCGTATTTCAGGTGGGTAACAGGGAAGACTCAAGACAGTATTTTGGGTGAATATGGTCATAGATTAGGATAAGCCGGCCATGGTAAAAGTACTTGTTGGGACCAGTGATCCATAGAGGAATATGACTATTTGTAGAGGAAGAAACTTCATTGTGAAGAGGAGCTTTTTGGATGTGTTCTCTATTTCAGTTATACAGGAGGTAAAGTGAAAAGGACTGTGAAGCAGAGAGGGGATCTTCTAGGGAAAACCAGGAGGAGGAAATGAAAACAGACAGTGTCTTAAGTTCCCACACCAGTGTAAATTTATCTGTGTGCCTTTCAGTTTTCCAAGCTCCATGTTGTCCCACTGTTCCCTGATGAATAGTCACCACAAAGCATCCCCCAAAACTTAAACAAGAAACTCTTCCCTTTTCATTCTGTTTTTCTTAAGATAATTTCTGAAGACATGTCTTTGAAAGCAGTCAGTTTTCCCTGAAAAATTCACCTTTCATTTCCTACTCTCCAGGGAGTTCAAAGAAGTCCCTATTGCATCTTGCTTTCTTTTATGAAAGCAGAAAGTCCTGCTTGTGTCTCATTGTACCTTGATTTTCCCAGCTATGTAGTCTCTATCTTCAATTCTTCCTTCTTATTCTGTTCTCTTTCAATTCCTCTTTGAAGAGCTGAGAAAGTTCATTCTATGTTAAGAGAACCATAGATTCTGTTTTGCTGCCTTTAGTCCATTTCTTCCTTGCTGTTTCTACATTAAACTACAGCAAGGGAAACAAAACAGGTCCAAGTAATTTAGATATGTAGCTGGTTTTCTGAACTGCTTTTTAAAGAGCTCTTTAAAGAGAAATATTGCTTCATGCAGGAATCCCCACCTTTCTTCCTGCTTTAGCAAATAGTATTTATTTAATCTGTTTTTAAAATTTGAAAGTGATTTCTCAAAATTTTCTTAAGGCTCTTGTCTGTTTTGAAGGTGCTAAGGTGTCCCTCTTAATTTAAGAGACACTGAGAGGTTATGTTCTGTGCTCAGTGTTCTTCTTAAGTTAGTAAGAGATTACTATCAGACTGTTTCTGCTTGGATCACTAGACAGTGCAATTTCTGTTTCAAAGATCTGAAAGTAGTCAGACATGTAGGTTTTAATTTTGTTGATAAAATCCATCCATCCCATACTTCAGAAATAGAATATCCCCATAGCAAACTTGAAACTGTCAGTGGCAGCCAAAGTAGGTATTTACCTGGTGCTGATAACATTAGTCCAAGGTATCCATTTACAAAAGCAAACAGACTTTTCTCACCCTTGGGGCATGATTTGAGGAACTGGAAGACAAGCATGCTTTATTTTAGAGGATGAAGTGTGGTGATGTACCTAACAGTTATCAGGAGATGTGTCTACCTGAGCTTTCTAAAGGAGAAAAGATCTACATTTTCTTCTGGGTTTTGCTGGCTCTCATATTGTAGGACTTATGCTTTGAAAGGTAGACCTGTCTCCTTACTTCCCTCAGCTGTGAACTGTGAATTGGAGAGGTTGCCTGGCTGCTGAGTACAGTTCCCTACTCATGTAGACACCACGGTGAAAGATGCAAATTTCTGAAGGATGTGCAGAGTGGCTGTTCCAACAGCATCATTCAGTGCAACAACCTTGTACCTACCTGACGCCTGTGCTGAGTCTTGGGGGGGCATGAACTGAGCTCTTCAGTTCATCTGCCTGTGAATTTTCATTTCACTGGTTCTGGTCTGTCAGAAGGTTCTTGTTTCTTTGAGTTTGTTGTCAATGTTAACAGCAAGACCTCTTTCCTCCAGCGGTTTTCTTGCAAGTATTTAATTTTCCTTTCTTAATTTTACTGCATAGACCTGGTTTTGTCAAGCCAAGCAGTGTATCTCTGATGTGGCTAGGACTGCTGTCTGTCACTGGATTACGTGACTTGAAGTAACTTCTCTCAGACCATTTGCTACAGATCGTGCTGTGTTCGTAATAGTCTTACATCAGTGGTAAATGGAGTTCATCTCTAAATGTGGTTGACAGCATACTGTGTGTGACATCAGTTTGACTAACTAGCCAATATTTATGAGTGGAACTGTGGGAAACTTGGATTATTTAATTCTCAATTTTTTTTCCCAGTTTTTATTTATTGCTGAGCAACATTTGAGTTCTATATGAGTAGTTCAGTGGCTGAAATTGTTGTCACTTCTGTGTTTTGGGAGCTATTTAGGTTGGGTGGATTTCTGAGTGTGCTTGACATAGAGCCTGACATCAGTGATGAGGTATATAGAACTGATTTGTATGTTATGTTTAGGTGTCCATGTGCTCAAGCAGGTAAGTTAATACACTGTGAAATCAACAAAAGTGTTTCATTATCTTACTTGGTACAGTGAAGCAGGCCAAGGGAAAGCATTCATTTAAAAATCAACAACAGTGGAATAATGGAAACATTTCTGGTGACAAAGTTTAGTGATTAATCACAATTCTTTTTTAAATGATCAGTCTGTACTTTTTTTTGTATGCAGCTGCAATAATTTTGATGGGCTTTTAAACACTGGAGATGGTACTGTGTCTTCTCCATGTGGCTGGAGGAAGTCCTAGTCTCACTCTGGTCAGTTTGCTATTTTTGTAGCACCCTTCTGACATTGGAGTAGTGTTGTTACAGCCCTAAAAGTTCCAGTATGAATTGGAGAAGGTGGAGTGCTTTTACGTGGTGTGGATTTGTGTGAGTTTCATTCCATTTTGTTTTACTGGAAGCAAAGGTGAGACCAGTCAGAAAGTGAGGTTAGTGTAGGATGGTTCATCAGGAAAGGTCTTGCTTAATTTCTGGTTTTTTTCTGCTGTAGGCAGGTCATCGGGTGTCATGGTGATAATGGGGGACCTAAGTTCAAAGGGTAGAAGCACTGAATTTTTCTGACTAGTATTTCTGACTTCATTGACACACAACTTTTGCTTTTCCCCATGGTCTCTGTTCTCCCTTTAGTTTCTGTAAATCTGTTTTAATATTTTGCTAATTGCTATTATTTAAATTCCAGTCCAGATGAAATCAGTATATTATGCCCTGGAGACCAGTGTTTAGACTTACTCCTTCTGTTCAGAAGCAGGTGGAATTTGACATACCTTTTCCTGGTTTTTGTTTGGGTTTGCTTTTTTTTTTTCCCTCCCTTAATCTCTTCTTTCTGTCCTCCTAAGCTAATTACATTTGTAGTGGGAAATGGGTTCAAAAGGCAAAAAAGTTAATTTTGTTCTTCTTCTCTCCAGGTTTGATCTGTGACTTTTTCATTGGTGTACATCGAATTACCTCAAGTAAGTAAGATCTCTGTGAAGGATACTTGCAGTCAGTCAACCTTGGCTTTTGTACTGCTCACATTGACATTAAGGGTAGATGAGTTGGTCCAACACTAAGCCCTTAGGAAACTTTCTTGTAATCCATTATTTTCTTTCCACAAGTGCTGAGAGAGTCCACACTAACATGGTTGTTGTTGGGGTTGTCTCCAAATGCTGCTCTAAGTACCAAAGGAAGTGTAGCAGAGGAGGACAGTAAGTGTCTTCACTATATGCAAATATTCTTCTTCCTCTCTTTTCTTACCAGTGACATTTTTTGGGAAAGGAAGCAGGGAAGAACAAAACAGGGTTCAAACTGATAGCACTTTCATTAGTCCATCTAAGTTTTATCCTTTTGTGCAAGGGTAATTCTATTAACACCCTATTCTATAAAAGGTTGGAAAAATAGACTTATCGTGGAGGAACCCACTGCTACCCTGGGGTTAGTTGTCTTAGTACAGCTGCAGGCCCATTGCTTTGTGTTTTTACATTCCCTGTGTTCTAAAGGGATTTAGCCTTGGCTAGAAGTAACTTTTCATTATGTTTCTGACATAGTAGAAGCAAGTTTTGCTCCTTTAGGAAAAGAAAAAGTGTGAGCTACCTCTCTGCTGAATGTCATGTGTTCTGCCAAAGGCTGCAAGGAGTGCAGGTTGGTGAGTCCAAGCAGTAATAGCAACAGAGAGATAATAGTCCACTCTTGCACTTGGCTTGCCAAGAACTATTTCATACTTCTGTGCTGCTGTGTAAAATTTGTAAAGACAACTGCAGGCAAAGAACATCTATTGTTGTACATTTTGGGATGAATGAAAGAAGGTTATGGTCTGTGAAGGAAAAGAATCTCCTTGCAATTTGAAAAAGGTAGGAATATGTTAGGTGAGGCTAATATAAAGGAATGCTGAAGCTTTCCTTTACACCTGTGTAAATCATCATTACAGGTGATGCCACACAATGGCTCAGTCCTGGGCACATGGCAAAGATGCATCAACCTTGGGATGCTGTTTATGGAAGGGAGAACTGAGAAATATACTGGGAGGGATTTTTCAGTGTGACACTTTCAGTGTCAAGGCAATAGTTCTCTTGTATAACTGCTGTGGAAAATTTCACTAGTAGGATCCGTGTGTTTCCAAGAGAAAAATTAATAATAAGATGCATTAATATGAGCTTAAAATCTATACATTTGACATAGGACATGACTGTGATTTAACCCCAGTCAGCAGCCAAGCTGCTCACTCACCCCCCTACCTGCGAGACTGGAGAGAGAATTGGAAGGGTAAAAGCTGGAAAATTTGTGGGTTGAGATAAATACAGTTTAATAGGGAAAGCAAAAGACACGCATGCAGGCAAAGCAAGGAATTAATTCACTGCTTTCCACAGGCAGGCAGGAGTTCAGCCATCTGCAGGAAAGCAAGTCCCCATCAAGGTGCCTTGGGAAGACAAACACCATCACTCCAAGTGTCCCCCACTTTCCTTTTTCTTCCTCCCCCTTTATATACTGAACATGATGCCATATGGTCTGGAATATCCCTTTGGTCTGTTTGGGTCACCTGTCCCAGACATGTCTCCTCTCAGTTTCCCATGTACCCCCAACTTGCCAGCATGGTCACACAAAAAGCAAAAAAGGCCTTGACTCTGTGTAAGGCCTGCTCAGCAATAACAAAAACATCTCTGTATTATCAACCCTATGTTCAGCACAAATCCAAACATAGCCCCATTCCAGCCACTGTGAAGAAAACTAATTCTACCCCAGCCAAAACCAGCACAGACATGAATAGCTTCCAGGTATTTCTGTGGCAAGACAAAGAGTGAAGAGATAGTTGGGGGTGTTAGGCATCGATGCAGGTAACATCTGTATTTGTAGTAGATGAGACACACTGTTTTAGTATGTAAGATAAAGAACCTATGAAATTTCATGCTGTAGAATTTAAGATTGTTATAAAGAGTCTTGGCTTAGTCATAAAATGTCTCTGCTTAAGGCTGCTGTGTATTTACATCTTGCAATGAGTTTTTTGACTACATTTTGCATGTGTGCCATGCTCTGAATCATACAGAATGGTGCTCTGTTGATTCCTGTGTCCTGGGAAAGCTGGGTGTTGGAGTACACTAGGGAAAAGATAGCTGGGGAAGATTGAAATGGTTGTTATTTGTTCCAGGAGTTTTCTTTCTGTTCATGCTTGTGCCACTTGAAATTATTGCTGTACTGTGAGCTCTTTCATCTTGTTTCCACACCTTTAAAATTTGATACTGCAGAAATTAATGTAACATTATCTATAATGTTTAAACTGCCTTATGTTATGAAAGTGAGAATTCCCACAGCAGCCTTAACTCTGTCCCCAGAAGAGAAAGCAAATCAAGTGAGTGTCTTAAGTTACACCATTGTGTAGCACTGGGCACTAGGATGTACAGTTTGATAAATATTTACATTTCAGATCTGGTCCAAATCCATGGCAGTAATGAAATATCGCATGTTAATTATGCTAAATGATCATATTACACTGGTAAATGGGAATAGGCTTGATTCCCAGAATGCCGATCTGTGATTCACATCATCAAGGAGTACAAAAGAGTCCACATCCCTTAGAGAGGGAAGATAAATAGGATATTTCAAACATTTTTTTGCATTGTTGGTAATATGCAATTGTTTCCTCTTTCCATTATGTTCCTGAAATCAGTTTCACAGCAGATTGAAAAATTAACATCCCATCTCTAACGGTGCTTTAGAAATTACCTCACTTTCTTTACCTTGCTGATCAGTGTTAGCTACTAGATTTCAGATACTCTTTTACATTAATTCAAGGATTTTCTTTTCAAAGTTGTCCATTTCTGCAAAGAAGATAGGACTTGGGCATGCTGAACAGAATGGGAAATGTGCTTTTTGCTTTCTGTAAAACATTCTCAGTCATATTAAAAAGCTTGCCAGACTTGAATTTCTAGAAACTGAACAATAAATTGTTGTTAAAGTGATTAAATACCTTGCTAGTGTGTGGTGTTGAAGTTTAGTGAAATAATGCTATTCATCACTCAGAATTAAATACAGTGTATTACAAAAGCTATTGTAGGAGACTGCTCAGTAGAGAACTCAGGCCTAGATTGAGTAGTGGAGGTGGTCTTCAGTTTGTGAGATGCTTTGTGATGGTATGTTTTTGGCAGGCAACCACTCTAGCTAAGATGGACATTTTAACATACACAGTGTATTAAATAATGGGTTTTAAATTTTTAAGGTGTTGTCATATGGGAACAAGTTGGTGCTATGCCTTACCCATGTGGTGGACTGTGAAATCTTGTGGGGTGACCCTGGGCACCTCACTGGGGCAGGGCTGCTTTTCGTTTGTGTACTTTGTTTTGGACTGTGAGCAGGGTCATTGCTCCCAAGTTCATTATGCTGCACCCAGCAGAGTGAGGCGCAGAGAGGAGGGCCTGGGAGGTACTGCACAAATACAAGCTGTAAAGTTTTATTCAAAATGAGATCAGACAAGCAAGATGAAAAAGGGAAGCATGAGAAGAAATTTCGTTAACTTATTTTGCTGTCTTACAGTCACAGAAATAACTTGGTGACCCGTTGTGCCAAAGGTGCATATTTGTAAAAATGTGTGAAGTGTGCTGGGGTGTCCACAGTTGGACCAACACCTTGTTCGTATCTGATTTGAATGACTTCTTGGCAGCAGCCTCTGTTCTTTGTCATAAGTATAAACTTGTCCAATTAAATGGATAATGTTAGATCATGTCTTCAGGAACATTTTTGGAAGTTGTGCTAAGGTAGCCTGAGGAAAAGAAAGTTGTAGTGGTCTTGGGGTTGGCCTTTGGCCAGGTCAGGGTAATTTTGTTTGCAGAGTCTCTGTTTAAAACAGAATCTCCGTTTTAAACTGGATTCTGAGGTCTTGAGGCAGAATTGTAAATGATCCTGTCCTGTAAGTTACTAAGTAATATGATATAGCTGAATTTTAATGTGCCATAAACTTAAATTCCCATATATGAGAGCGCCCTACTGGTAAAAGATAAATTAGTTACGGGGAAAGGAAAATTATTTGTCCCATAGATACTGCTGAATTAATCGCTGGCTCTTCTCAGGTTGCTTGAACCTGGAATGTTTGTCCCCATCATTAATGAACATGTTTTCTTATTCTGCTCCCTTGGAATATCAGATTTGTGACCCTCTCCCAAAGGTGGATTTTTATTAAAGTTTTTTAATAAAGAGAAAGATTTTCACCTGAGTCCTTAGTGACATGTAACCAAATCTTCTTATGAATGATAGGGTGAGGCTGTTTCTTACTTGCTTATCACATGAGAGAAGGCATGGAGGAATGTGATCACCAATGGAGCACAATTCTCTGCTCTTCCTTGGCTTGTTGTCTCTTGCTTGATACCAAGCTCCCACAGAGCTGTGATCTGCAGCTGCCTTCCATAAAGCTGTTCTTGAGTATGGCAGCCTCTGAAAGCAATTGCGGAGTCTGTCTCTTTGGTCTGACCTGGTCCGTGGTACCTGTTTTTTACATGCAGCATATTGTCTGCACTCCGTGATGAAATTAAACCCCCTCATTTTTAATAGTGATGTGTATATGTTCATATAATAGCCTATTGGGCAGCTGTGACCTAAATTCAATTTCTTAAAGCAGTAGTTTTCATTTTTTTCTACTATCAGATCTTTAACATTTTCTACTAGAGGCTCTCTGTATACTAAATTCAAATCCACTTTGATTTCTGATTTATTGGCTGCTGTATTTAAGTCGTTTACCCAACTATTAATTTCTGCCTGGTATATCAAACTTGTGTAGCTCAGCTTCAGAGAGTCTATGGATGGTCAGGTGTGTTTGTTTTAAGGAACCAAGAAAGTGAACTAACCAGAGTACCAAAACTTTCACTGTCAGTGGGTTCTTTCTTTTTCTTCTTTTTCTTCTTTTGCATAAAATTATTGCTCTTGTAACCCCTGAATGTTCTCTTTCAGTGTAGGAGAGAAATCTGTAGCTTCATGTGGGCGTAGGTGGGAATTTCAGGAGCTGCACTACTTTCCATGCTAGTAGCCCCCCCATCATTTGAAAAGGGATACTTCTGTCATTGAGCAGAAGCATTTGTGGTATCACAGAGGTTAGAGATGGCAGTGAGAAAAAAACATTAAACTTTCCAGCCCTCTGTAGAGCCAATATCAAATTGCTCCTAATTAATGTGTTTCTTGGCACTTCGGTTCAGTTGCTGCAGATTTTCTGGCAGCTGCGTGCCCCTCCGGCGGGTGAGTTTCCCCCTAGCAGAGGCACAGAAGTATGTTCCTGATACACTGGATACTTTTTGTATAGTGTATCATTATGGATTTAGAAGTCACTGCCAAGGCTATCGCTGAGCCCATTGCTTGGGCTGACAGTTTGGTGCTTTTGAAAAAAAAGTTGGGGATATATGTAGGTATCGAAAGTAGATGTTAATCCTCTTTCTTTCCCTTTTATCAAGCTAATTAATCACTTCCTTTGTGTGTTCCTATAGTGGCAGTACTGGGAGTCTGTTAGCTTGTGCTCAGCCCTGTGCTGTTCTTGACTAAACTGTGCTACTCAGCTGCTTTATATTTGCCATCCTGCCAGTTCCTTCACTGCCTGCCTCTGTATTGCCCTCAGGCTGACATGGAGATTAATTGACCTAGTAATGTTTCCTGTTTTAAAGTCATCACTCCAGGAATGTTTAAGAAGGAAAATAAGGGAGTTAGGAAACAAATAGTCGGTTAGCTAGGGTTTAGTGTGCAAGATCTGAAAACAGGTAAGACAAAGCAGTATTATTAATAGAAAAAGTATGGCACAAATGCACTATTGCTATATAGAGTGCAGGATGTGAGAGATGGAAAGCCTATTGTATTTCCTCTAATTTGCCCTCAATAGTGGGTTTCAGAGGCTCATGCAGACATTCCCTGAAGTAACTCATCAGGAAACTTCTTTTCCAAGTGGTCTGCATCAAGCAAATCCCAGAACCTTCCCCAGTTCAATTATCTGATTGAATTGAGGGTTGATAAAACCTTTTTGGGGTTTGATAAGTTATTCAGTAACAAAGCCAGGCAATAAAGTCAGATGGAAACTGAAAGACACATGAACTGACAAAAGCCTGTCACGTGGACTGAGAGGAGGTAAAGCAGTAAACATTTTGAGGTGACCTCTTTGATGCTATGCAAGATGGGGAAAATTTGAACCCAAGGTTGTTAGCATTTGTTTTGCCTCCTTGTGTTTATTTTTGCCTTCTGTTTCAGGGAAGCACGTTAAATCAGGCTTGACTGTACATTGCTAGCGGTGGTAAGGATGACAGGAGACGCTGTGGGCATGGAGAGTGAGCCATGCATGGCTAAGGACAGAAATGGAATTTGATGTCTGTTACTCTGAGCAGGACAGATAACACAGATTTGTGTGGAGCAGTTACGAAAGCACAAACTCATCCTCATAGAAAAATGAGGTTGAATTTGTGAAGAAAGTAAGCTTAAAGCACAGTCAGACTTTGCAAGGGGCTCTATCTCTGACATGAGTGTTTACACACAGTGTTGACACTGTAGTTATTTTGGATTGTTCTCAGCCTAAGCAAGATAAAGGATGATGGATTTGTCACGTAACACTGCTGAAAATAGGGATGCTAATATCAGTTACTCAGCAGAACTCATATCATGATGCATATATTCTTGTCATAATAATTTTTGTAAACATTTTAAAGTGTTTGTGCTATTTAAGGTGAAAACAGAAAACTAAGTAGTTTTAGCTGCCGTTTTTTAAAAGTGGTTTTGATTTTAAAATTATTTGCTTTTTTATAAGCATACTTAAAAAAATGTGAAGTCTAGCAATTAGTTTATATTGTCTCTGGAGATCTACTTTTACCCTAAAAAGTGTTTATGTATCTAATTTAAGTGTTATGTGCTTCTCTAACAACATTACCTACTTGTTTCTTACATGTCTTGTTCATATTAAAAAGAATATAGAAACAGTCAAGAAGAAATGAATGAAGGCTGTGTTTTGTGACATGTATTTTTTTTCACTGTTTTGATGTTAATTTTTTACAATTAACATCAAACTTACAGTGTTGTAAGTTACTATACAATTTCAACTTACAATATTGTGAGTGGCATTTCTTAAAATATGTATTATTAAACCTGTTTGTTTTTTTCTTGTGGCTTGTGATTCTAAGTTCTGTTCACCTGCTAGAAAGTAAAGATGTACTAAGAGCTGATTTTTGCATTGGGTGCCTCACACAGAAAAAGTCTCAAGTGTGGTCTTTGTCTGACCACACCTATTACAGTTAGTGCTGTTTGGGTCATTCCAGGGACATGCAAGATGGGAGGAGGATTCCAGGAGTAAATTGAATATTGATATTTTGCAGTTTTTAATAAGTAAATCAGTAGGCTGGAAACCTTCCTTGTAATTTATTATTATAATCTTGTTACTTAATTAAAAAAAAGGATAATTTCTGGAAAGCCAGTGAGTATGGCTGTATAAGAGTACTAATTTTTGCCCTTTGCATTTACTGACATTTGTATATGTCTGGCTTTCAAAGCTAATGGCTGAAATAAAAATCTCAGGGACAACACTGACCTTTGTGAAGATTTTTTACTTGTCACAATTGTTTACTGCTTTAGTCTTCAGTCTGCTGGTTGTTTTTTTTTTTTTTTTTTTTGCTGAGGGAGGTGACTGTTTGGTTGGTTTGATTTTTGTTTTGTTCTTTTGTTGTTTGTTTTTGCTTTAAAGCTGCTCACAGTGCACCTTTTATTTATTGGTGTGATACACTGTGCAATGAAGACTTAAGCTGGCAAGGAGCTGGTGCCACAGAATGCACTTTTTTACTGTTTCCTGCTTTTGTATTTTCATGCGAGTGCTTCCTTTGATAGCAGCACAGAACAATACATAGCCTAAACTCTAATTTTTTTTTAACAATTGTTACTTGTTCAGGAACAGTGGTTTACAGTTGGCTAGTACCAGTCATCTACAACTGGTGGATGAGTGTGCAGTTGAGGGAATCCAGCCAAGCTCAGACAAATTCCTGTTTGTTAAAGCATCCTGAGCTCCCAGTTTGAAATATATTAAATGAGGCTGATTAACCTTTGATGAATGAGAAAATATGACATGAATATAGAAAGAAATAAAGTAGTTTGGGCATGGAATATTTTTTTTAAGGGGGGTTTGTAAAGAGAGAGAAAAAGCTAATCTTCAACATTGGTATAGGTTAAAATAGCACAGTGACTTTGTCTGCTCTTTGTTCCACTCGATTTACAGAAAGCTGCAGATCTGTTTGTGTACCCTTGTTTCAAAATAACATCTGTTTATTCACTTCTAGGCACTTTTATTTGCATTATCCTAAGTCCATGGATACCCAATTAGAACAAACATATGAAATACTTAAAAATGAAAATATATATTATACATGCTGTCTTATCTTTTAATTTGGTAGTCTCCCAAGATGCTTAAAAGAAACACGGGGAGGTTCACTGAAACTCAGAAATGGGAAAAACAATGAAAGCAAATTGTGCGGTTCCTGTCATACCTTTTATCATCATTATAGATTGTGGAAGCCATCATCAAGGTGATGACTCACAAGGGCTGTGAGTTAAGGGCATTTAAACCAGTTTGGGGATACAGTTAGGTAGTGAATACCAAGTGTAATACACAAGAAATCCTACCCGGTGAAGGATGTTAAATATCTGGTTTCAGCTCTTAAGCCTATTCTCCACCCATTAAGTTCAGTTAAGGATTTTCTTGTCCCTTCCTGTTTGACCATAGCACTCGGCATTTCCAGACTGAGCGAAGGTTTTCTTAAGTGAGACACGAACAGACTGTGCATCGCGGTGTGTCTGCTCTGATCTGACCACAGTGCCCACAAACAGGAAGTTCGTGGGAACTGGTGACCTTCTGGTAGTGTAAGGACACAGAACATGAGAGCATCACCATGTGACAGGAAGGTTGTCATATTTGATTGGAGGCGTGCTTATTATTCAGCAAAAATGGAGACATTTTCCTCCCATTTCAGTAACTGCTGTCGTGAAATGAGAGTATATTAAGGGAGTGTCAGGAAAAGGAGACAAAGGAAACAGGCTGCAGGCCCCTGGGGAATCAGTGTGCCCACAGCTGTTGGATGGTCAACAAAGATGATGGGAAATTGCCTTTGGGTTAGATGAGTCGTTTTGTAAAAGTGGGTGGATGTCAGACTAGATGCTGTATGAACTCAGAGATTCCCAAAGGATAGTACATGTGCTGGTTGTGCTATCTGAGCATGCCCATGAAGCAGAATTGTATTATCACGCTGAGAATGTGCTTAAAGCAGCAGCACTGCCACGAAAGTATGTAGCTGACCAAAGTGATTTTGAAACTTCTGTAAGTCTGTAAGTCTCCTTTAGAGACTTTGACATTCCTATCAAATATTTATAAACATAATTCTCTGCTTTAAAACTGTATTTGTCTTTTTTCCTAAATATTTACTGTGCTTCAAAGATTCAGTGTGCTTACTGTGATATAATGCCTACAGCTGATAATGGTGTGAACAGCATTGAATTTTTTGACAGATTTCACAAAACTGCTGAACAAAAGTATCTGTGTAATGTGGGTGACTGTTACTGTATGTGTAACTGAGAATCATGGGAGCAACTCGAAGCCAAGTATTACATCAGACTCTACATTCCAGGCAGTGATTTGGTTTGGCCCTGCTGGGTTATTGCTGCTCTCAGAGTTTGTGTCAGCAAGTTTACTCGTGATTGACATGAAGCTTTGATCCAGATTAATGATATTAAATGTGGGCCCCATCATTGACTACCATGATGAGATACTTGACACTGCTCTACAACTGGCAGTCTTCATGCTAATGATGGCTCTCATGGAGCAGATACAGTAAGGGTAATGGCACTATAGGGGTGATACACAGGCCAAGGGCAACCATCTGTGTCATGGAAGCTTTCCAAAGACTTTCTTCCAGCCTGATTAAAAGTTTGCGTCTATACGATCTTGGTACCCGTATCAGTATGTTTGTACTGAAGGAAGCATACGGAGGGAGTGGGGACACTGTTTTAAATTTTCTTGAAACAAATGCTGCTAACTAAACACATAAGCCGTGGGTGAGCAGCTCAAACATTCCTCAGTGCTACAAACATATGCTAGTGCTCCTTGTGCATTGCATGTAGAACAGGAAATCCTGGTATAGGCATATGTCAGATGTTAAAACCATTTCAAATACCATTTTATAAAACTGCATTTATAAATGCACCCAACAATAAATAAATATTGATATTTATGATGTTACTATCAGAAAGGGCATTGAATCTATGATACTCCAGACTCCCTGTGCTTAGGTTTATAAGGTGATGTTACTTGCAGAATCATTCAGGTTGGAAGGGACCCCCAGGGGTCATCTAGGCCAGCTCCTACTCAAAGCAAGATCAATGCTGACTTCAGACTAGGTTGTTCAGACTTTGTCCAGGTGGTTCTTGAAAATCTACATGGATGTAGATGCCACAACCTCTCAGACACCTGTTCCAATACCTCAGAGCGGTGATTTTTAATATCCTGTGGCAGCTTCAGTTGTCTCTTGTTCTCCAGCCACATACTTCCATAAAGAGCCTGGTTTTGTGTTCTTGGTAACCTTCTTTTGGGAACTGAAAGTCTGCTCCTATGTTACCCAAAGCCTTAATAGATGAAACAAGCCCTATTTCATCAGCCTTTCCTCACAGGCCCAGTGCTCTAATTCCCTGAGCAATTTACTGACCTTTTGGCTGGACTTGTTCAGGTTTCTTATAGTTTGGGTTGGAAGGAACCTTTTAAAGCCCCCCTGCAATGAGTAGGGGCATCATCAACTACATCAGAGCCCTATCCCAGCTGGCCTTAAATGTTTCCAGGGATGGGGCACCTACCACCTTTCTGGGCAACCTGTGCCAGTGTTCTATCACCCTCATTGCAAAAAACTTCTTTCTTATATCCAATCTAAATTAATTCTCCTTCAGTTTGAAACCGTTCCGCCTCATCCTATCACTGCATGCCCTTGTAAAATGTCCCTCTACAGTTTTCAGGCCCCCTTTAGGTACTGGAAGACTGCTGTATCTCGCCAGAGACTTCATTTCTCCAGGCTGAACAATTCCAAGTCTCAGCATGTCTTCATTGGAGAGGTGCTCCATCCCTCTGATCTCCTTCATGTCCCTCCTCTGGCCTCACTCCAACAGTTCCACACTTTTTATCAACATCTTTCTTTTACTGCAGGCCCAGAACCAGATTTAGTACGGTGTTGAGTGCAGGAAAACGACCACTTCCATTATCTACTATGTATGCTCTTGTGGATGCAGTCCAGTAAGCTTTTAGCCTTCATTGCAATTCTGAGTCCTGTTTACCCTAGTTGCCACAGAGTTGTCACGTTTCAGCAGACGTCTGTTCCTGGTGGCCTGTTTCTCTGGCCCCTCTAGTCCCTCAGAAGGGTAGCTCTGCCCTGGAACTTACCCCCTACTTTTTTGTCATCAGCAAACTTGATGAAAGAGTAGTGCGTCACCGTCTTCAGGTCACTGATGAAGATGTTAAACAGGATAAGCCTCAAGACAGACCCATGCAGTACTCTACTCATTGCTGGGGCTGCAGAATAGAGTATGAACTTCAACCACTATTCTGTGAGCCCAACCTTCCAAGCAGTTTTTTACCTGTCTAGTTGTTCACCCATCCAGACTGTAGCATCATTACTTGGATAACAAAGGCACTGTGAAAGACTGTTAAAAGATTTGCTGAGGTAAATGACATCCAGTGTTCTCCCATTGTCCACAAATCCAGTTGGTCAGGCATGATTAGTCACTGATTAATCTATGTTGACTGTTCCCACTCACCAACAACATCTGCATCTGCACAGAAATGTGTTCCAAGAATGTGTACCTGCTTCATGCACCAGTGAGTGCTGTGGGCTGACCTCTGGAAAGTAGCTCTGCAGTGTCTGGTTGATGACAAGCTGACCATGAACCAGCAATGCACTCTTGTGGCAAAGGCTGCCAACGGCATTCAGGACTGCACCAGGAAGAGCATTTCCAGCAGTTTGAGGAAGGTGGTTCTTCTCCACTCAGTACTAGTAAGCCACAGCTGGAGTACTGTGCCCAGTTGTAGGCTTCTCAGCAAAATTAAAATATGGACATGTTGGAGCTAGTCCAGCAAAAGTCCACAAAAGTTATTAAGGGACTGGAGCATCTTTCATATAAGGAGTGGCAATGAGGTCTGGGACTGTTCAGCCTGGAAAAGAGAAGGCTCAATGGGGAAAAATCTTATCAATGTGTATAACACCTCATGGAGGGGGTGGAATGAAGAGAGGGAGCCAGACTCAGTACTGCCCACTGACAGGACAATTTAAAACATTTTTTTAACTCTGAACATGGTCAAACACTGGAATGGGTTGCCCAGAGAGGTTGCAAAGTCTCCATCTTGGAAGATATACTCAAAAACCAACTGGACACAGTCCTGGGCAACCTGCTGTAGCTGGCACTGTGAACAGGGGGCTAGATGATATGATCTCAAGAGGCACCTCAAGATATGATGATATGATCTCAAGAGCAACCTCCTTGATTCTGTGATTTCTCAGGGATCCCAGGATCCCTGATCTTTTGAAGACAGAAGTACACCGTAGACTGTGTTCAGAAAATCCCTTGTTATTACTGACAAAAGGTGTACACACCTGTGGTATCACGTGGAGATATTATCTAAATCCTGAAAGAAGAATAGATGTGTTATTACAGTGTTACAGCTGAGCTAATTACCCTTATCTCTCAGCAGAATTAATTAGATCAGGAACAGCACTCTCCTGATGTGATTACACTGTCACTGTTTCTGTAGCAAACTTGGTCAGTACTAGCTCGGAGTAAAAGCTTTGTATTGCATAGAACAAATCCATGAATAATGGTTCTGATGATTTCCATTAAACTGTGTGCATTATATCCAGCTTTAGACTGGGCCCTCACTTCCTCAGTAGTAACCCTTGCTGAATTTGATGTAGCAATCCAAACATGGTGTTGATGTCTTTTCCTAGGTATTAAATCCCTGATCTGTATTTTCTTATTTTAGCCCATTATAAAACTTATCTGTTAGAACATTTCTCTTTCTTCTGTAAGTACCTCATGTTCTTAGGAGTGGCACTTTTCACCATATTAACTTTGTTTTGTTATTGGTGCTCAAGATATCACTTAATTTGCTGGTAAAGGACTTTAGGACCTTCAGAGAAGATTTGCCTCTGAGCTTTCCTTGTTCTGCATGCTGTTTAAACTCAAAATTTATATGTGGGACCTCAGGAGGAAAAGGAGAATTTTTCAGCTATGGTTGTATATAAACAATTTATTTTAAATAAAGTGAATTGTAAAAGCCAGTATTTCTCATTGAGTTTTAGTATTTGCTTGTCTTACATCTTGGGCTATGGAAGTAGATGACTGATTATTTTCTCTTTTAAAATTCTAATAAATTAACTTTTTAGCATTAAGCAGAAATTTTTCTTGGGCGCTGTTTCAGGTTTCCACAGAAATATTGGGCTAAAGTTGAGTCAAAGATCTCCCATTATTTCATTTCAGTAGCTAGCTGCTGTGAGGCAGAATTGCAGATTACAGAAAAGGTTTGAAAACCTCCATGTTAAGACAGAAGTGCCCACTGGTATTTTAAAAATCTGATTTATAATTTTTAGTTTTACAGTGGTTAAAAAGAAGCCATAGTGATTAATTTCTTACCTGAAACATCTTTTCAACCTTCCTCTTGGCTTGCCTGTGCATTCATTTTAACACTAGAGGGCGGTTGAAACACTCGAGTTCTTTCAGAAAACCAGCTTTAGGAGAACAGCTTTCATTCTTCCTTACCAGGAGAAAGGAGTTTTGTTAGCTGCCTGTTATGCGATGCTTATTTTTAGCGATTAATTTGCTTTAATTCTTTCAATCTTTTTAAAGCCTAAAAATCTAGTTTTTAACTTTCTAGCTTTCTTTTTGCCTCTAGCTGTATCATGCAGTTAGACTGATCAGTAGTCAAGGAGGCAGAATAGTTTCACAATTTATTAGCTCTGAAGACATACTCCTTGTGTTTCCTGTCTGATATTTCAAACCACCTTGTTTCAGAAACCAGGGGAGAGTTGCCAGAGATGGGAATGTGTTAAAGATTCCTTCTGTTCATTTTTCTCAAGAAAGTAAAAGTTAATATTATAGCACTTACAATTAATTTCGTAGGTTTTGTTGGTATGTAATTTTAAATTAAATTCCGAAACATCTGAGTTGATCTTTTCTTATCCTGTGCTTTGCTTTACAGTCATCTTTTTTGCCCTAGCAGAGCTTCAAAATGGCAACTCCTGTCCTTCCAGATGGTTTTCTATCCTCTCAGCAAGTAGAAAACATAATCCAATATGCACACTTTAGAAAGGAAAGGTCAAAACAGTTAAAAATTACTATTTTCACAGGTCTCATGAAAACTGCCAAAGGAGCTCTTCTTTACTTAAACCTAAAATTGGAAGTATTACGTCTTAATTAAAAAAGTGTGGCGAAATACCTAGTGAAAAGTGTAAGTTGTTTCACAGGTGTATTGTGAGAGATGTGATATTCATCTCTTCTGATTCTAAAGTAAGAATCTATTCTGTTTTGTGAGGTTGTTGCTTATGTATCTTTTTAGGGTTTATTTCCTTTCTTTCTGTTTTGAATCCATTATGCTTACTGCAAGTGCTGAACAATATTTTTCAGCAACTGAGTGATCAAATGTTTATTTGCACTTGAACTTTGAATGGTGTTTGGAACAGTGACAAAATAATATCAGTAAGTCTTTAGGAAAGGCTCTTATGACTCGTATAAGATATTAGGCTGATTTTTCCTTGACTTGGTGTCAGATATTTGTTTCCCTCTCTGCAAATGATGTGATCTGAAAAGTAATCTGCACCTCTCTTAAGAAAATCTTGTACCCTAGAAATTTTGTACTAATAGTAAAGACATAGTGTTTTCTCTTTCAAGCTAAGCTTCTGGAACTATGTAATTATAAGGAAATTTTGTCTGTTTTTGTCAAAACCTTTTCTTTAGCTTCAGAGGTGGATAGAAGAAATAAAATACCTAAGCTATAGTGACAATAAGAGATAAAAAATGAAAAATTTATTATATTGGAGAAAAAAAGAAAAAGAAAAGTGGACTGCATGGTTTGGCTGTGTGATGCTGACACTGATTCCAAAAAATGGATTGCAGTTTTCCCAAGTTCGAGGAGAAAAAGGCCTGAGCTGGAGTCACTTTGAGTAGAATGGCTTTATTGCTTTTTGTTGTGATATCCTGAAAGTACTGCAGGTTTTGTGACTTTGCTTGCTTTTTTCTGCCATCGTTTCCATTTTATGTTGCAGAGAGTATCTGTTATCTCTGACACTTTTTTGGCAGTTTTGGACATAACATAAACATTCATGCCAGCCTATGCTGATTGATAGGGCAGATTTTGAAAATGCTTGCTTAATTTTTTTCATATAGGGTTTCGGAAAGTGCAGGGCTGCTTGGCTTTTGGACAGTGCCATACCATTATTTTAGTAAAAGCTGGATTTACATAACATTCTAAAAAAAATGCAGTAGTAGAGCAGTTTTCTTTCTCTTATTGGTTCTGAATCACAAGAAGGAACCAATTAAAATGAGCAAAACCATAGCACTTTTGTTTTGTTCCTAGCTGCCAGTCTTGCAAATTGAGAGATTATATGTAGGCTTTATTTATAAACAACAGAAGAGAAGTTGCCGAGAGTCAAATTTTGTCCCTATGAGGCCCAGTTGTGGTGTTGTGGTTATGCCCCAAATTGTCACTATGCAATCTCACCGTTTGTAGATGTTCAGAAATTAAACCAGTTGTAAATTGTTTTGATGATTTACAGTCAAGGATAAATGTCTGCTCCCTCTCTTTGAACTGCATTGCCTTCACAGGACAAAAGGAGCAATAAGCCTTCATTGGCTATTTTTATCATTATATTTAACAGATGAAACTGCAGCTGTATGCTAGGGAATAGACTGGTGGAAAGTCACTGCTCTTCTGATGACATTTGAGAGCAGATTGCATTTGAGCTTGACTGCTTAATGGGCCATACTTCTTCAGATGTGGCTCCTGTAAAAGAAATCACTTTGTAGTAGGCACTTTCTATATTCTAATATTAAGGTTTCATATTTAAAGGTCCTAGTACATAACTAAGCTTTGCTTTGGTATTTCCCCCTTTCTGCTTTCCTATTTAAAATACGAGTGATTGGAAGACTAGCCTCATTCAGTAGCTTGCTTCATTTTATGCCTGGTTATGCAATGTCCTGGCAGCAGTTACTTTGTGCTCTCGGGAGAAAATTTCTTTCAGAAGTTTAGATTTTCCTAGTCCATTACAGCTTCCTCTAGTGTGTGAGAATTTAAAGGAAAAAGTACTTTTCCAAAAATATAAAGCTTTGATGCTTTTGACATAGAAAATCGTGCTGCCATTCATTCATTATCATTTACCTCTCCTGCACCACCAGCTTTCATTTTGATCTTGTTTGAGCTGTGCTGATCAGCACACTGCATGGCCTAAGGGCAGGCTAGACCTGAGCAGTCAGAAGTGAAACAAAATCAAGATGGTGAAAAAATCCTGCAGTAGACCATGAGTCTTGTTCTCTTCCATGTCAAATCTTTTCTCTGTGCAGTGTGAGGAAGATGTTGAATATCTTCCTGTACTCCACTGCAGTCTGTCTGGGTGGAATGAGGACAGTGCAGCAGTAGCCATTTTTCCTCTGTTATGCAATATGGTGTGGCTGTGTGAGGAAGTCACAGGAGTAAAATAGGTGAACTTTCCTTCATAATTCCGCTATCTCTGGAAGATCAGGAGTTGAGAAACACTCTCCCAGTGGAAGAGTTGCAGCAGCCGGTAGTTACTGCTTGTTTGCCCCTGTGTTTCCTTCAGTATAAAATGAATTGGACTGCTGTCTGTAACAGCATCACTGTATTGGTTTGGTTGGTGATCTGAATAGCTTAAATTCTCCCTGTAAGTTAGTTAAGTCTGTGAGGAACTAATGTAATGGTCTCTTCCACCCTAAGGGTGTCAAGATCCCAAGAACAAACATGAAATCATTAGCAATAACAAAGGCCTCTCCTGTCTTGCTCCAGTTTGTCTTAGTTTTCTGATGAAGAAGCATCTGGTACAGCCTTTAGCTCTCCCTTTATAGGCCATAAGTCCTGATACATTGCCAAGTGGCATAATATTACATTTCATTTTTATAGAGGATTTTGGGGAGGGGAAAGTGCATAATAGGTTTATTTGTTGTACGATAAGGTCATTCTTTAAGAATGAGGCAAAACTATGAGCATTTGATCAGCTTTGACTTGTGATTAGTTACAGCTTCCCACAACCAACACTGTCACAGCAATTTTTATTCTGGGTCATAAACAATGATTATAAACCCTGTTGAAACAAAACCAGCAAAATAAATCCCTAAAAAGAAATGTATTTTCAAGTAGATTTATTTCTGTCGTGAGTCATACAGTGCATGAACTTCTCACAGATGAACTTTGATATGATTGCTTAGTGTATTTCCCATATGTGACAATGTGGGAAATCATTAGTAGTAATGCTGGTATCTAAATCATTCAGGTATTACCTGCTCCTGAGTGACATAGGGTGCTGTGTATTAGCACATCTGCACTATGCAACTGTGTTCCTAAAGTAATCCTATAGCTCCTTCCTTCTGTACAAAGCTAAATCTGCCAGTTGCTTAAAATCTGACCTGTGTTGTCTTCTTAGTTGTAGGAGGTACCTTAGACTTCAGGAAATATCTGGGATAGTTTTTTAACTGCAGGCTATAAAAATGAAGGAAAACGGAGAGAAAATGTTTTGAATGAGAAGAAAAGAATTCAGTTTTTTAATAATGAAAGTTGTTTTGAGTAGTTTCTAAAAAAGATAGTATTAGAAGATTTCAGTCTAGAAGCATTTGAAGATTTATGAAGAGGTAGGTTATTGCATTTTGATAATACACTTAAATTGCATGTTTCTAGAAGAACAGGATAGGATTGGCAGTGGCACCTTTCTGCTTTTCCTGAATATGTAAACTATATTTCATGGTGAAAGGGGCCATTATGTTCTTATGCATAAACCAAGAGATGCATATATGATAGGGTTGGGTAATGTGTGATTTATGTCCTAATGATTCCTTTAGTGATTTCATGAATTTCTGGTGTGTGCATTGGTTCAAAATAGATTTAAACATCCTTAACTGGAAGTAACTAAAGCAAAATTGGCAAGACGTTGCAAAACACCTTTCCAAAAACACAGAACTAGAAGTGATGGTTGTCAGAGAGGAACTACTAAGTGAAATCCTGTGCTCTTAGTTACTTTAGTGGTCAGTTGAGATGTCCAGAGGATCTGCATATGTAAAGGGATTTGTTAAAAAAAGTTTTGCTTCATAGGGACTTTTTATTTGTTGGGTTTGGGAGTTTTTTTGTTTGTTTTGTTTTGTTATTAACAGCAATGTTGTGTTTATTGAAAGCCTCTAAGAGCATATTTTGTGGTATAGTTGCTTTAGTTGCAAATGAAATGCAGATAAAAGGACCATCAGTCCTAAGTCAGTCACCTCTCACCTCCAACCCATCCTTTTGCTAGAGTTTGGGAAAGATTGGATTGAATGAGAAAGCATGTCCTTGTGTATCCAAATGAATTTGAACTGTGCTGAACTCTCAGTGGGCATGAGCAGACCAAATCAAGAACCCGTCTTTGAGACCTCCCTCTTTGGTAGTTTTGTTTATTGCTATGCCAGCAATGACAGGCAGTAGAGTACAATGAGATGAAAATGAAAAATTGTTCTGTTTGCTATAGCCTCTAGTTGACGCATCTTCCTGGCAAATTCGTACTTTGGTTTTGCTTGAGTACCCAATATATTGTTCTAAGAGCGTTCTTACAGAACTGGTTGATCTGAAAATTACACTGGAGCTAACAGCTTATAATGGTGTGGTAAGGATCTAAAATGGGGATAGTACAGCTTTACGCTATATTAACTGTAACTGGGCAAGAACGTAGGATTTCAGGAGACTTGGAAGAAACTTAAACCACAAAAGTTAAAAAAGAAACATAGAAGAGAATAAAATAGAATAGAATATTTCAGTTGGAAGTGACGTAAAACTATCACCTAGCCCAACTGTCTGACCACTTCAGGGCTGACCAAAAGTTACAGTATATCATTAAGAGCATTTCCCAAATGCCTCTTAAACACTGACAGGGATGGGGCATTGACCACTTCCCTAGGAAGCCTGTTCCAGTGTCTATCACCCACTCAGTAATGACATGCTTCCTTCCTGCTCCCTGGTGCAGCTTTGAACCATTTCCAGCTTCGTTGCCTTCCACTGGGTGCATTCAAGGACATTCACATCCCTCTTATATCATAGGGCCCAGAACCACACTCAGCACTCCAGGTGAGCACAGTGAGATGTTCCCCTCTTCTGACCGTGTTTGATGCTCCCCAGGACGTGGTTTGTCCTCTGGGCTGCCCAGGCACACACGGGAGACTCACACTGAGCTGATGCCCACCAGCACCCCTAGGGCCCTCTCTGCAGGGCGCCCTCCAGCCAGATTCTCTGAATCTCTCAACAATTGGATAGGAAAGAAAAAAAAGCAATGAGCGGAAAAAAAAAAAAGACCAAAAATGAAAAGGTCAGTTTTTAGAAGTACAGTTAACTTTTATAAGTACAACAGATGCTGTTTTGTGTGGGTTTTCCCCCTGTCACCCTTTCTATAGAACTGACCACCTACTTTAGAATTAAGATGTGGATTATGCCCAACTGATGGGCATTTCAGCAAATCTGTGTAATCTGTTATTAGTCTGTATGCCTGAGGCTATCAAAAAGAAATTAAAACTTCTTAATTTCCACAATTTTAAAATTACTGATTTTTAAATTTCTTTTAACTAGATATTAGACTGAATGAATGATTGACTCAACAGTCACTGAATACTTAAGTATTCAAACTGTCTTCGGGGTCATGGGTACTTCAGCTATAGCTAGAAAAACTCACAGTATTTTGTACCATTTTAAGTCTGGTCCTGGCTTTTTAATTTCTTTAAAATTTTTTTTTAGTCCCATTCATTTGTCCCTGCAGCACTCCATAACTGGTGTCTTTCTGTAAATACCCATAGAACAGAAGTATTCAATTTGGCTTAAGCAGCATTCTCATGGGCAGCTGGCCAGGAACTCAAAGGCTTCACCTAAATTGCATATTGCTGAGAATAATCTCACTCTCAGCTGTTCTTATCTTTTGTTTGTTTCTTGCTTAGACCTCCATCTGGCTTTTTACTGGGTCAAGTAGCAGTAAGTGATGGTGTCTGTAATTCATGTAGTTTGTAGCTTCATAACGTATTTGGAGGGAGGTTCAGATCAGAGACACTGAAGCTAATAGAAGAAATTTCCAACCAGTTCCAGTGTTTCTTAAGTAGTCCCTACTGAGAGCACTGGCTGTCAGAGCATAATACAGCATCCATAGGTTCAGCTGTGATTTGGTAACAGTCTGATTTCAGCTTATTAAGAAATCCAGTGCAGCTTCTAGCCACAGTAATTGTAATGACCTGGGACATATGGTCTCATCAGTGTGTTCCCTGACTACAGTATGAGGCTGCATGTATTTGAGATACAAGTTGGAAGGGTTGGTCAGGAAATAGGGTTTGTCTGGACAACAGTTTAGATAGACTTTATATTACTCTTCAACATATCATCTAGAGAAAAGATTTTCTCACATAAAACATGTCTTTGCTTGGAAGATGGAAAGGTTTCTTAATAGTCTGTGCTACTTATTTTTTAACATGTAAGTCAGCGCTCCCTGATGTGATGGAACAGCTTAAAATTAGGGTTTGTTTCCGTAGATAGATCAGTGGGGGTTATTTTCTGTTGGTATTGCAGCTCACAGAGAAGGCTTTGAAACAATGATTTGTGGATTCTAAAACACTTGAAACAGCATATCTGAACCTATGCCATTGCAGGACTTCATGAGCTGAGCCTTGAGGAGAAACTGTGACATTTCAATGCAGTCATGAAGACTGACAGTATAGAAATTCTTCAAATCCCTAAAAGTTACTGTCTATTCATGGATAAATTTAATGAAAACAGAACTTCTGTCTTAATAAAAAGGAATGTTCTTGGCAGCAGGGTGATTTTGACTTTTGATTAGAAAGCAACTCATTGTCAAACTTCTAAGTGGGATTTTTTAAATTTTTGGGTGCCTGATTATCAAGAGTAAAGAGCACCAAGAAGAATAGCTGATTCAGTGTAGATGTTTTTTCCTCTGCTTTGCAGTGATCTGTACATGATTCACCTGGAGTGAATGTAAATTGAACCCAAAGCATACCTTGTGCTGCCCCTCTTCTTTTCTCTCCCCTGCCTACTGGGCATCTTCTTTAATTGTGTAAGGATGCAGAACTGTGGCATCCTGATTTGTATAGATTTAAACTCTCTACCACCCCAAAGTTAGAAGGAGAGAATCAAGAAGTCTTGTGCTTCATATCAAATAGGTAGCTCATTGACCAGTCTTGTATCCAGCTAGACAAGTCCTAAGAGCCTAAGAACAGAGATAGAAGGTAAAGTTCAAGGGTAAAGGACAACAGCTTTGTGGAAGTCTCAACTTGCTATTTATTGTGGATGGAAAACTGGGGAAAGCAGGTTAGGGAAAATTCTGTTATTTGTGTTCCTTTATTAGAGATTTAGGATCAACATGTTCCCTATTTTAAAGCTCTGCATTTAGTGACTGCTGCTAATGTGCTCCTTGGGACCAACAGTAACATAGACATCTGCATGAGAAATGTTAAAGCTGCAGCCATTATGTTTTGTAAGCTTCCCAAATGATGAGATGCCTGCCTTTACTACTTGTGTTTGATCAGTCTTCACTTTTCCTGAAGTGAGCCTGTAAATTAATTCTCGTCCTTTTATTTCCTATCTGTTGATCTATTGGGATCCTTTCTAATTGCATCATAATGGAGTATGCAAGTTATGGCTGTGTTAGCTTGTCCAAGTAAGATAGGAGGGCTGTGAAAGCTTTTAGGTGTAGCAGAAGACTGAGGGAAGTGCTAAGCAGATAAATGCACCTTTGAGTCACAGAATACCAGCTCGATTGGATTTGAGAGCAAACACAAGAACCAAGACCAGTTTGTGGGAAGAAGAGACCTCAGGAAAAGTTAATTAAATCAGCCAGCAGATAGTGTAAGAATTGCTATGTCACTTCTGCCTATATAGTATTAATGGCAATTGCTGTAAGTAATATAAAACAAATAAAGTTAACCCATGGATTAATCCACCCAACCAGGTGGATTTCAAGATGGACTAGTGAGCTGCAGCTGATACTTCTGAACTCCATCAGATATAGGGGAAAAGCAGAATGCCTGAGGACATGTTTAACACTTTCAACAGTGACAAAAAAAAGTCCTCAATTTTGCTGGAAATGTTCATTTTTTGCTCACTAGATCTACTGATGGCCAGGTGTTGTGCCCAGTGCTGGTTTGTTTTGCCAATGGTTTTATTTAATGGCTCTGCGCTGACTGGACATCAACTTTTTTAGTAACAAATTGAAAGTCATTAACTAAGCTTCTTCTCAATGTTGTCATGTCTGAATTGGAGAAAAGAGATGGCAGGATTGTTTGAGGATTGCCCTGATCATACCACAGATGTTACATGTCATTAATAGTAGTTTCTTTGGCTTTTCTTCACAATTGGATTTCAGTCTTGCCATTCTTCACCATTTGCTTTCTTGAATGTTTAAAGTTCTCATTTTTAAAGTTCGCAGGGTAGATAAAGTAACTTTAAAGCAGATAAGTAACACTCAAGGTTGTGTAGATGATAAAAGAATCTGGGGGTTGCTAATGGTTCAACTGTATAAGGCAGACCGAGAGAAAATTCAAAGTCAGAACTTCTCAGAAGAAATGAGATTATAAAAAAGGAATTTCTGTGTGATAGAAGAACTTCATGTTTCTACAGGTAAACAGGAAAAACAGGAGGCTTGTGCAGACTGGAAAATATATAATTTAGTGGAATGTCAGTAAGTTACTTCAGTGTAACTGTGTCAACCAAGTGAATTATGTTTCAGAAGCTGCTGTGCGAGAAGTGGGAGCTTTCCAATTCAGTTTCATGGGAAAGAAATTGGAACTCTAAGAGCTGGAGAAAAAAAAGCATAGTGCTGTAAATGCACTGTGGATATGCAGTAATAGCCATATGGGAGCTCAGTATTGCAGCTTATTTATTATACTGTAAGTCTTTTTATTTGTAGAGGTATATCAGTAAGTTTCCTGTTGGAGCTGCAGTTTAAATCAGTTCTTTAACTGGCAAGATATACAGTGGCAAGTTGAATTTTGTGATGACACAGTATAAATTTCCAACCTATGTCAGTTTAAGGGTGGGATTGAGGAAGACAGCATTGTCTATATGGGCAAAACTGAAGTGTAGACAAATGACCCAAGTCTTCATTGGCCTATTGATGGCAGTACTTGCCTAAGTAGTGCTTCGTGGTCAGTGTACTCTGCCCATGCAGTCAGTAGTGCTCACTAGAGCTCTAGCCTTGCTTTCAGCTTCTTGGATTTCTTTGTTTCTGTAAGCATTGTTAAAAGGCATTGCAGGCAAAGGCTGTGACTTGAAGACTGTTGGTACGTGGCAGGCTGGACCTGTGCTGCAGAATACAGCCCTAAGCAGAGAACCTTGAGGTAATAATAGAGGCTGTAGCTTTGGACTGTGTGACGTGGTGTGGCTTGGTGCAGTCTGTTGCTTTGATGTGTGTCAGCTACAGTCCAACATTTCAATCCTGTGTCAAAATGCAGAGCTTCAGGAGATTACCCTTGCACAAAGAGTGTGAGACTTTCCTCATTTAAAAACAAAACAAAACAAAAAAAGAAGAATTAAATTCTTACACCAAGGGGTCCAAATTCTATTGAACTGAAACCAGAAGTGAACTCAGGCTCAATGGAGATTAAGTAATTTAAGGGGTAGCTGCAGAAGTGGAAAAAGTCTGTAGTGAAAATAGTCTCCAGCAATCGACTGGGGATACTGTTGAGCTCTTGATTTAAACTGTAGCATTTCTCTTCCTTATGTAAATCCTGCCCTCTGGCCAAAGGACTCATTTCCATGGTTGCTATGTTGCTGGTTCTCCAACATACAGTGTACATGGACGTTGCTGTTTTCATTGGCTCAAAACTTCCAACTGTTTGTCAGCAACAAAGATGCTGCATCAGCTTCTTGCTCACTGCAGCTGGAACAGGGAACTGCCAAAACATTCTTGAAAATAATAATAAAAAAAAAAAGCTAATGCAAATGTGGTGGTCAAACAGCTGAGAAGAAAAAAATCACTTAAACCTTTCATTTCTCTCTCCGTCCTCCCATTTTCTTCTCTTTTGTCCTCACTTTTCCCTGTACACTAACTGAGCTTTAGTTCATAGATGCATGAAGGACAGGAGCTTTGCTGGTGTGTAGAACTGAAGATCCCGAAGTGTGTTATAAAGAAGGGTGTTTATCACCATTCCCCTTCTAGGTGCAGGATCCCAAAGCATTGGTAGTGCTAAGTGACCTGTGAAGCCCCTGTTGCAACCGAGAAGCCAAAAACCTCCTGCAGCCAATATACCATGGTTTCTGACTTGAACTATTCTAACTTGAACTTTTCTAACCTGATCTGACTTGAACTATGTTAAACTACATACCTTCTTTTGAAAGTATAACTTCTCATTAAAAGCTTATTTGCTATTCACCCTGCTACTCTTCCTGGTTTTTTATAGTCTTGTTTTTAATAATAAAAATATGTACAGGACCTAGGCCATTGCACGTTCTCACAAGAATTTTACTAACACATAAGTGCTAAGCAGTACCTCCTTGATTTGAAAGACAAGGCAGCAAGGAATTATAATTTAGGGCTATTTCTTTTTAGTGAACCTGCTGCACTACGTTTATATGTCTGCTGTGGAATGTCATCACATATTCCATAACTCAGTGTAACTTGCATCAGCGCTACGGTGCAGGCTGGGATGCGTTTTATCTGTTGGCTACATTTCTGTAAGACTAAAGACTAATTCTTCATCTCCATTTGAGGTAGGAGGGCAGTGGGAGCAAGATGAAGTGTTGCAGCAGTCCTCATACTTAATCCAGTTCCCAGAAATGACAAAAGGCAATATGCCATGTGATACGTTTCATGCACAGTGGTCCCAACCACCAAGGGCCTGGCCGATTGCCAGTGAGGACCTGAGCAGGGCAGAGTTTCAGAATGTGCTTGGGGTGGTCATGAATGTCAAGTTCCTGATGCCTCTCTGAAATGAGATGTAGTAACAGCTGTGCATTCCTATGCTGCTGCAGAAGAGGAGTGGGATTCGTGTTCTGATTCATATTCATTTGCTAGTGGGAGCTTCTGATGGCCTTCCAGATGGTGGTCAACTGAGTGTCACTTGGGTGTCTTGAAAAGTGCATTACATCAGGAAACTTCTGGAACTGGGAGTGAAGGAAGAGGGAGAGGAATAGTCAGCAGTCTTCAGAGAGCATTTTCCTAGAAGCCTGGGCTAATGAGGAGTGTGTTGGCTGTATAAGGCAGCTGTTACTCAGTGCAAAAGGATATGATCAAGGGGAGTGGGGAAATTCTGTTTGTAGTTCTTTAAACCTCTTGGTGATGTTGTTATAGTAGTTTTACCAGCCTCTGTTTCAGTATTTCCATCCGCTAGATGGGATGCTGCTTGTGATATGTATTCAGCTCGACAAAATGAAGTTCCTCTCATGCAGCCAGTTACTAGGAATTGCATTTTCCTATTATAACTTTGTGTAGCCAGTATGCAGGAAAAGGGCATTGACATGAAAAAAAGAAGTAAAAGGTAGTAACTTCAACATTTTCTGCTTTTGTTTCATATAATGCATTATCAGTACTACTTGTTTAAGCTTTTGAACAAGCTTTTGTCTCTACAAATAAGATGCTGACATTCTTGTGGGAACTACTCTATTTCCCACACCTCTAAAACTTGTAATAACCTGCTGATTCATAAATGAGTGTCTTCCTTTGCCTTATGGTCTTTCATGGCTCTATCTTTCCCCTTCCTCCAGGTTCTCAGCCCAGTCTAATTACTGTCAGTGCAACAGCTGCTCCCTCTGCACTGCTGAAATCTGTGTCTGTCCATTTCAGTGAATTCCCCTCTCATATCCAGGCTCAGCTGAGAGGTACCCCCTGCCTGTGCCTCTTTTGTCTCCTACTAACTAATGACATAAAGCATTTTGGTGTAGAGTTTGCATTAATAAGGTGAAAACAAAAATTGCCCCACAAAAAAACAAACAAGCACTGAAAAAACTGTGTTGTGTGAGACAGTGGCTCATTTGGAGCCTTATTTTGACAAACTTAGATTGGAAAAAAAATCCCACTGTGCATCTTCATGTCTCACTGAGCTCTTTCTTTAGTGAGTTAAGATCAGCTCCCTTTCCCGCCAGCTCATTGTTTGATCAGAAGCATGCAAGTGTCTGAGATGCAGAACAACACAAAGAGATGTTGTGTCTGTTCACGTAGCATAAGTATATATATGTGGGGCAGGACAGCATAGTCTGAAAATGTAATTAAATATAATAATAAAAAAAAGGAGTGGTGGTGAAAAACATGCATGCATTATTCTAATCCTGCTCCTTTCATAACAAAGAACAAATGTGTCTGCTGCTACTCCAGTTGCAGTCTGATTTTCTTCTCATGCATGCATGAGAAGAATCAATTCAACAGAAAGTAAATGTAAAATCACGAAATAATCACTGTAATGTGTTTAAGGATGGCCTCCTGTAAGCTTGCTTTCTTTGCTCTTTCTTCGTCCACTCTAAAGCTCATATAATAAGTATAATGTGAATATAAGGGATAGAGAAAAAAACTAACCAATCTCTTTTTTGCTTTTGAGCCATGTGAAGAATGCCTGCAAAGGTGTTAGTTTCTTTTGTGTATTTTGTTTACTTGTATTATTTGTTCCTCTACACTAGAAATGCAGATGCACCATCAGTGCAAGCAAAAATCTTGGGAGCAAGATTGGTGTTTGTATGAAGTGAGGGAAACAGATGGGAAATAAAGGGATAAAGGGCACCTTAAAGCTTTGTCCTTTCTCTCTGTGACTTGTCCTTTTAAGCTATTTTGCCCTTGTTTTATTTCCCATTACAGCTCAGTTTTTTGAGCTAATACTTTACAGCCCTGGAGACCAGAACTAGAATCTCCACTCCCATCCCACCCCTCTAACTTTACTAGTACAAACTAGAATAAAAAAAAAAAAATTCTTCAGTTTCAAAACATACAGCACAACTGAAAATGGGAACAGGAGGTAGCATTGAACACGTGTACTGGTGCATCTAAGGAGTTGGTGCCTAGTATTGCACACTTGATTGCATGGAAATAGCCATGAATTTGACTCTTCCATCTCTACTCTTTCCTACACTTTCATCAGTTGATGATGGTTTCCTCTGTTCCTACTTAAATATGTTGTCAACTTGACATATTAGAAACATGCTGGAATTTGCAGGTGACACGAGCATTTAAATTGTCTCCTTGTCAAGAGCTGTTTTTTGACTTTTGTTTTCATGAGGCAGAAAAAGAGAAAATTACTATTAGTCTGTGATTTTATGGTGATCTGAACATATGAGTCCCCAAGGCTGCAGCCCTACTCTTTCCGGTATAGACCCCCTCACTCACACACATGGACAGACAGCCTCTTACTCCTGCATCTCCTGCATTGTGGATCCCCCAGTTGTTAGACTTGGACATAGAGTTCATCCAATAGCAGGTCTTCCAGTTGACCTCTAGACTTGAGTCTCTCCAAAAGTTGGTCAGGACCACCCTGATCTCTCCAGAAACCAATTCCACTAGTTGCCTCACTTCCAGAGACACAGCTGCCTGCCAAACCACCTAGCTTAACTACTTGCTTAGCCAGCAAATAGCTGCCAGCTATTGTGGCTTGATAGTTCCTAGCAATTACACACTCACTGCAGTTGCTGACACCACAGATGTGTAGACTCTAAAACCTGTAGTCCCATCCAAGCAGCAAACCTGTTTACACATGACTGGCCCATTTTATCCTCTTGTCCCTCTATTTTCCATGCTCACTCCCCCCTAAATCACCTGGATCCATCCCTTCCCCTGCTTTTGTTTCTGACCCT
The DNA here is from genome assembly GCF_036250125.1 of Pseudopipra pipra. Lineage (NCBI taxonomy): Eukaryota > Metazoa > Chordata > Aves > Passeriformes > Pipridae > Pseudopipra > Pseudopipra pipra. The sequence goes on along the minus strand of NC_087550.1, from coordinate 29,540,457 downwards.
AAACATCCTATAATAATTCTTGTGCAATTCTGGAATGATATTTCTCCACATCCCATAATGTGTCCCATACTCCTGGACACTAACCTCCCTTAGCCTATAAGGTGAGTGAGTGCTTCTCGAGTTGACTCGTCAAGTGGGTGTCACACCTGGGCAATGGGGCTGAGGGCTCTTCTGGGTCAGGTCTAGCAGGGGGCTGGGGCTCTGTGTTCCTGGCAGAGTTCTTCTAAGTCCCCATGCCTTTGTGCTCATATGTATGTGTAGATAAAAGCCTTTGAGGGGATGATCATTCTTCTTTGATGGCCCTGGGAGTACCCTAGATGTTACTGGGATTCCCCACCTGTCCTTACCTCTCTGTGCTCCTGTTTGTTTGTTTGGTTATCACATAACCAAATCATCATCACCTACAGGGAGGTGAATAAGTAGGCACCAGCCTTCGGATACCAATCATTCCCCCACAAAGCACAAAAAATTAATTTTTGTCTCCCTTATTTCTCTTTTTGTGTGACTCTTATTCAAGAATTCTTAACTACTGGGTAACTGCAAAAACTCTTTGTGTAGGACATGACAGTGATTGATGCTTGGCTCTCTAGTCATATTTGCATTTATTTTTCTATTGAGAGGCTTTCTGTAGTGTTTGTCATCAGTGTATTTATGTGCTTATGTAAAGAAGATTCATGATGTGATGAATAATGACCTGACAGGGTTGATATTAACAATTCTACTTAATTTATTTATGTGCTACTATTGTTTTGCTGTAACTGGTAAAATATAAGAGGGACAAAAAGGATGTGGGAGCTCCAAAGATACCTCTCTCTTAGGCTGTTTTTACCCAGCTGTTAGTTTGGCTCCAGTCCTTCAGCATCCCCCCATTTCTATCTGCTTTCTCCCTTTCTTTTTTCCCCTCCACCCTCCAATCTGCTGCAGCTGTTAAAGTTTCATCATTGTGTACAAATACCACATTTCCCATTATCACCTCAGACCCTTCTGTGCTAAGGGGAATGTCATTTGTGTGCTCTGCATGTGTATTATTGTTAGATGATCTGCAGCCAAAGCGGTACTTACACCTTTGACTGCAGCAAGGCTGAATTCCCTGGTAAGAGGCACACGTAAGATGTATAAATATTGAAGGATGAGATTTGCAGACTCGCTATCAGAAAGTGGTTACACTTTTTTGTTCCTATGCTCCTCTTTTCAGGTGCCTTTGTACCTGTAGTTAGCCTTATCAGCATCTGATTTAACACTGGATGCCAGCATATTTATCCCTTTTGGCAGTTTTAGTGCTATGTCAGTCATTGACTGTCACAGCTGTATCATATATTAGATAGCTTATCCTAAAATATGATTTTCAGGTATGAAACTGCTGCTCATTTTAATATACTTTATCGACCTGTTGGGTTTTTTTTTCAGATGGTTTTTAGGTTTGTGTGTGTTTTGAATCAACTGCTTTTGTGAACTTCTTTCTGCTCACTATCTTGAGATATCTATGATATCCATTTTGCACTTATCTTGGCTTCCCAGCAAAACTCTGGCAATGCCCCTTTTCTTTCTGTACAGTCTTCTGTGATTACTGCAGGCCTGGCAGTGCATCTTAATTTGGACTTAGGGGTCTGCTTGGAGTTCTAACTTACTTGTACCTTGGTTCTGTCTCGCTGTCTTGTTCTTCGTATCTCTGCAATTCTTACTGAATCATTTGTGGGTAAAAGAGACCTTGAGCAAGTCATTATTAGGCTTTTCACATGTACAGTAGGAATTGCATATCCCACAAAAGGGCCTAAAATAGATGTTAATTATAGTGTTCCTTTGCAACATTTGTGATCCACATGACTAATTCCCTCTAGTTCTCTTTAAGAGAGGTCTTATATCCTCAGACTGCAAGGCCTGTAGATCTAACTTACTAGACCAGTGGGAGGAGAACCTCATTCCAGGGAACAGAATAGGCCTTTCAGTCAAAATTGGTAGGAGGCACATTGGTATGTACCTGCACAAGTGGCCTACATGTGTGTATCTATGTGCCAAAATAAACTGTATAAAATGAAGTCAGGGGACATCTGTGGTCACCGATGTAAAGCTTCTATTTGCACACTGGAGAACTGAAAGCATCTGTGTTCAGTGTTACGTGTCATTGTGTGTTGCCTCATTTCTACACTGGGTGCATATTGTGAATTCTGTTGTGCAAATACAACCTTACTTTGTGCAGTCTAAGACAGTTTAAAGCAAAATACTTCTGACTGGACTTGTCATCTCGTGTTCTTCCCTCTCAATAAACAGCAAGGGTATTTGCACACAACCGACAATTCCAGGTATTTTTCTTTCTGCTGTTGTTTGTTTCATTAAATCCTTTGCAAAGAGATAGTGGATGCAGCTCCTTTTGCAGTACTAGTTCTCTGTATAATGGGCTTAGGATGCTTTCCTGAGTGCAGGAGTTGCAAAGTTAAAGGTTTGCCAGGGTGCCATGTTGAACACTGGTGTTGGTCTGGGGTTTGTCACAGAATCAGTGAGGCTGCAGAGGACCTCTGGAGATCCTTTAGTCCAATCCATTTGCTTAAAGCAGGGTCAGCTAGAACAGGTTGCACAAGTCTGTGTCTAGTCAGGTTTTTAATACCTCCAAGGATGGACATACCACAAGCTTTCTGGGCAATCTGTGCTAGTGTTAGGTAATCCTTAGAGGAAAAAAAAGATTTTTCTTACATTTAATCATAATATCTCAGCATCTCCTCATATGGAGGATGTTCCAGTCCCTTAAACATCTTTGTGGCCGTTCACTGGAGTCGCTCCAGTATGTTCATGTCTGTCTTGTGCCCAGCACATGTGATAGTACTCCAGGTGTGTCCTTACCAGTGCTGAGTAGAGGGAAACAGCCACATTCCTTGTCCTGATGGTGTTGTTGCTCTTAATGTAACAACGTGCTGTTGGCCTTCTTTGCCTCAAGGGCATGTTGCTTGCTCACATTGAGCCCATTGTCCACCGAGACCCCCAGGTTTGTTTCTGCAAAGCTGATTTCCAGTCCATCTTCCCCCAGCATATACTGGTGCATGGGGTTATTCCTCTTCAGGTGCAAGACTTTGCATTTCCCTTTGTCACTTTTCACAAGGTTCTTGTGAGCCCATATCTCCAGCCTGTCAAGGTCCCTGTGAAGGGTAGCACAACCATTCGGTGTATCAGCCAGTCTTCCTGATTTTGTAGCCTCTGCAAATTTGTCAAGGGGGGAAAATGGTAATGGCAAATACAGCTTCACAAAACTCTCATTTACTTTGGTAGATCAGAGTGAAAGCAGGATCTTGCCAGGTGCCCCAGAGAGAAAGAGTGTTTGCTGGATGCAGTATGACTGTTGTGTAAAGCTTAAAAGAGTTTTCCTCCGTGTCAGGGCTCTTGGATTTGTGTACTGCTGAGGACTGTATGTGACCTATCTGTGTTTTAATTATTCAGGAAGGATGTCCTATACATCAGTGCCTGCTGATAACAAATCTCAAATGAATACTTCAAATGACTACTTTTGATGCTTACTTTAGAGCCTGTAAGTCAAAGAGATCCTAGTTGGAAATCCTTATGAGACTCTAGGGAGCCGGGATGCAGGTGTTGTCTCCCAGTACATAAGTAATGCTCCACACATTTTCAGTTAAGGGAAATGTGAGTTTTTGTAAATAAATATGGATTCATGACTATCTTGGATGGACCTTTCTGTTTCTTACTTTTACTAGTCAGGAGGTACCTGCCCTCTTCAGCAATCTGCGACTTGTGGGCCACCTGATTTTGACATGCTCCATTCAGGACAGAACGCTCAGCCCTCCTCTACCTGGTGTTGAACGCTGTTGGTTGAAAATCGCATCTGCTATGGCTAATATTCACAGTAAGCAGTCCTGAAAGTGCATTTTTACCTTGTGTTTCTTGACCTAGAGGTTGTGGGGAGATCACTTTAAACGCTGTGTTTAAACTCTGCAAGCCCTGGTCTGAAAACAGGTGTTGAAAACTGATTGCCAACTTGCTTTGGGGATGTGGACTTAATTGGTTCATTCTGTTAACAATGTTTTTAATGGATTTATCTATTACAAGTCTCATCAAGTCCTCTCTGCTTTCTCCTGCCAAATAAATATTCCCTAATAATCCCCAAATCTGTTCCTTCATTTTCATTATTTATTTGCTTGTTTAATAAATCAACTTTTTTTTTTTTTTTTTTTTATCCCAAAAGCCTAAACTGACTTAAACATGAGCTGCTCCTTGGCTGAACCACATAGAAGCTTCTGTATAGTGTGCTGTATTTTGTCAGTGTTCTTTGAAGAACCACTGGTACTCCAGATAATCAGGACTACATAGTGATGTTCCTGAGGCGTGTGTAGGTGCCTTGGGAGAATAATATGAAATAGGTCTTGCATGTCTCTGCTAAGCTAAAGCAACAGGGAAACAGTTAGTTCTGGGCTTCCTACATTGTACTGAGCTTCTCATTTCTAAAGCTGACAATGAAATTCTTGGCTATTTGCAGGATATGAGCTGGATCTCCCATAGAACCCCACTGAAAGTGCCTTCATACTTGACAGTAAAACATTAGTAACTAATAACCTGTTCATTTAAACTCTTACCTAAGCATTCTGCATAATTGTTTCATAAACAAACTGAATAAATATTTTGAATAATCTTATTTTAAAATTCTCTTGATCTAATTTATTTTGCATAAGTATATCTTTAGAATAGAATAGACTATTTAAGTTGGAAATTTATTTCAGATAAAATTCTGCTCCGTCAGCATCCTAATGGTGGAATTGCACACACGATTTGCAGCACCATTCCCAAGGAAAGAAAAGGAAGGAAATGCAGATTTGCAGATTTTGTCCATGTCACTCACTTACAAATAGGTCCCTGCAGAATAATAAAGAGCTTCAGTGTCATTGGCTTTTTTTTTTTTTTTTAGCTAAATAGGCATAGACTTCACATACTATAAGGTGCCTCTAGCTGGGTACCATTTTAGGAGAGTTCTATATTATATTACATGTTTCTAGCTGGTGGTTCAAATTTCTAAAGTAGGATTTTTCTGATTAGAAGCTAAAGTTTGAATTTCCAGTCCCACTGAATCCCCCTTCAAATCTGCTGACTCTGCCAGGCAGACTGATGTTTTAGTGGATTTGTTAATGTTTAAGCTGCATTCTTATCATTCTTTTCTCACAGGAAAATATCTGTAAATAACTCTGTCTACAATTTCTTGCTCTGCTGGGTTTCCTGTCACTCTCAGGAATTTTAGTGCCTTCTTTATTTTGAGTCTTAGTATATCTCTAAGAGTAACTAATTGAGGGTATGATGATGGATCAGTGCCATTTGGGTAAAGGAGCATATGCCCCTTTCCTACCTTGTTTTAAAGGTACATAGTATCACTTTATCTTTGCATGTGTTATGGGAATTTTTTATTTCTGGGTTTTAATCTTAAAGTAGGATTATTGCAGCACTAGTTTCTTCCTTTGTTTTCTACAAGAGTGATTGAGTCTATTAAGGTTAAATGCTTGAATCTCACCCAAAAGCCCTTCCCCCCCCCCCAGTTCTAAAGGTTTCAACCACAAAAGCTGGTGTCAAAAATTATATTGCATTTAGTGTATCAAGAACAAGGGGTCCAGTTTAACTAGGAAAAAATTGCCAAACTGTTACTGAGTAAGAAAGATAGTTGTATCTTAAAATGGAATTTAAAGCTTTCTTACCCTTCAAGACAATTGGACATATCTATTTAGCCTCACCTCTACTTTTTTTGTTTCATTCCCAAAACTACTCTTTATAGTTTCTTTTGATTCGAAATAGAGGAAATAATGAACTCTTGTCAATAGAGCTCTTGTCAATATATATATATACATATATATATATAAATACTAAACGATTTTGTAACATGATTGAAGATAATTGAAAGTTTTACAAATTGACCTGAAATATGAATTTCAGAATTCTAGAGCAAACAAATTTCAAAAGTTAGCCAGTAGTCTTTGTTTGGACCACTGCCAATCCTCATTACACTTGGGATTGAGGTTTCTATGTTTACTTGAAGAGTTCCTGTTTGACGTTTTTACTAGTTAATTTCTCTCAAAAAATACCCCAAAATCAAACCTGTTATCCGGTTTCAAAAACTTGATAGAGCATCTGAGGAGTGCTAGGTAGTTCATGTTCATTGCGGATATTATCTTGAATATCTGATGTCTTTTTGTGACTTTTCACTCCTTTTAAGGATTGCTGTGAGAGTCAGTCAGCAAACTAGTGAGGACCTTGTATGGCATTGTGCTGGGGCAAGAACAAAATGGGTTTTGCTTTGGTTTGAGAAAATTCTGTTGAGTCAGCGTTCAGCTGCAGTGCAACAGCAGTGCTGGCTTGTGTCAGGAGTGCAGTTGGAACAGAGTATAGAAAGCTGTGCATTGCATCTACTCCAAGCATGTAAGGATTCTCCTCTTTCTCCATAGCTGAGTGCCTGAGTTGGATGAAAGCTTTATCATATGCCTCAGCTGTTGGGCGTGGAACTCTCTTCACTGAAAGGGTGGGATACATGTAGCTCATGGAAGTCCTGAGCATGGAAAGTCATGGTTGTCTTACAAATGCCACCTTAGGAATTTCAGGTTTTTTAGCTTTTCTAGTCTCCATAGTCAACCCTGAGGGTTAGACAGCTGTATGTGGAGGGGAATGTGTTGTAACTGTGTGTTTGCCTATAACAGGTAGGCAAGTATATGCAATAAGTGTGACACAATAATAAGAACTACAAGTGCTGACTGTTTTAAGTAACATCTTTTTGCTGTGGTTGGCTGGCAGTTTGGACTTAATTGGAAGTTATTTTATTATTGTGATAATTTATATTGAATTTAAATGCATTGTGCTGGCTGATAGGAATATTATAAATGTAGCAAATCTTCTGCTGGGTAGTCTGTAATACAGGGCATTTTCAAGAGCTGGCAGGTTTTGTACAGGCTGAATTATCATGCAAAATGTCTGAAAGGATATGATTTATGCCAAAGGTGCTGTAAGATTGCATAAATTTAAGACTTTTATTCTGAACTATTGCATTCATGCACTAAAATAATTATAGGGTGCTGACGATGCAGCACCATTTAAGAAAATGAATGACTTAATTTTACTTAAGTCTATTGTTAAACATAAAACTAAGCTACTGTATTAAAAAAAAGAAAAGAAAAACCCTGCATAAGAAGATGAAATGCTGTCAAGTCATAGATCATAACACTGCAACTGGGAGTTGCTCTCTGTGGCAAAATTGTATTGGTTTTACCTCCTTTTTTTAAAGCGTCCTTACATGATCAAACAGTTCATTCAAATGTTGAAATTTGGTGAGATCTCTGTTGCTGTTAACTTTTTGTATTGGCTATCTGAGAGCATGGGCAGTTCTGATCTGAACTGACTCACTGCTAAACCTGCTATAATTATTTATTATCACTGTCTATGATTGGGGGTGGGGATATCACTATTTCTGGCATGGTGATGCTCAGAAGTAGAAAATTACTAGGTCTCGTGTGCGTTTAGTACCATAGCGGTTCACGTGATGGTTACCACTTGGATGTGTGCACCTACACTGTGAAGTTGAACCCAAGACTGTCTGCATGACCATGTTCTCTCTGGAAACCACATTCCTCTGTGGGTGTCTATGGGACATCTGGGAGGCCATTGTTTGTGCTGTTGGAGTCCAGACTATCTTCTGGACAGTAGGAGAGCTTGTCTGTGCACTCAGGCGGGGGTTTGTGAGCCCTGCAGGGTAAGGAAGAACTTGGCAGGCTATTGGCACAAAAGCAGTCTGTTCTCTTGTCCTCATCCTTACAAACAGGTTGTGTTTACCAGCAAAGTACTTGGTTTTCTTTGTTTGACAGACCAGATGAAAAAGATTAGTAAACTATGAAAAAGACTTAAAGAAAAAAAAATCCCCACCAAGTTACATCTGCTGTGAAGCAGAGCCTGAAGAGGTAACTTTGAACCAAAGAGCTTGGTCAGTCAGTTGACAGGACAAAGAAATGATGCTGAGAGATGGCCCATGTCAAACTATGTGTCCAGCCTGTGTCAAATCAAGACGTAGCATCCATCACTCAGCAGTCCTTCCTTGTGCAGTGTTGTGGCTCGTTATGTCCCAGTCCTCATTAGTTACCCATTAGTAGCCTACCGCTGTGTGGCACCTTAGTATAAGACTGGGTTTGGTGTCCCAAGCAGAAGCAATGGAGCTGGAGAGGAGGAAGTGTAAGGAAGGATGGATGCTGTAGACATTCAGTTGTACTATTCTTTGACTCCCTGTACAACTCCCTTACATAAGGTCCCTGAGTGCAAATACAGTGTTAACAAGAGAAGTCTACAATGCATCACAAGTAGTTGCCCCTTCATCTGTTTCTCAGTCACCATCAACATTGAAGTGGGAAATGGAAAAAAGTGCAATGGGAGAGGAATAATAGATAAATAGCTGATGCTATTTATTAGCAGTTCTTTCCAGGTCAGCATGACACTGACAAACCAAGTCCAAGTCATGCTAGAAATTTTTGATAAGAGCTCAGACATTTAATATTTGAGGTGACATTTCTTGTTTAAGTTGTGATAGAGGTATCTTAGCAATTTTTATATTTTTGTGCTTCACATCAGCCCTCCAGTTTTATTTATCATATTTCCAATTCTGAGCATTCTAATCTTTTTCTTTTTAAAGTAAACCTAAAATATTTATCTGTATTTGTCTGCCAGAAAGAGTGCTGTTGATATAAACAGATATACTGGTGCTCTGTTTTCCCAGCCTTCCAGAAAACAGCTATTCAGCAATACCTACAGTGAAATACATGGTCTTCAGGTGATTGAGGAGAGGTGTGAACTTAAAGGCTTTTGTGGAACTATGCTGGATTCTTCTAGGATAACTTTCATTCCAACTTTGATAAAGCAAGTGAAAGAACTGTAAAAAGCCTGACAATTGCAAGAGTGACCCATAGTAGGTGACCTCTAAAGAAGGAAGAATGAGCAGCTTCACTTTTTTTTTCCTCTCATCTATGCTGCTTAAAGAAAGTTTGGAAGATTATTTCCATGTTTTTGCCACTCCTAGCAATAGAAACTCAGATCTGGCTAAACATCAAAAGACCTTTTCAGTAATTGGAGAGTAATGGCATCGCATCTTTTGAATTAATTTGGAAATAAATTATTAGTTAAAGATCCCTATCCTTTTTTTTTTTTAATGTAAAACATTTTTTTGAATTCATTGAGAAATTTAAGGATGGAGGAACCACAAGTCCACAGCAGAATTGTCTATTTTCAGAAAACAGTGAAAACCAAACTTTGTCATTCTGCTGTATTAAAGACACCCAAAAGTCGAAAACCTGTTGAGAAAAATGCTTACTTTTTTTTTTTTTTTAGTGCAGCTTTAAATTTCTAATTTTATGGTAAGTTAAATAAAATGTAAATTATCTGATTTTTTTTTCCATTATTAATTTAGTTGCCATCATCTGTGGAAAAACAGATTTGGTGTTAACTTTGGTGCTCGTTTTGGCTGGGAGAGTGGAAAACAGGAAAATGATTTTACTGCTTCTCATGGATTAATGGTCCACCGATTAGGAATTTTAATTTCCATATGGTTTGCATTATGTTAAAACCCTCAAAAATTACTTATTAGCTGTTGTAATATTTAATTTAGGATTATGTAAAATTGGATGTGGTTTGAAATCTGGAAATGAGTTTAAACTGTAAAAATTTGTTATATAGTTATATAAGGCTATGTTAATTGTGCTGGAGGCTTGAAGAATAATGTTTTTGAAAACATGCTTTGCATTTAAAATTAGCACTAGTATCTATTAAATGGTGAACTTTATTTGTTAGTCACCATGTTAAAGTATAAAAATGGAACTTATCATTTGTGTTTCAAGGTTTAGGGTTTTCTTAGTTGGGAAGAATCTATTTTCTCTTTTTTTTTTTTTTTTTTTTTTTTTGTACTCTGCAACTTCATGTGAGGTCATGTTGGAGATTAACCCCAGCTGTCAACTTAGTCCCATGCAGCTGCTTGCTTGCTCATTCCCCCTGCAGTGGGCTAGGGGACAGAATCAGAAGAGTAAAAGTGAGAAAACTCATGGGTTGAGATAAAGACAGTTTACTAGGGAAAGCAAAATTTGAGCACTCAAGCAAAGCAAAACAAGGAATTTATTCACCACTTTCACAACTTCACATGGGCAGGCAGGTCTTTGCCATCCCCAGCACAGCAGGGCTCCATCACACATAACAGTGACCTGGGAAGACAAACACCATGGCCCTGAACATTCCCCCCTTTCTTCTTCTTCCCCAAGCTTTTTATACTAAATGTGACACACATGGTGTGGGTGATCCCTTGGGTCCTGGCTGTGTCCCCTCCCAACTTCTCATGCACCCCAAGCCTCCTCACTGGTGGGGTGGTGTGAGGAGCAGAAAAAGCCTTAATGCTGTGCAAGCACTGCTTAGTGATATCAAAAGAAACATCTTTGTATTATCAGCACTGTTTCCAGCATAAATCCCAAACACAGCCCCATACCAGCTACTGTGAAGAAAATTAACTGTACCCCAGTCAAAAGCAGCACAGGTGGTGATGAAACAGAACTAGTTGTTTAAGCTGAAATGAGAACAGTAGCTACTCAGAAAATATTGCTGCTGTCAAAGGTGGTATCACCCGGTTCTATTCTACACTTTAGTTAACAGCAAACCTGGAATGCTTGAGTATATCTATCTAATTAAAATAATTCTAATAGCTTGGCAATTTTTAGCTCTTAGAAGTTGTCATAACTTGTAAATTTTAGTAATTTCATTTTAGATGAAAATATACCTTATCCTTGCAGTTGTATCTGGTTTACTTAAAGCATTGAGAGACAAGGCAGTCATTGGTCATAACCAGTACAGGTTCATGAGGGGAAAGTCCTTTTATGAAAAGGTCACTCCCCTAGTTGGCCAAGGGAAGCCTTCTTTTTTTTTTATTAATTTAGCAAAGCTTTTTGTACTGGCTCTCACAGTATCCTTCTCGTTAAACTGTCCAGCACACAGATAGACAAGTCTATAGGATATTGAGTGAATGATTGGTTGTCAGGTTGGGCTCAAAGGTTATAGTAAATGCAGTTACATCAGGCTGGCAGTTGGTCACCAGTGGAGTTCCTCGGGGCTCAGTTTTAGGGCCAGTGCTCTTTAATGTCTTCATAAATTTTCTGGACACTGCAATCAAACTTACACTAAGTAATTTTGCTGACAAGGAGGAGCTGTGGGCACCCTCAAGGGTAGAGAGGCCTTACAGAGAGATCTGGATAGCCTAGAGAGCTGGACAGTCACCAACCATATGAAATCTAGCAAGGGCAAGTGCTGGATTCTCCACCTGTGATGGGGTAATCCTGGTCCTCTCTCTGGTCACCAGTGACAGGACACAAGAAAATGGAATGAAGCTACATCAGGGAAATCCTGCTGAGACATTAGGAAAAGTTTCTTCACTGAGAGGATGGTCTGGCACTGCAACAGGCTCCCCAGGAACTGGTCACAGCATCAGGCCTGTCAGAGTTCAAGGAGCGCCTGGCCAATGCCCTTAGTCCTACAGTTGAGTTTTAGGCAGTCCAGTGAGGAGCAGGGAATTGGACTTGATGTGTCCCTTACCTTATGTGTCCCTTACCTTCAACTAGAAATGTTCTGTGATTCTATGATTCATTCTTTTACCTACTATGTGGAAAATGACATGGCTCTCATTTAAAATGCAGCAACCACCTGCCAAGTTGTTAACAGAATTTTAATGAATTCATTTTCCTTCAGTTACTCTGAACATTTTAGCGTATTCAGTCTTTGTTTTAAAGAAATGGCTGTCTGCATTCACTTACGATGATGTAGATTTTTGCATTTGAAAGATGAACAAAGATCTTGGATAATGTTAATTTCTGCAAGGTCTGGTGTAAAAGTGCTGAAATGTATTTTTTAGCTGCTCTGCGAGACTTTTGGAGAGGCTAGTTTCCCATTAGGGTTTCAATTTCAGAATGGAAAAGACACATGTAGCAAGCAGTCTCTGCATTGCCATGTTGCAGCAGAATCCCATAAGTGAGGTATCTGCCTGTAATTCAAAACTTCAAGAGGGATCCAGCTGAAGCAACAAAGGTCCCACTTTTGGCATTTGTGCAGCAGCTGCCTGGGCATTGTGCCATTCATCAGAGGCAATACACATTCCCTCTCAATCCTGCTGTGATTCCCTTCCTCCCCCCTGTTGCAAATGCTTTCGTAGGGCTAAGCTACGTGAACTTTCATCAGAGGAGGTGAAAGTGGTGTTGCTCATTCTGAACATACTGGCATTGTTTTCCCAAGTTCAAGTCCCACTGAAGGTTTATTCCTGTTTTTCTCCTCACGGTTGCTCCCTTTTAGCCCTACAGTTGACTTGCTCTTTGGTGTAATTACATGAAAAAAGCTAAGAGCCTTTTCCAGGCAAAGAAAATTAATGTCCTTTTATACTGAGCTGTACTACATTACCAGTAATCCGGTTATGTTTGGTCCTTTGCAAATGAAGACCATAAAAGACAAGCAGCTTTGATCCATCTCAGTTACAATTGCCATGATATCCCATCCTTGGAGTCAATGTGGAGTTTTTTCAGCAACAGTTGGTACAGTTACTGAATGTGGAACTTAATTTTCATTGTTACATGATATAAATGATGGTTGGGGAGATTATTACATCATTTTGTAAGAAGCTGTAGCTAAAAACAAATATCATCTATCTCTCTCCTGGGAAAAAAAGAAATTGAAATAAAACCAAAACTTTGTCATCATGAAATAAATCTTAGGAGCCTCTGCACTAGAGCAGCTGTGAAAGGGAATACCGGATGGGTGGTCTCTCCATCAGGGAAATTCTTTCTCTCTCTCTCTTTCACAAAAGCCTTGCTGATGCAAAGAGGTTGCTGAGCATTTAGATGAGGTCCTAAGGGATAAACCAACTTTCTATTTTAATATATATTGTGGTAAGATTGTTGTGTTTAAAGTTAACTTCAGCTATTTCCCATGTGATCTTTTTGGTTATCTATTAAAGTAAGAAACTGCTGTGAAAAAATAGGTGTAGAAGTAATGTTCATTATGAGTACTGATACATTTTGGCGGTTGAAAGAGCCTCTTTGGGTCACCCCTGCCAAAGAGGAGATTCCACACACAGAACCTAGAAGATAGTTCTCTGAATTGCTTTTAAACCCTTTAAGTTGTTGAGCATTGCAGCTGGCCTTTTGACCTTCCTCTTAAACCCATCCTTCCAGCGTTTAAGGGAAAAAATTCCAGGAAGACAGATGATATGTATGTAATGATCTACAATATTTTCTCCATATCCGTATCACTGGTTTGCATCTAGCCCAGGTGGTAAAGTCTGAAAGCTGTTGCCAACTGATAACTTTCTACTGGGCTGTGAGAAATGAGCACCCATCCAGGACTCAGTGAGTAGAGACTTCTAGAGCAGAAATGCAGTTTCACTGCTTAGTACCTATTTGCAGTGTCAGCAGAGCTGCTGATGCAGAAAGAGACTCAGGACACTGAATTCCTTTGAACTTATGCAGCCCAAAAATAACTGTGTGTGTTTCAGAAGAGACTGTAATGGAGGGTTATATTACAAATAGACTTTGTACAAACACGACAATTTTGTTTTCATATAGTAAGGTGTTAGCAGCAAATATAGTAAAACCAGTAATAGGAACTAACTATACTGGGTTTCCATAATAAGTAGGAAACAAAGGATAGCACTGAGGCTGCTGAAGTTAAGCACTGAGGCTGCTGAAGTTAAGCACTGACAAGAAGTTAAAAGCAAGGGGAGCTTGTGGTGGCTGCTGTGACAATCTTGGCACAGATTGCCTGAGAAAGGTGCAGAGCTTCCAACCTTGGAGGCTTTTAGGAACATGTATTGTATAAGCCACTTAGATGGAGACCCCAGCCCTGGATAGTGAGTAGGTATTTCTGCAATTATATTGAGGTCTGGTAGATGTGAAATATTTCCCACTGAACTGTGAGAGGTAGTGGGTTTTTTCCTCTGCTGGTCTCTTGGGAAGCAGTTACAGGCCATCTCTACTGTTTCCCAGCTGTGAATGTGGCATGAAGCATCTGGAAGAGCTGGAACTGGGATACAGCTTCCTGCTGAGCAGATGTCTGTATCTGTTGATACTGCTTCTGGAGAGATGGGTATACTAAAGGAGTGTTTGAACCTTACTTGGCTGTGAGTCTAATTCTGTGAAAGTTAGGGAACAACGGGATTAAGGTACATGACTGTTGGTCAGTTACCTTATGTGGATTAAGTGTGACACCACTTTACAAGTTCCCTGAGATGCCATCTCAGTGTCTTCAAGGGGAGTGTGCTGCACCATATAGCCAAGGATCACCTGTTTTACTTTTTACTCATTATTCAGTTGTAATTACTGTATGCTGCTGAAACTCTGCTCTGAAGATTGCAATGACCTTATTGTGATGATATTGGAGTGCTTCATAAAATTTTAGAACTTAATTTTTCAGAGCACTTGTTTGAGGGACACTGGAGGGGGTTACCATTTCTCCATTATAACACATGGAAGTTGAGCACAACAAGGTTCAGAAAGTTTTTCTTTTCTGCCCTGTATTTTTTCAGGACACTTTGCTTTAAATAACAGCCTGTGTTCATGGTGCAAGTCCCACTGTAATTGTAAGTGCTTGACCATTCTGCCTGTGGAGCAGCCTTGGTCTGAAGAAAAACAACTAAGGAACAAGGAATGTGATTAGTAGGAACATGACTATGTGAGGAATTTTGCTATGCATTGCAAAAAGAATCTGTGGTAAATGAAAGGATCATGTTGGATTTCAAGGACAGGAGTTGACTGGCTTGACATTCAGAGCATTGTTCCTGTCCTTCTCCCTTGCAGGACCTGTGTCCTCAAGTGTTACATGATTAGGTTGTACACGATACTGCTTTCTCCCTAGAGCTAGCTAGTCCATGCCCATGGAATGTGAAACTCACTTCTATTTTCATAGAGAAAATAAAGCTGTAATTGCAGGAATGGACCTCCAGTGGACTAGTAGTGATGGTTCCCAGTGTCCAGTGGGTGAATTTGCAGTCGTAATGTCCTTTTGATATGGATGTCAGCATATTACTTCCCAGGTTTTAAAAAAGCGAACATTAATCCCCCTCATCTCTTTCATGTATGTGTTGCTGCTATCATGGATTGCAGGCAGGCAGCTCTAGAGTCACAGAACTCACTTCTGCCCCTTTGCTGACGGTTCTATTCCAACCTTGTTTGACAAATGGTTGTCTTCTGTGTCGGTCACTTTGCCTTTGGGCTTTGCAGCTCTTACCTGTGCACTGAGATATTTAAAAAGGCAGCTGGGTCTTGCCCTGCACTCTGGTAAGGAATTCCTTCTTGGAGGAAGCTCCCTTTCCCTCAAAGATAAGTTTGACTCTGTTATCAAGTTTCAGTGGTGACTTGCGTATCTGTGGTTTTATTTTAGTCACCTTCTTCTCCTCTGGCCTTTTCACATCTCTCTGCTCCACAGATTTTTCATATTTGTGTTCTTGTTTGTTGCTGATCTGTGCCACTGCTATTTCTGAGGGCTTTCAGTGTAAGCAGCTGGGTTTTCCACAACATTCTGGTGAGCTTTAGAACGTTTCTTGTACAGTATTCGATAAAATACCATCTCATGTGGAAAGTTTAACCCCCTTTGAAGACAAAGAAGCATTTTATAAATATATTTGCAAATAAATGTATTGCTATTTTCATCACTGCAAATACAGCCCGTTCTTGGGATTGATTATGGTAATTATGAAATAGTTGTTTTTTCTATACTTGCCAGGTTTTCTCATTAAATCTGATGGTAGGTACCTTTTATTTTAACTCTGGACAACATTTTGCCCAAAAGGTCATTGTGCATGAAGATAAAGTGGTGCTGTTTTGAATGTTCCTTCCTTGTTCATGAGGTTGATTCATTTAAGTCCCTAATAGTGTTACGTGTTCCTCCCTACTTTCTTCTAGAATCTAAGACCACCCTCTTGAGTGCTTCTGCTGTCTCAGAGTAATTTCATGATACTTACTTGCTCCTTCTATAGAGGAAGCAACCTCTAATTGTGAATTATTTCCTTGAATACTTCCCATCTTTCATGGTGGTGTTCACCTGGACTTGGCTTCCAGCACACACATGAGCAAGAGCATATAGAGAAAGTGAAAATTATTCATTAATGATCTAACACCCCGTTGTGATCAGAATTGAGCTCTATGGGCTTCAAATGTGAAAGATCATATCAGCTGATGAGAACAACAGATCCTTACTGCAGCGGGAGTATGATTCCCATTTTCTGTAAATGGAAATGGAAAGCTACAATTCTCTTGTCAGTAGAGTGTGAGAGCTGGGATGAAGATGTATCAGTATTCCTAATAATGTATGTATAGCCTGAATGTTCATAACTCATTCCAAATGTGACCTTCAAAATAGTTATGCACTGAATATGCAAGGTTGATTTTGTTTATTTTTAACTTTGGGAGAGGGCTACAGGTAGAAATAGATTTTGTAAAATGTGTTAGTTCTTATGTGATCACCTCAAAATCCATAATTCCTGTCAAAGTCTATTGAGATACTAAGTTCTCTATGTGAAAGAAGTGTAGAAGGCTTTTGGGCTCCAAGCTCTCTTAAGAATCTGAGGTTAAAACAGGAGCTTTAATGCTACCTCCTCTTCCATCTTTGAAGAATTAATGGATGTTCTCCACTGTAGCTATTTTTTTTTATTAGTTTTCTCTGTGAATTTTATTCTGATATTTTATATGCAGTGTCTTTCAGGCTAAGACTGTGAGGTGCTTTCCAGACTCCCTTATAAAATTTCGGGATCTGCCTTAGTGTTTCCTTTCCTCTTTTAGACTAAAGTGCTTGTTCATTCTCTCCCCGCCCTCCCCACCCCCACTGCCCTGATTTCCCACTGCTATGTCAGGATGCAATGCTCCTGGTGCTTTGATATGCTTGGGCTTACACTTTCTATTTGAGCTGAGCTCCCTGTCATGGGATAGTTACAGGCCACATTCCCGTGCTGGAAATAGATACTTTTTGCATAACCTGCTTCCTTATAGCCTTTAGCATCTAAAGCCTCTGGTAAAGCACTGTCTCCACTACCATAGATGGAGCAGCATGGGAATCAGCAGAAGATGAGAAAGGTGACAGGAAGAATGTAAAAGCTTGCTAGGTTCCTAAGAGGTGGAAGTTCAGAGTGTCTGTTTGTTGTGAGATATCCTCACTGTACTATTATTTTTATTTAAACTAAATAACAGAACCCATCTTTTTCTTATTAGATATAGATGTAGAAAAACCCCCAAATACCTTATGAGGCACTGAATGACTTAATGCACAAGCACTTGTAGTCTCTTCATTCTCCTCTGTGCCCTTAATAGGAAATTATTCAGCATGTTCTGCTTTTGATTTTGCCAAAAGATGTCTTCTCAAGACCCAAGCAGCAAAACTGAAATATTGCTCAGAATGTGTTCTAATGATCATCAACTGCCTATTTAACTGTTGTTTACTTCCTCATAAAAAGAAATGTAAGGAGTTAATTTTTTTGTTAAAAGGTTACTCTCCATTTCAGGGTACTATAATATTAAGCAAACATAAAATTCTGTAGTTCTGAATTAATTTTTGCCTGTGATTCTGTCAACAACTACAAATGACTTTGAGAAAGTCACTTTTCTCATATGAATATCTGCTTCCAGTCTTTAAAATAGCACTCCTTTTTCTCTTAGGATTCCAGCTCTTTACTGCAGAGACAGCTTCAAGTGACGGTGTCCAGTTGTTGGAGGAGGCACCCCTTGAATCATGACAAACCTAAATTCAGCTTCCCACTCCTGCCAAAGTTTCCTGTGTGAGCTTTGACAATTCACTTGACATCTCTTTGCTGTCCATGAATGGGATAATAGGCAATGTCCTGCTGTACAAGAATATCCAGGAGATGCACCTTCAAGAATCGAATTTCAAGAATTTAGGTTGTGGTTACAGAGCTTTTGAAACTGACCCTAAACTGGGGTTGCTGTGATCCAGTTCTGCCCTCCTTTTCCCCTGAGTATGCTTTCCTCTGTTTGCCCTGGCCAGACTGATGGTGCTTTTTCTTCATAGGGATAGTTTGTGATTGGCTCAGCTTCTTGAAGTGTCTCACTGAATAGATGTGAATGCCAGCACTTGGGAAGGGTGGGGTGCTGCAGGGGAAGTGAGGAGACCAGAGGAACTCAGGGGTTTGGATTTGCAATGGCTCTAAGTTGCCAAAACCCTGCAACCTAGAAAGAGACTGCAGTGTCTCTATGTGAAATAACGATGTTGAATAAATAGCTACTGGGACAGAAACACCTTGTTCTCCACAAGCTTGGTGTGTGGGTCCTCCTTGCTTGAAAGCTGGTACAGAGTAGTACCTTAAAGTAGGATTCTCAGAGTTTTCTCCAGCCCACCCTTTGTTGAGAAATACTCATCCTCTACCCACAATCTATATTCCATTCAGTCCCAGGGTTTCTTGTTGCTGAATGTACCTCCCTCTGCTGAGTCTCCTCCAATTATTCTCCTGTGCTGTTCATAGTATTTGTCTCTGATCTCCAAAGTGGTTCTTCTTCCTTTGCCTTAGTCCTTTTCTCTTGCAGGGCAAACCTAACCCTCTTTCATGTTGTTCTTAATATGTAGAAGGTTACTTTCCCTCTCCCTTTCTTTTCCAAGGTACTGCAACGGGGTAGGTTCAGATTAGATGTCAAGAAGAAACTCTTTACTGTGAGGGTGTTGAGGCATTGACCAGGTTGCCCAGAGAAGCTGTGGATGCCCCATTCCTGGAAGTGTTCAAGGCCAGGTTGGATGGGGCTCTGAGCAACTTCATCTAGTGGAAGATATCCCTGCCTGTAGTAGGAGGGCTGGAACTAGATGATCTTTAAGGTCCCTTCCAACCCAAACCACTCTGTGATTCTATGAAATGCAAGCCCCTCCCCGCAAAAAAACCCCAAAAGGCAGGGAGGAATTAAAAACACTTGATTTGACTTGGTCTTTGAGACTTGTACTAAGTAATTCTAAAGACAGGGGAAAGAGTGTTGATAATGCAGTGCTTCACTGAAGAGTACATACTTCCAAAAGACATATCATAAGGAACAAATCACTGGAAAAAGTAACTCTGGGGTTGTACGTTTATTTCTTTGGTGTCCCTGGTGGCAGCAGACAGCAAAATACTTTAATTCATATCTTTGATATATACTGTAATATATGTATGTGTGTGTGCATATGTGTGTGTATATATATATATATATATGATGATGATGATTATATATATATATATAAATACACACACCCCATAACTTCGGTGTAGGGAGGGATATGAATTTTTAGGAGCAAGTTCTAAATTTTAAAGTCTGTGTTTAACAAAGGACTTACATTTTCTTCATCAGTTTGCAGCATGTTCATGATAACCTGTATGCCCCGCCCCTGTTTCCCTTTATTGATTCTATGGGAGAAGTGCAATTGTTAAGCACAAAGCACCAGTGAATTCATTCATGCCAGATTTCAGAGGATACTGCTAGATTATATGATAAAAGGGTCATAACTATAAAAGAGCAGAAGGTGAGAGAACCCGACTAACTTACAGTCACGTGAAGGGAACACCCTGATTTGACTTCTCCCCAGACTATCACAGGAGAGGGATCAGCCTATGGTCTGGGCGTAAAACCTATCAAGATGAGTCAACATGAGAGGCTGGTCAGTACATTTGCAATCATCCATGGCATGGAATATCACAGGAACAAATGCCAGATTCTGCCCCTGGGACAGAGTAGCGTCAGACACAAGTATAAACTGGGAGAGGAGTGACTGGAGAGTGCCCTGCAGAGAGGGAACCTGGGGGTACTGGTGGGCAGCTGCTCCATGTGAGTCGGCAGCCCAGAGGGCAAACCATGTCCTGGGGAGCATCAAACCAACTGGTCAGAAGGGGCGATCATCCCACTGTGCTCAGCATTGGTGTGGTCTCACACGGAGTGCTGGGTGCAGTTCTGGGCTCCACCATTTCAGAGGGGTGTGAAGGTCCTTGAATGTGCTCAGAAGAGTGCAACAAAACTGCTGGATGGGCTGGAAGGCATGTGTTGTGAGGAGCAGCTGAGGGCTTTGGGCTTGTCCGGTTTGTTTGCTGCTGGCTGGATTTGGGGACAGGAACCTGCAGCAGCCTTGCCTCTGTGGGGCTATCAGATTTGGCAGCTCTTAGCAGGTTCTAGGTACCCTTTCTAACTGAATAGCTGGAAATCTGACATTTAGATATTGGTGATGGGAATGGAGTGAAAAGGGGATTGGTTTGGTGTGTATGGCTTTTTTTTGTTTGTGTTGGACATTTGAGAACAAAGTAGTTCTCAAATAATTCAGTATCTTTTATACAAATGAGTCATGACACAATATTCTTAGATGTTTGCCTGTGTTAGCAACTGAGATTATGCTTGCACTTATATGTCTTAGTTTCTATGCCTCCTTCAGGCACTTCCAACTGGCCTTTCTCCATGTCTGACATCTTGCTGTTGAATAACACCTTTGGTCTGTCCCCATGAAACTTTTCCAGGACACAGGATGCCTGAACTCTAGGGCATCCTAATAAAATGGCTTGGCTAATCTAATTTTGAAGGCAGGCTGCAGAGAAGTACACAGCTCGTTCTGCTGACAATGCAGAATGCTGTTACAGGTGCTGAAAAGTGATAAAAAAAAGTGTATTTTAAAATAACTTCCAGTGGATTTCGTGTCATCCACTTACATTGTGACTCATCTGGTGATCCTGAACTGTGAAGCTGCAATGTAAAACCACTAGATACCACTTTGTGTACTTCTTGGTCTCAAAGAGCTCCCCTCTCCACTGTCAGACCCTGTACTTCTGTTTCTTCTGGAGACAGAGCTGGCATTCTGCCTGGCTCCCCAAGACATTGCTCCAAACAGCTGGCTTCTCACAAGAGAGGGAGCTTCTTTAACTTGTGATTTGTGTAGCATATAAACCTTTGTCTCAGCCCTCAGATGTTTGCAAAGAGACAGTTTTTTAAGCCATTCTATTTTCTTACTGTTTGTTTTTTCAGCTTTTCTGTTAAGCCACTAGATGAATGCAATAAATATCCTGAGAGTAAAATTGAGTCTGTGTTACTCCTAAACTATAACAGAACTATTCTGCATTCATCAGGCCATTGCTATTAAAGCAGAATGGAAAGCAGTGGCTGATGTATACATCTTAACACAGATCCATGGACTGAAATTGAAACTCCAAAAATTTGTACAATGCATATGTCCCTAGTCTCCTGGCCAACATTGCCCCTTTATTTATTTTCTGTTGCCACGGGAGCCATTGGTCTATGCTGTGTACCAGGAGAGCATTAAGCTTGGTTTTTCCATTTATGACAGAGTGTATATGTGAAAAAACAGACCATCTTCACTCATTTCTCGTCTTCACCTTCCATGTTCCCTGGGATATGCCCAGTACTGAGAAAACTCTTTCCCAATTTAATATGAACAGCAGCACAGAAAGTGTTTAAAAGTGCAGCCAAGGTAAAGCTTTATCTTGTTGGGCTTTAAGCATATATATGGGAAGGCCTTCAGTTTTGTGTGTGTTTACTGTTTCCTGACTTACTAAAATATGAACCTTCTGAACCGATTGAATTGCTACAGCCATGTGCTGCTATTTGCCCTGTCCTTTTCTCCCTCTTGTACTGCTTTTCCTCAGGTATAACAACAGTGTTTGCACCTTACACCATTGCTTTTTGTTCTCTTGTAGGTATTTACACTTCTAGGAAATTCTAGCTCTGAAGTCCCATCTATTCTCTCTTACCTGGCCTGTTTGTTGCAGATCTTCTCTCTGTCACTCTGTGTTGGTAGCTGGAGACTCATTTAGCCTGAAGAACAGGCTGATTTGCATGGTCTGGCTTTACTTAGAGAGGGTTGTAGAGAAGACAGGTAGTTGGTTTCTTCTCAGAGATGCACAGGAAGGACATCAGACAGTGGTCACAGTTGGTGCCTAAGACTCAAATAGAGGTGAGGAAAAAAGTTTTTCCTGGGGGTGCTGCTGTGGGAAGAGGTTACTCTAAGAAGCTGTGGAATCAGCAGCCTTGGAAGTTTTCCAAATTCAGCTGGACAAGCTCTTAAGTAATATGATACAGCTTTGAAGTTTGCCCTGCTTTGACCATGGGGTTGGACTAGGTGATCTCAGGAGGTTCCTTCCACCCTGCATTATTTTGTGAGTACAAACAGTATCACTGAGTGCTTTCTTGTAGCAGAAGGCTGACTGTTAAGTTTCTTTTAATGTTAAAGAGTGATTAAGGGACTATGTGAAAAAAGGTTGATTTTTCTCTTTTTGCCCCTGAGTTTAAATAGTTTACATTCAGTGAGCCTTCTTGCAGTGCCACTATTGTGTGATTATTGTTTTTGTGAGACGGTAGCTAAAATGAAGTGTCAGTGTGAATGAAAGCTGGCAACTATAGTGTTGACCTTCAAAAGAAAGCTGAGGTTTTTCTTAGCAATTACTGTCCTGAAAGTATAACCACTGGTAAAATAATGGGCCTGATATTAAAAGATGATGCAAACTTACAGTCTGCAGGGTGACAGAGTTCTAAGCAATAACAACATGTGTTCATAAAGAATATGTCTTGCCAGACAGTGTAATTGCTTTTTTTGATAGAATTGCAAAATTAATGATTTTAGGGAATCAAGAGGGAAGTAGGTATATGTTTACTTTCTAACATGAAGATTAATTGAAATTCACTGGGGTAGGAAGAGAAAGTTGGGTGAAAGATAGTAAACAGGAGCTGATTATCCGCAGCAGTGTAATGGTTATGTAGGTTGAGAGTTAGACTGGCGTTGTGTAACATTTCTGTTAATGATATGACAGAGGGAGAGAGAAAATACTCTTAATGAGCTTTGAAAACAAACTGGGAATTGTGAGCCTCAGAGCAGAAAAATAAGGGGGCGAAGGGTTTAGATACATAAAGAGAAAATAAAATGAGATTAAACTTGGAGAACTGTTAAATCAGAAGCATGAACGCTGTCTGGAGCATATATCCTAAACAGAAGTGGGGAGAGATGTATTCAAAAGAGATGCCAATTTGTGGTGCTGAAAATGGCAGCTAAGGCCCTAGAACCCCTTTTGAGCAGGGGACTTGGTCTTGCTCCTGCCACTGGGCAGGACCACTTTAAACCCCTTGCCCAGGCCACTGGGCTTGAACAGCAGAGTACACTGTTTGCAGAAATTCACTTTCTGCTACTATTGTGATATTCTGCCACTGTTGTGATGTGTGCTTGAGGCTACTCCACACACTGTTTGAGGTAAAGGTGTGACTGCCCTGCTGCAGTTCTGAAAAACTTTACTGTTACTGTTTAAAATTCTGCCAAAAGCAGAATGAATGAGTTTTGATTTTCTTTTGGGCTGTGATGGTTGAGCTCATTACAGATTTCTCCCTTCCTTCCCCACCTTCCACCCTGCCCAGACTCCAAGATCTCCCCTGTGTCCCTCTGATAGGGCTGTGCAGGGTAAAAGCAGAGTGCACAGAATGTGAGCTCAGAGTCATGTGCGTGCCCATTTTTCGTGCAGGCTCCATGTCAGCCTTGCACACTGTTCTGCCTTGCTGCTATTGATACTCCAAACACATGCCGCTGTGTGTTGGGTTTCCAGGACTCATACAGCACTGTGCCTGCTCCCTTCCCTCAGGTTTCACTGAAGTCTGGATGCATAAATCTTATTTCTTTAGATATCCAGAGTGAAAATAAATTATGTGATTTTGGGGAAGGAAGAGTGCCCAGGATCTGGTACTGTTGCCATGTTGCAACTTCGTTTATAACAAAGGGGGATAATTTTTTTTTTTTTAATAAATGTGGAGACAGAGAGGCCAGCGGGATAAACTAGGATTGACCACTGAATGACTTAGGTATATCACTGTCCATATTTCTTTTAGAGCTTGAAAAGGAAGTTCAGCTAATTTTCTGTATGTTCATCCCCTTGTTTGACTCTTTTAACAGCTTCATGTATGCACTTATCTGTACTGACATGTTAAAACGAGACTTTTAAAAATCTCAAGGAGATCTGATCCTGTTAGGAACAGAAGAATTGCTTATTACTTCTTAAATCCATAGGAACAATACCATGGGTTTTTATTTTGGACTGCAGCAAGTTTTTTCCTCTGAGTTACAACCGGCAATGCTACTTTAGCATAGAAATGGTCACTTGCTATGGGAAGAAGCTCTGTTGTCAACCTGCATGGCTACCCAGATTAGCTTCAAAAAGATAACTCATGCCAGGGTATGAAAATCCATTAGATTCTGTAAGAATGAAAGGAATGTACAACACTTTGAATGTATGTGCATAGGAGTCTTTAACTTCATCATCGAAATTAATTGTGTTTTATTGTCACATGAGTACTAGAAGTTGGGAAGTTAAAAATATTTCAGTTCTTTCAGCAGTTTCATCAAAACAGCTCTTTAGCATTATTAATACCCAATGATCAAAACCATGTTTGTTTACTTTCTTCGTATTTTATGCTCCTTGTGATGTAGCACAGTAAAGACAGGAAAACACTGCAGAGGAGATGTTTCCATGTGCTACTGCTTGCCATTAGAACAGCTCATTACAGAGAGGTTAGAGACAATGAGACTAGTAATCCTTCAAAATCCCAAGGGAAATAATGCACCATGTATGTCTGATACAGAATGAAATATCTAGGTGGGCTCAGCCCCATGACAAGACTGTCTGTAACTGTTAAAGGCTCTAACAATACAGCAGTTATTTGGGGATGTGGCCAGATGTAGCAACATTTTGCCTTTTTCCTTCAAAAGACTGGTCCTTAACTCAGTATTTTGATGGAAAGCTTTAGAATCAGACCACAGTACATTGCTCGTATACATAATCTGATATATCTTTTAGCGCTTAAAGAATCAACAGCTGCTAAAGTCAGACTCCTGTCCAGAGAGTTTTATTCACTCTTAGTACAGTAGCACCTGAAATGCCCTGAACGATGTTTGAGTGAGCAAAAGGATTTTTCTCCCTTCTTCTCCCTCTTCTCATCTCAACTGATCGTTTTTGTGCAGTTTCATGAACTCTCCTTTCTTCTTCAGTGGGGCTATCAGAAGAAAACAGTATGATAGGAAAGATGTAGGGAGAAACTTGCAACACAAGATGTATCTTAACTTTCTAGACTGTCTAGAGTGACATTATTTTATGTTGTTAATGCCCAGTTAAGGAGATGGATGCATCTAAAACTGTGCCAGCTTGTCAGATCAAAGTCTTTAAATAGCTTTCCATTGTCATGACATAGTGGCAACACCAAAAGAAACTCCAGCATCTCTGTGCTCAAGGATCAAGCTTTCTTCTTCTTTATAAGTAACTTTAATTTAGGATCTTTCAGAAATTTACTCTTGAAGAGATTAAACCAGCCCTTCATCTGTGTAGCTGGTACGTCTCTAGGGGCAGATGGATTGCCTTTAAATAATTACTAATCCCTGTTTTTTGCAAATATATTACATTCCTTTCCTTGAGGAAGGTCCTTTATTGTGACAAATATACTCCTGTATGTAATTCACACTCCAGTAGGAAAAAAAAAAACAGAACATGGTGATGGGAAAGACTGGAATTCATTGTGTAATTTCTTCTGTTAAAGAAGAAATCTCTTCTGTTAAAAGAAAACATTTGTTAACAGATTAGAAAGGATAACTACCAAATTAAGTCACACAGATCAGACAGGCTTTATGATCTGCAGATAACTGATAGGATGAAGATGCACTAATTTGTAAAATCTAGCTATGATAAGAAACACATCTTTTTTTCCCTTCTCATCCGTGTGATAGCAATTTCAATTTGCCACTTTTTCACTACTACTACTACAAGGAGTTCAGTGTCAGTCTTCTGCAGTTCAAGGAGACATTATGCTTTGATAAGAAATTCCACAACCCATCTTTGGTGCCAGTAGCTGACTCAAGTTTTGGATATTGGAAGAAAATGTTAGAATCACAGCAAAGTCTAGGTTGGAGGGAGATGCCAGAGAGCACATGGTCCAAACATCTATTGAAAGCAGGGTCCCAGTTCAGGTTATCCAGGCTCCTGTCAAGCTGAGTGAATATTTCTAGGAAGGGAGATTATACCATCTCTATTAGCAAGCTACTCCAATTTTTAATTGTTCTTCACAGAATTTTTTTTTTTCATTAATATCCAGGACAACTTTTTCCCTGAGCAATTTATTTCTATTGTTTGTCCTGCCAACATGCATACTTGTGTACCACCATCTTCTATAACTGCTTTTTAGTTATTGAAAGACATTTATTGGCCTTCTGGCAAGTGAGAGTCTTTTACATGTTAGGCAGCACATCTGTCCTGAACTTAGTGTCTGCCTAAAGCCCCGTATTAACATTTTATGAGGTGAAAGTTTTATTTCAAAACAGCGTATAGCATCTCTTGAGGGTATCTTAATTTGGAATCCTGTCCCTAAGCACGTATCTTTTCTCTTCTATAAGAGAACTCAATGCTTTAAGTTTTCCCAGTACTGAGAAATATGTGTCAACAATGTGTATCTGGCTTTTCATTTTGAAGAGTCCCTGGTTGCTTTAAAAATGTGGTTTACAGATTGTGCATAAGAGCTACTGGTGACCAGCCTGTGAAATCTGAGAGGGAATCTGGTTGACAGAACTTTGTAGCAGTGTACCATGTCAGGCCTCCAGTAGTCTGAGGGTTTTTTTTTTTTTCACTGCTTGAGAATGCTGGACACTGTGTAGAAATCTGTTTTGGATTATTTGGCTTTTGAGCATTTGTCCTTTATATTAAAATAAAAATAACTGTATCTTAAATATGAAGGATGTTTAAAATGCATGAAGATAGCTCTGTGCTAGACATTTTGAAGGGTCTGGTGCCTGGGAACAATTTGTTAGGGAACAACACAAAGAGAAGAATTCATTATTCCCCTCTCCCCTTTCCTGCCTATGCCTTCGTACAGATGTAGATTTTTATACTCAGTTAGATATCATCGATATGTGATGGAGACTATATAAACACAGCAGATGTATTAAGTAGGGACAAAAGTGAGACATCCTTATAAACGGAGCTAAAAATGCTATGGAACAGCGATAGGCACTCTTTGGGAGGCACTGAACTGGAATAAGGTTTCTTTGAAATGATCAAGACATTTTCTTAGTCTTTTATTTGCAGCACAATACATAAGCCTGTCATCCAATTACAGGACAGGTGCAAAGCA
Source organism: Pseudopipra pipra (assembly GCF_036250125.1). Taxonomy (NCBI): domain Eukaryota; kingdom Metazoa; phylum Chordata; class Aves; order Passeriformes; family Pipridae; genus Pseudopipra; species Pseudopipra pipra. The sequence continues at coordinate 29,513,326 of NC_087550.1, read as the reverse complement.
TCATTCTGTTTGGAAAAAGATTCCGTGTAAAAAAGAAACTGCACCTTGCAATTTATCAACTCTGTTCGCTTTGTATGTTTGGAGGTCCATAACTCCTGATTCTGTTTATTAAACTTTTATTGTTTTTTGTTTCCTTTAAACCTAGAGTTCCAGTGGTACACCTGTTGGGGAGTGAGAAGGGTTCTTTTCTTCTCTTTTATTTTCGGTCCTAGACCCAGTTACTTACCATATTACAGTTTCTGAACCTTTGTTTTTTGTGTATGGAGCAGAAAGCATTCAGGTTGATTTAAAAAGAAAAAAAATGCAGGGAACTGAGCTGACAATGTAGCAATCCTTGGAATACAAGAAACACGGGATTTCAGACTACAGTTCGCGCACTCAGGTTTTGGTTGGAATTGTGTGTACTCGAGTACTGTATTTCTTCAAGAAAAGAGAAACATACAGAATCTTTTCATGATTGTATCTTGCTTCAGCTTGCAGTAGAAGGAAGTAACACCATTACCGATAAATGTTTAATATAACAGTTTCCATGCTATTAGAATAGAAACACTAAGTACTATACAAGAGAGTTCTGCATTAAAACCATCAGCACAGAAGAAGGTGGGGGAGGAGAAGACTGAGGCGTGGTCATTCTTGAAAAGTTGGGTTTCAAATATGGGATAAGATGATGAGTTTGTAAAACTCTTCTGAAAATTATCCGGGTGGCTTGAAAGAATTTTCTGTGACTTCTGGGCAGATGTCTGGCAGAAAAGGGAAAAGTGCACATAAGAAATGAGTATATGAGAAAAATAACACAGAAGGAGATCCTGTTAGCTGGATAAAATCCAGGGAACAAAGTATCTTTCATGTTAGGGGCATTGATGTCCAAACCTGCATGGATCTATTCTATAGACACTGGGATTATAGAGTTAAAACAACAAAAACAATCAAAACATTACCAATGAATTATATTATTGTAGATTTACCTTTAGCTTGTTCTCTTGAAGGGAAGAAATCTGGAATGCCTTTTCAGTAAATTAGTTTAGGTTTAAAGTTGGTCTAGACTTGGATATTTAGGAGAAAAGAGAGAAAGATCATATACATATTGTTGCTAGGGACATCGAATTTGACTCCTACAAGGCATATTTGGACCAAAAGGAGCACTGTCTACCCTTACATGATTTTGCATTTTCTAAGCCTTTAGTTTAATTCATGTTGTTTAAAAACTCGTCTGGATGCACACCATTGACTGAGCATTTGTGGCCACGTATTTGATAGATTCCTCTGAACCAGTCTGCAGAGCATAGCGTGAAACATCATGTTGGTTGTTTCTGAAATAAAATGCCAGCATCCCAATTAATTTGTAAATGGAAAATATCTGCCTGTGATGAATTAACGAAGTGCTGCTTCTAAAGGCCAATTGATATTTCATACTATAACTACTGCATAGTTGTGACATACCTAAGTAGATCAGAGTAGGTTGAAGGACACAAATAGTTTTCCCCTCCAAAAGACACTATTTTTTTTGTCTTTATGATTCCTCTATGGGGAATTTTTGCAAGGTTCTTAGTTTCTGATTGCTGATCGAGGGTATCTATCTTGGTTTTCTCATCTCTGAGAGACACTGATGATACAATTAAACTTTTTCAAAACTGAAGTGAATGTGGGCTTGGCTTTTGGGAAAGAGTCAAACATGCTTGCATCTATTCTTTGCACCCCGTATTAGGCTCTGAATGCCTGGTATTGCAGCTAGCACACAGCATTCTCTCCAAGTGTAAATGAGTCCTCCATAATGCAGATAAGGTTATAAAAATTATGTTTTGTCATTATACTTCTGCCTTTATAAGAGCTCATTAAGTAATATACTCTAAAAAGTTAAGTAGCTCCTACTGTAAGTCAGAGAATTGAACTGCTGCATGATTTTTGTGGCTTGACAGGCAGGGTCACATCAAACTGTACTCTGATTTTTTCCCTTTTCCTTTCCTCCTTTGTCATTTTAAATCTCTCACACCCTTGTAATAAGAGCTGACACCGATCACAAAGCTGATGAATAGTAGCACCGTTACATAAACCTGCTGGATTATAGTAAGAGGTTTACCTTGTTTTCATTATTACACCCTTTCTTGTGTCTCATGCAGAATAGATGAGAACCATTTAGCCTCGTTCTTGTGAGATGAGTAAGGTGGCTAAAATATCTGCCTCCTCTTGGGATTTAAATCTGACTCTGTTGTTGGCAAAGCAAAAAGCATTAATTGCATGACTGTTACGTTACAGGCGCATCCTATTTTAAATGTTGAAGTTCACCACATTCCACCATTCACTACACAACATGGAAGAAGCTTTATTGTGAAACAGAGAAGCTTTTTTGCAAGGGCAGGTGCAGATGCTCAGATGGGATTGTTTTTGTAAATCTAAAGAGCTTCAAGACAGGAAGGAGTCTGTGGACTTCGCTCTGAGAAGAAGTTGAGGAAGTTTGTTGAAAGCCATAAAAATGAGTCCAGCCCAAATGGGCAGGATGGAATGTGGCTGTCCTGCAGTGGTTTGATCAGAACTTAAGAAGTGTTGTTAATGGCAGTTAAGGTATATTCCATTTACCTTGAATTACTCAAAAACTATTTCTCACAAATTCAGGAATGTCTACCTTCAAAGACAAAAGGAGGTATGTGCAGGGAATTGTTAGGTAATGTAGCTTGTTGTCACAGTTGGTAGACCTCAGGGAGGGCCAGGAGTGAGCTGGGGACTAAATGGCTATAGAGACTAGTTCCCATCTTTGTTTCTAGACATTTCTGCCCCTGGGTGATGTTGAGGGCCCAGCAGAGGGGAACATGGTACTGTGACTTGAACTCAGCCCTCTCTGCTGACAACCTTCATCTGTGAGGCTACTGGCCCTGGGCAGGTACTTAATTTATTTGGCAGTTTGACTCCTTTATGAAAGTTGTGTCTCTGACCTGAAGGTGGGACCTGGGATCAGGTTTTGCTTGGAAATGTTTCTGGTAAACAGCTTTTTGAGAATTTACATCCTTCTGAGGGCTGACTCTTCAGTAAGGCATTCGCTTTGCCACTTACAGTGAATCTTAAATTGGAGGCTGGGGCAGGTGATGAGTTAGTGGGGAAGGAGCCTAAAATAATGGTGCAAGTTTGCTGCCCATTGAAGACATCTGGGTCGCTGCCAGCCCTGACACAGTGGTTTTAAATGTCCCCATTCATAGAATGACACCTGTTTATGCTTAAGTGCCAAAAAATGAATATTTTAGCAATGAAGGAATTCACTCAATTGTGAAAGGAATGTGCTTAGAAATGTTGCTTCATGGCATAACTGAGCAGGTTTCAGAGATGTGTGCTGCCTTTTAAAATGAATGCTTACATCATTCTCTTGGTCCTTTCTTTGCATGGAGCCATTCGTATGAGGGTTTTTTTAATTTGTTGGTTTTTAAGTTTAATAGTTCTGCTAATACATAGACACCAGCTGTCAGTTAATTCAAAACAGCAGACTGCTGGTGAAAGACAGCCTCTTTGGAACAGATGTTAGAGAAAATCCACCTGATTTTGTCCAAAGGACTGGTACACATTGGACACAGTGAGAAGAGTTATTGTATTAATGAAGTCCTGGTGCACCATCCAAGAGGAAGAAGGGATGCCATCTCTCATGATAGGCAAAAACCTTTGGCTCTTTGCTAGCTTTCTTTAATCTGTAGTCAATATAGAAGAAGTAAAAGTCTAAACTGTCATTTAAAGTGGGAGTGGAAGAGAAGCACTCAGATCATGTACTTTACCTCTGCAAAAAATAGATGTTAAATAAGAACCCTTCTCACTCTCGCCTCTGCTTTCTTTTTTTGGTCTTTAATTTTTGGAGCATGGTTTTGGAGGTCTGATTTGTGATGTTTCATCCCATGGCGGTATTGGGGATATGATGTTGTTGCCTTCCTGCCTTGGGTTGACAGCTTTCTGGCCCCTTGATCTTATATTCTCTGTATGTGAAGTAAAAAGCACTTCCTTGCATATGATTTTTTTTGTGTACTGGGAGGGGACAGCAGTTGTACCACACATTCATTTGCATCATTGATGGCCAAGGCTTGATTGGTTGTGTTAGTATCTTCACAAGGAGTTCCTGACTTGAGGGTGGTCTTATTGATGACTTTACAAGAAATTAGTATTACTAATGCTGTTGTAGTGAGAAAACTCCCTTTCCTCCTACAGGTAAGATACAAATTTAAACTACAAGGGTTTTCCTGTTAGGCTCTGAAAAGTTGAACATTTCAGAGCCAAATTTTGAATCTGAAATAGAAAAGCAGATTAGGGATGATGAAAAAAGGTCTGTTGAATCTGAGTAACCTCATTTTCATAAAGATAAGGTGCTGATAGATACAGAATTGATTAAATTAATTTTGAATTTGAATATTAACTCTTGTGTCCTTTGAAAAGAAGATCTTTTTATCAGCAGATTGGGAATGATTATGGTATAAACATAGCTCAGTCAGAAAGAAGCCCTAAGACGGTTAACTGAACTTATTAGGGAATTAGAGAGTTTTCAATAACAGGAGATGATGAAAAGATGAGTGTTTAGTTTAATGAAGGACAAATTACATGAGATGTAATAGAGGATTATAGAATGATGAATTATGGGATGAGGATGAATACCAGGATAGAGGACAGAGCTGGAAGGCTTAATAATGATAGTGAATAACAGGAAGATGCTGGTTTTTATAACATAATGCATACCTATGGAACTCACAGTCCTGAGATATTGAGGCTAAATTCTCAGCAGAATTTAAGAAGGATTAGCTGTTGATGGAGATGAAACAATGTATTAATTGTTAGAGAAGTGGAGATAAACACCCTGCAATTAAGCATAGATTCTTATGCTAAAAGTCATAAACAGACTGGTATTCTCTGCTGCCCGGCAGGAGACAACTATCTACTTGGGCACGTGCTGTTCTCTTGCCCCTCATATTCTCTGCTTTTTCTCACCTACTAGTGGAAGAGTTGGTAAGGTAGTTTTGGGACTTAAGAGAAAAAAAAAGTCCAATAGTTATTTTTTTTTCAGAGTCAGCTGTTAATATCGGTACTGTCTGTTGTATGGGTTCACTTGCTCTACGTATGTACAGTGCCAAGCCCAAGAAGATTCTGATTTCCAGGAATTCTCAGAAACAAACAGTAAAAAGACTTTCTGGATTTCAGTTCTTAGAGGTGAAACTAGCTATGATGAATTGTATTCTGACATAGTATTTAGAGTACTTCTTTCAGATCTAGCATATTTCATGATGGTGTTTGTGAAGTGAAAAGATCTCTGTATTAGTGCAAATGTTTTGATTTAAAAACTTAAATGTTGGTAGCAGGATTTCTATTTTCTGTTCTGTTTTTCTGTCGCTCTGGAAACTCAAGCATTCGGCTCAGTCTGAGGGCCCCTGAAGGCCAACTGGTGTGAAGGTGTGACATAATCACAATTTCTTAGCTTTCAGACCTCATATTGCAGTTTAATCCTCATGTCCCATATCTCCTGTGCATTAGCATATCAAGTCATCATCTGCATTTGATCACAGTGGGTTAAGGTTCCTGACATGATTTACAGCTAATTCCTTTGCACATTTTTGAGACAGGATCTTATTCTGTCTCTAGTGTGAAATCCTAAATGAGAAGTCTCAGCCACATACGCATTGTTGACAGTAAATGATTTTTAGTGGAAATCCCAGGGACCAAATGACATAGAACGTTTGGCACAGTAGAAAGTCTTACAACAGGATCTTATTTTCTTGGTCATCCGTCCAGCGAGGACTCCATGTAGGAAGGATAAACTCTTTTTATAAGTGTATGTTAGGATAAACTAGCAAGTATTAATTTAGTCCATTCAAAGAGATTTTCCCTCTTTTTTTACCTCTTTGCCTCAGGGAGGCAAGGAACATTACTCGTCAGAGGCAACCATGAACTGTTATGCAAGTATCATCGTGTCAGAGGAAACAGATTATTCATTTCCTTTCTAGCAACAATTTCAAGAAATATGATTTTTCCGGGTCAGGACTGATGAAGGTGGGTGTTGAATTGAGATGGCTAGACACTCAATTCCTGTATCTGTAAGAACAGATTAACTCCCCATGGATCACAAACTCAGTGTCTCCTCAGGTGTGCTCCTTCACAGGGTTCCTGCATCCTGGAGGGCTGTCTTACTCCTCTCTCTCTCTGCCAGGCCTCCCTTTCCTTCAGCTGTCCCAATGCTAGGTGGAGACCCAGAACATGGAGCTCAGCCTCTAAGAACCCATCTGTGTTTTCTTTCCAATTTATGCTGTATGCACATTTACCTGTCCCAGATAACTGAAGTTACAGTACTTCCGTCTGTTTCTAATGGAATACTTTTCTTCTTGGAAAATGAAACTGTGTCAAAGGTTAAATATGGCTTGGGATATTTGGTTCTGAAAAACACAGGCAGATTTCAAAACTTGTCTACCATACAAAGTTGTCCTTGAAACCTACCTTGTTTCTGTTCAATCCCATGACGGCAGAATGCTTTGGATTTACAGGATGCAAACTGTGAGCTTGGAAGGTCCTAGGATGTGTTTTACAACCCTCAGAGCATCCAGGATTTGCTTATAAATCCTGTAGCCTTAGTAGACCTGGGAACTCCAGGTATTTTGGCTCACTGGTGTCTGTCTCTTTGTGGTGGAACCAGGAGCATGGAAGTCCTGACAACCCCATGGTTTTGTCTCTCATGTGATCCTGATCTCAGTTCTACTTTTTGGACACTCTTTTCCCTTTAAACTTTTTCCAAAATCAGTGGTTTTTGTTTGGTGGGGGGTATTTGGTTTGTTTGTTTGTGTTTGTTTTTGTTTTTGTTTTTGTTTTTTTTCTGAGGTTTCAGCTGTATGTAACTGTATGCCAGAACCACAAGCTGTTCTTTCCAACTCTTGTTCCATAATTTTCTCATGGCCTTCCAGGATTCGTAGTAGTGACTGGAAAGCTGTAGTCACTGAGTTTATACTCAACATTCTTGGTTCTTCGTCTACCTAGTGTACCCTGAGGAAGGTTTGTACAATTGAATTCTTGGTCAATATAATTCAAAAGAAAAGGATGAATTTAAGAACTATATCTATCTAACACTTGGTAGCGTATGCATTTGTATGTCTCTCTGCAGGGCTCAGTAGTGTTCTGAAGTCATGTGGCAGGGTTACTAAAACTCATGATTTCTAAAAATAATTAATTTGGGAACGGTGCAGTGGTTAGTGTACTAGCTGAGGACATGTGAGGCAGAAATTCAGTTTGCTTCTCTGCCAGCCATTTCTTATTCATCCTCAACAAGCGTCTTGGTCCTCGAGTTCCCCATAATTAAAACAGTGGCAGTAGCATTATCCTACCTAATGGAAATTGCAAGGTAAAATATGTAATAAGTTGTAAAATGGCTTGTGTATTGTGGTGACTGGAGTTTTTGTTTTTCCTTTTCAAAAACTCACGGAGTTTCATATTTCATATTCAGGAATCATGGGAGACATAACAAAAGCTTAAGATATTTTTGCTCAGTGTTCAGTATTTGTTCCTGTTCTTGCCTATTGTAGTTCCTCTCCCTCTCACTGAGTCAGCAAGATCATTTAAGGGGAATGTATTGTAAGATGGATTCAAAACTTCTAAAAGGGGAAAAATAAATGTAATTTTTATATATTGCTGATATACTTTTTATATCTGTATTATGTTACTATAAATACATGGTTATAAATACGTGTATAAACTTGGTCAACTTTAACTCTCTTTTGCAGCATGTTTCCAGAAGCCAGTTGTGCAAAACAGCTAGCTGGGTATAATTGACACTCAGGTTCTGGTGAGATTAAATTAAGGGCTGAGAAAAAAGGTTAAATATTTTGTGACTTGCACTGAAAAGTGAAGTTGTTGGAATCTATACTTTGAAGACTGTGGTGGACTGTTCTCAGGAGGGAACCAAGTAAATCATTTTCAGTAGGAGAACCAGCCTATGCCTTTCTGGCCATAGTACTAATACTCTTTTCCATTTTTTGGCCACACCTATTGTGACATCCACTTTTATACCTGGTTATCTGAAAACTACCTAAATTTTTACCTTTAATACTTGACAGAGCCATTTAGATGGCTGATGTTTATTGCCTTGTCCCAGGCATGTACGTGTGGGACTGAAATTATTTTCTTGATGTGGAGGCATCACTCAACAACAAAATTCTGTGATTCAGTAATCAAACATTAATGATGTACAGAGCGAGCTTTTGAATGTTTTTCATGCCCTGATTACTAAACAGAGGTAAGGTTTGTAGTGAAGCAAAATGCGTTTGTCCTCGTGCTGAGGTTACACTGTCGAGTGGGACCACTCTAAGGTGCTTTTGAGTGGCCTGCAGCAACACCTGCCGCTGAATTCTCAATCAAAGTTAGAGTTAAGTGCAGTGGTTGGTCAAAACACAGCTGGACAGACAGGTTACAGCTTTTTCACCATGTATTTTTTTCAGCAAATAAGCAGTTCTGGGTGATTTATTAACTGAGCTACCTAAACACTGAGTTAAGAGTTCCAGCAGGAGGAAGTGGTGTCTATCTGTAAAGCTGCTCCATGGCTTCAAATTCAAGTGGCGGAAAGTTACTGAAGCTTGTAAAGTGTCCCTGGTGGCAACAGCATAACCATAAGAGAGTCATATGTTTTCTTGCTACGCAGCGGGAGGGGAGCCTGATCTGGAACTGTGTTTTCCCTAGTGCTTGTTGCTCAGGCCTGCATTTTGAGGCTGGCTATTAACTTTACGTGTGTCTTCGGTTGTTCATGCTGAAGTACAAACTGTGCTGTAGACCAGCTGTGGAGATCTCTTAATGGAAGATACATTACAGGTACTGATAAAGTAAACTAATATTTTGTAGTATTTGAAGGTAAAAACAGAAAACTAGAAAACTTCAGTAAGGTCTAAAAATGAAAACTGGAAAAAAATAAGGTTGGAGGTATAGTTGTTTTGCCTGTTTTTTCTTTTCTTTTTTAAACCACCAATAGAAAGTTTCCACTATTTATGAACTAGGATTGGCTTTGTGGAGATTTTTTATGTATTTCAAAACATTCTTTTAATTTTTTAACCTTGAGGTGGGCAGATTAATTATTATTGTCATATAGCTTCAATGGGAAGGCAAATATTTATATTGCATTATTTTTTACAAGTGAATAGCAAGTTTTTTTCTGTAGCTAGTCTATGTCAGTATAAATTTTATGGCAAACTGAAGGGTGCAACAGGAAAAAATGCTTTAAAATACCTGTGCACTCTCATAATTTTTTGGCTGAGAGCTCAATTTTGTGTGAGAAGTGAAAACCACTGAAAGTGTGGTTTGCTGCAGCATAGGTTTGCGGTGGCACAACTTTACACTTTCAGTAAGTGAGTTTCAAGCAGAAGAGTTTTTTCAGACTTCTAAATCCATACTCAGGCTTGTGTTTGAATGTGAGTTATGTGCCGGGCTGCTGTGTCTGAGGCAGGTACCTGGCCCTGACCCACAAATCACTTCCATGTTTTTTTTCTGGGAAAGTTGATTCTTCTTCAACTGCTCACGTTGAAGTTTGTATGTGAACCACAGACGTGGATAGAAATGCCCCATTCTGCTTTGGTTGCTGCTAATTATTTTTTTTTTATCTTGATGTTTTGTGCGTAGCCGTTTCTGCTATCATACACAGTGCTGAGCAGTCATCTTGCAGTTGTCTCTCTGATGGACACATTTGATGCAGGCAGTTCTGAAATTACTTTTGAAAAGCAAAGTAATAAGCACTGTTGATACAGGCTTGGGCCTGCCTGTTGCTAAAATGTTATTCTGTAGCAGAATAGGTGAGAGAATGATATTACACATACAAATGCTGGGTATTTCATGGCATGAAGTACTTATGGTGGAGGGATATTTTCACAGAAAAAGCCTATCAAGAAGGGTATAGCAGTGCTATAGGGTGTTGATTCTGATATTGTTACATAAAAAATATAGAATTTTAAGAGGCTTTTGGGTATAGATGTCTAAGATTGCATAAATGTTATATTGTCTTTTCTCAAAGATACCTGATACAATAATTGACAGTGCATTTTAATGTGCATGTGAAAGGGACAGTTGAAAATGGTGCAGAATTTTGCTTTTCCTGGTGGCTGTATTTCTTTCATAGTGGCCTCCTAATGTGGTTTCTTCAGAGACAAAAAGAAAAGAACAACCTGTATTTTAAATCTGCTATAGCACTTTGCACCATCAGTGCACTGCTTTTACTCTTATGACAAAATGACAAATTTGGAAGCACCAGGCGTGACCTGAAGTATTTCTCTTCCTCTCCTCCAGGCACTTACACGCATATGCACAGGCACACATGTCCTCTCTGTTTCAGAGTCCTAGCAGGCATGTTGTGCTACTATGTGGAAAAGAAATGTGGCATTTGGGTCAGTGTTTCTAGTTCACAGACTACTTGTGATGTAAGATGGCTTATTGCCGTGCATACGAATAATCTCTGATATACTAGTTAAATAGAGTGTAAATAGCTGCGGGTTCAGATACTTTTACATTTCAGGAGTTTTAAGAATTGATTGATGACCCTGTAGGAGGCAACAGCTCTGCTTTTCTGGTTATGGTTAATTATATCACAGGTAAAGGTGTGATTATGTGCATGTATAACTGAGACGTGCCTATTCAGCGTATGCTGAGTGCTAGCCTATTCCAGTTCCTTGTCCCATGGCATTTGTATAAGCCAGGAAAAAAAAATGTAAATTACTGTTAATTTAATGAGCAAGGAAAGGTTAGCACCTGTCTATCTAATCCATACTTTTCCTGTATTATATTGCATTGAAAGAATATCACTGCCTGACAGTTCTAGTGCATAAACAGCTAAACAGTACTTGACATTTAAAGAGATTTTCTGTTGTGCACTTGTATAGTCAAGAGTAATTCTAATCCTATTAAAGATATTATGTCATGGAGGCGTGCCCTGCAGGAGAAGGCTTCTGCTAACTGGCCTGATGGAAAGCAGAGGGGAGGGGCGAGCAGGAGGGCGGATTTATTACTCGATAGTTAGGTCAGGGATTTCTGTGGGAAATGCCCAGTGGTTGCAGTTGCCGATGATTTCACGGCAACAGCAGTGAAACACAGAGTGCACTCTGGTAGCTGGTTACTGAATGAGACACTGCGAATGGGTGGAAAGAAAAAAGACAGCGTGTGAGAGAGAGTCAGAGAGGCAGAGAGAGGGAAGCTGAGAGCAAGGAAAGTGCTCCGGCTCGAGGAGAGTCTCCCAGGTGTACTGCAGAAGCTTTTTGGAAATGGATGCAAGGACCATCTGCTGCCTATAGATTAGAGGGCTGTAGACTAGGAGTGCAGAGAAAGAGCTTATGGCTCTTTTGAATAAAAATCAAAGTTCTGCATAACTGATTAATCAAGATAAATCATGAGTCTTCTCTTGCATGGGATATTAATGTATAAATCCATGCTTCCGATAGACAGAGTACAGCCTACATTGCTATAAAAAATAAAGACAGCAAGAATGCAGTGAATAAATTCTGCAGTGATTATCTGATTTATGTACGAAGAAAAAGAGAAGCAAAACACAGACAGCTCTTATCGCACTGTGGCATTTGCAAGGCACTGCATTTAATGCTGAGAGATGCTATACATTAAATCTGACAACTGTGAAAAGAGAGATCATGGAGAAGTCAAGTAGTGAGGATTCTTCAATTCACCGGAGTCCATCTTTGGATAGCAAAGACTCAGATTTTGCTAAACCTTCTACCTCAGGGAGGCAATTTGGTCGAGGTTTTACTGCAGGAGCTTTCTATGGTACAACTGGATCACGCACACAGAGCCACACTGGGGTCGGAACCGGGACCGGCGTTGGGACTGGAACTGGCGTAAAAAGTGACAAATACAGTGCACCCAAAGGCAGCAAATACGTGGTCTTTTACCTGGATCTATCCTTTGTTTTCCTTTTAGAATTTAAGAAGTGCAACATGGCAAGAGGCTGCCTGTGTTGTTTGAAATACATGATGTTCCTTTTCAATTTAATATTTTGGGTGAGTACTGCCTTTTCAGTTGCCTTCATCTGTTAGTGTATCCTGTACTGCTGCATTATGTGCATGGTGCATCTTTGAAGCAGTACAGTAAGTTCCCTCCTCCCCTCCCTCTCTCTCATACCTGCTTGGAATATTTTCAGTGTTAAACTTGTGTCTATTGGGAAAATGCACATGCTTTCTATATCTTTATTGCTACCTGGTTACTGTAGTTTGACTTCTAATCACTCAGACTTGCTGTTCTAATATGTTTTGAACTGGGTTATCTAAGAAAGGGCAAAATTGTTACCCTTTAAGGAAGAGCAGAATAATCGTAGCATTAAAATCCTGCAGTGGCTGGATTTTGGCATTCTGTTGTAATGTCTTGTGTTGCAAAAAGCTGCAGGTTAATTTTTGAAGTACATTTTCATTGTCACCATAAATCTCATTTGCTTTTTGTAAACTTCATTTGACAAACTTCTTTTTCATTTGAAGGAAGTTCTGTTCCATTTCTCCAATTAAAACCAGTAAATTGTGTATGTTCTAACCTCTTAAGGTCTCAGCATAAACGTGAAATGCCTCAAATGGTGAAATAATCTGGATTCAGTTTCAGCTGCAGTTGTACACATTGGTGTGTGAAGTTAGAGACTTGCACTTGCTTCTCAGGGATCAAAATTGGTTTTCCTCCATCAGCCAAGAGGCATGAGGAGTTGTAACAATGAATGCCTCAGCAAGCAAGTTAAAAGCTTAATGGCTACTTTGAGCAAAGTATTGTCATATACAAGAGAGGGAGGAAAAGTTAAATCATCTAGCAGCTAGGCATCCTTCAGTACAGTATTTTTAAGGAAATCACAGGCTAATTGAAATACTGAGTATGCATGAATATAACCCAGTATGAAACTGTTTGCTTAGTTTGAAAGCAAAGTCAATGCTTTCTTGATGGTTACAAAGCCTGGGCACATGAACAAAGTCATTCATGGTTGTGATCCAGAAATATACAGTAAGCTTCACAAATAAATAAAAACACTGTCCCTGGATTTATTTTGGAAAAAGGGGCATTAGCAGTCTGATTCAGATAGCTACCTCTAGTGTATAGTATAGATATCATTGTTCAAATTAGGAATCTTACTAGCAGGTCCTGTTTTTATCTTGACCCACTTACTGAAATAACCTTTAAGAGCAAGAGTTAATGGGAGATTTGGTACAGTGTTGAACCGCTCACGCAACAGTGAGCTTTTATCAGTAATAGCCTGGAATGCTACAATTACTGAACTAGTGGACATCTTACTGAAATAGAAAGATAGAACTGATCACTGAAGAATATCTGATCAAAGTTCACCTATGATTTACAATTTTTTTTTCTTTTTCTGTACACAAGCCCTACTAGAAAGTTGCCTTAACTATTTTTGGAATAAATAATTTTAAACATACCAGATTTATATCAAACTGGCTATTTGACCCAATGCTGCATTATTTTGACACCTTGGAAGTGTTTTTTTTCATATCTGTATGTGGTGACTAGTTTTGGAAAAGCTTTTTTCTTATCATTACTCATGTCCTCTATGATCAGTCATTTAGGTGTCTTTCACCCCTCACCTCCTTAGATGCAACATCTTTCTTTGATTTTACCTTCTTCCCAAGCAGCAATTTTCTTGACTCTGCATCAGACCTTTAGAGTCCATTTTTATCATTCCTTGAACTCGTAAAAGTATTTCAGACTTCAACTGTGTGCTCATCTCTGTCTGCTCAGCTCCCACTGGACTTTTATACAAACACATTGCTTTGTAGGTTAAAACTAGCCTACCATCTGGAGCAGTTCTCTAGTGTCCTGTGCTTCTTCAGTTCTTACTCTTACCTCTTAATCCCCTTCACACTCTCATCACCATGTCTTTTGTTGTGAAGCTTATATCACTTTTCTTTCTGTTATTGAACTTTGTCACCATATCTCTATCCAATATTCTAAAAATGCTTTTTGTATGAACCGTGCTATACGGAATGAAAATGATACCCTGGCGTGGTAAATCTGAGAGATTATAAAAAAATACTAGATGCAAGATGTCAGGTACTTTTCAAAGTAGTTTACAACAGAAATTTGATCCTCTGTCCTGGTTTAAATTGTTCAAAAGTGCCCCTTCAGTGTAGCTGGCTTATACTCAATTTTGCAAGCCAGAATGATGTTACCATGCATCCTTCCAGTCTTGCTGTATTCTTACTTCAGTTTAACTGGGCTGTTTTATTGTTTTGAGAAATTCAAATTAATAATATTATCATCTTCTTTTACTCATGGAAATGCAAACTAGAATGAAGCATACTACAGGCAGGTGTTCTGTAGTTTGCCACAGCTGGCTTCATACCTGGAACCTACCTATGCCTATCTGACAGGTTTTGAATGTTTGGCTCTGCTCGTGCTCCCTGCTGATGCTGTGCATGTGCAGTATCTCTCACTCCTGTCCTGTACTCTCCTGCTGGTCCAGCTCTGGACTCCCCACACACCCATGCCAGTGCCCTTTGCTCCTACTCTGCCCTGAAGCACTCCCTGCTATTTCAGTCCTGTCTTTCTTCTTAACCTTTTTTTTTCCATTCCCAGGTTTGCCCATTCTTTTGCTTCCTTCTGAATTTCTGTTAAGAAACCCAGGTCCAAAAACATGAAGTTGTGGCCTGCTCTTGAGCAGTGACTATCTTTTGTACTGCAAGGTGATTTCTTTTTAGAAAGAGAAGACTCATTTTTAAATATGAAATTTTCTGAGCTGTAATTTAAAGCAGAATGAGACTCCTGGTCTTCAGAGGTGAGGAGACCACTTCCACACTGTTATCTTCTGGTAAAGGCAAGAAGCATTTTGTTTTGATCTCTTTTAAATACAGGAACTGGTTTAGGCAACTGGAAACAGAGGTGGGAAAACTGTGTTTCAAGGAGTCTTTAAACACGTGCCAGTCCAGCAGCTGTACAGCTGCAATAGGCAATCCAGCAGAGCAGCTTGGTTACCACAAAGCTGCATTGTTCTGAGCCTGCAGAAGCAGAAAGCTTATCTCATAGGAAGTGTTGTTCTGTCATAGTAAAATGGTTGTGAGATGCTTCCTCTGAAAATGAAAACAGGAGGTGTCCTTTGGCATCCCAGAATGCTGGGCACTATTGTCTTAAATGATTCTTAGTGTTGGGTCAAAGGAGTATATTCTTCTATAGGAAAAGAGGAACCTTTTTCCATTTTTTGCTTCTTGACACAGAGAAAGAGATTGGGACCTAATCTGTCCCTCATGGGCCAATGAGCTGTGCTACTCTTTCAGCCTTGCATCTAACTTGTGTATCTGAAGACATGTGAGTTATGTATTAATATTATATATTGCACACGGTATTTTATGTAGAATATGTTTTACCTATTTTAATATATATTAATAGATATATATACACATGTATAGGTTTTAAGGTGGTAGAGAAGTGCAGTGGTTAGTGGATTCTCTCTGCATTTTGAAGCCAACATACTGTTGCTGTGATAGCTACAGTCAAGGGTTGTCTTATATTGCTTGTGACCAGCAAAAATTCAGTGTTTGTAAATTAGACTACAAGATATAGCTTTGGAAAATTAGTAACCTGTGTATTATTTAACCTGGAAGGATCACATGTGAGTTGTGCAAACCAAATTTGTCTAAGTGGGGCCTAGCAGTAAGTTGAAACAGAAGGTGTTTCTCCACCATATTACCAAGAGCTTCAGGTATTTCTCTGTGTCCCTCTGATTCTCAGCAGTTGTTCATGGCCATCTGGCATTGCTTTCTTTTAGAGATTAGGGGAGTCTGAGCTGAGGGTTAAGGAAGCTTATAGTATTTAATTGTGTGGCTAGGATGATGATTTACACTGAATTCATCCTAAGTGCATAATATGTCTTGCAAAGAGACTGGACAACTACAAATGTTAAATGATTTAGTTTGCCTTCAAGAATATTTATGTGCAAACACATACAGAGATTGCAAAGTAGCCAGTATCACTCTGCAGAAGAAATAAAGTATTGATTTTTGCTTCTACAGATAGCAGCTAAATTGTCAAGAAAGGTTATTGCCAAATATAAACATTAGGGTATATGTCTTTCTATGGTAGATTTCACTTCTCTGTTATTAGAGAGAAGGATTACAATAATTGTTTTCACCAAATGTATTAGAAAATCTTACTGGTTATAAAATGGAAATTCTACAAAACATGAATTTTTAAAAGAAATTTTGCTCAGGAAATGAGAATTTTACAGGCTCTTAAAAGGGAAATTTTGAAGTGACTGCAATAAGATAAAAAATTCATTAGATAACTTTGCAAGGAGTCAGTGGTCATGACTACATTTTGGGTTGTTCTATTAATTTAACTAAGGTTAATGAGTCCACATACAGTAAAACATTCATAATACACATCTTGTTAGTTTTTACCAATGCTTAATTTTAATATAAAATGCATTTTATTAGGGGGAATATGTGGCAAGATTATTAAATCTGATGTTCTGTGTTTCAATAAGAGCTAAGGAAAAGCTAACCATAGTCAAGAAAATCCTTAGTGGGGTTTATTTGTTAAAGTGCTTACTTTTAAACTACTAAAAAAATTCTGATAGGAATAATACCTATGTATTAATATTATATTTATAAGCAGAAGTTATAGGTTATCTAAGATAAATGGAGTCAAATTAACAAATTCAGTAATGTAATACTCAGTTTCAAAGTAAATTTTGTTATAGGTTTGGAGCATTTTCCTTTCACTGAAACATAAGTCTAGAAGAGTGATGTCTAAAAATCTTTAGGCATCAAGAGGAAAAGTTGGGCTGGAAACTTGATGGTCCAGCAGTAGCAGCAAAAGTCAAATTTTTCGCTAATACTCTGTTATTACCATAATGGATACTATTGCTCCTGAAGAATATTTTGCTGCATTAATTGTTTGTCTAATTTAATCTTATAGTAGGAGTAATTAGTATTTTTTCCTGTGGAGTAAAAGCAATTTTTTGTGTTTATCAATGAACATAAGGACAGTAGTACAGCAGCCATGCAGGTCACTTTTACTAAAGGCTCAGATCAGACTAAAAGAGAGGGAGCATGTCCATTCTCTGGGTCTTGCTGCTGTCAAAGCTATTGGTACTGTAAAGCACCTAACAATTTTAGAAGGGTTTACATAAAATAATCCATCCTTATTTATGCCAAACTGGAATAAATACTATAGTGCACTGTTTAGTTTGAAGTACAAAGCTTTAATGCCTAATTGAACCTGTTGGACAGACAGTTAGATCATGTGAACAGACTTTGTCCCTACACATAACTGAAAATTAATCTCTGAGGTTTAAAAGGGGTGGACAGTTTGTCCCTTAAATGGGAATAAAATTGCTAACTACAGACAGTGTAGAAAAGGAAACACGTTAAATTTCTTTCTCTTTTGTTGTCCTCCCACTGATATTCCCCATTTTCTGACGCAGGGGATAACAGCAAGGGGAGACAGTAGGTGGCCCTGGAATGCTTGTCTCTTGACATAATAGCAATATTTATTTCTGTTGTATTTTGACTCTAATGACATAAGTGCAGTGACAGTTGCTGTACAATCCTGTGAAAGTAAGACTATTCAAAAACAACCAACAAACCAAAACCAAATAAAAAATCCCAAACGAACAACCCCTTCCACCCCAACCGTAAAAAAAAAACCAACAAAAAAACCCCCCCAAAACCCCCCAAAAGAAACCAACAAGACAGTAAATTCTGGAAAAACTATGTTTTCAATGACATTAGCAGGAGAATACTTTTTTTTCAGTAGAAGCTTGAGAAACTGTGAAAAGATCCCAGCTATTAGTTTTTAGCTTCCCCTGCAAATGGTACAGCACTGTTGGGGTCCCTATGGAAATGTGCACCTCAGTGGGGGAGAACTATTAGATAAATGTTTTAGCATGACAATATTTTGGCTGGGAGAAAAAGGAAAGGTAATATTGAGTTCAACACTGTAGTGTCCTAATGAATATGATGTAAATGAAGTCCATTTGTAACCAGCGTTATGACATTATAGAATAATATTCAAGCATTATTGGAGGCCTGAGACTAGTTTTAATTTTAAATAGTTAGGTTTACTTGAGAGCTGAGTAAGACTGGTTAATCCAGGTGGAGAGGGCCCCATAACTTGTTTTAGGGTATAAGCTGTTTCAACTTGATAGGGAAGACATAAGAAATGGCATTTTTTGCAGTGGTTCTCTACTAACTACTCTTTGCTAGCACCATATTTTATTCAGGTTGTTTTTAGGTGTATGGAGTTTTTAAAATTATTTTTTGTTTTCTTTCAGCATGGAAGTGTTTTTACTCTAGCTGTAGGTGTGTGTGAGGGCCATTTGTGTCTGTTATTTTGAATAAACAATGAGTTGATTCATTACTCAAGTAGATTTGTTGTATAGAACTGTTATAATGTAGCTTGCTGGACAGTTCATTTGTACAAGAGGAGGTTTATGGTCATTAAAAGTGAAAAGTGGAGTAAGAATTTCAAATTGGAAAACAAATTACAAATTACCCCCTCCAGTCCTCCCTGCCCCCCCCCCGTAATCCCAGAGTTCAGTCTTTCTTTAAGTGTATGACTCAGGTTCTGTTCCTCATATCCTTTATCTGCATGACCTTAAGAAAATTTCTTCAGCCTTCTGTGTCTCAGTTCCCCTAACTTTAAAAACAATGATATATCAACTTTTAAAAAGCAATGGTTATAAAAATGGGATACAATTATTGTTAACTTTGAATAAGCCTAATAACTGTGATATTTCCTGCTTACTTGTGGATTTTTAGACCCATTTCAGTAAGCTGCTTGGTTGGGCCTTGGTTAGCATGTTCCCTTTTTTGTCTGTTCCTGCTACCCATGAGGGAAGTAGGACTGCAAGAGGCTCATCCAAGGGGGTATAATCTTTCTCATGTGAGTAGTGGATGAGCTTGTAACTCCATTATCTGTCTGTCCAAGGAGGCATCTAATTTGTTTGTTTAAACACTGCTGACACAGAACAAGATCTGGGTAGAAAAGATAGTAGGATGCATTCCAATTTGTGGAAAGTAAAGTATCGTTTATTGGGGTTTTTCTGTGCACAAAGTTAGGATGTTGCTAATGGGCCTCCAAGTCACCACAGATATTATGGTGTACTATAGCTCCTCTGTGTTTATAATTTGTGAAATTGCCAACCTTTCAGCAACTTACTAAAACTCTGAATAAAAGGAAGAATTCTGCTGGGTATCTTGGGCTTTGCTTCAAATATCTTGCAGAAATAAATAAACCACACTTTCCAAACAAAGTGAAGGAACCTAATATAGCTAAAGGTGTGTTATTAGACAGTGAATGTTTGCTGAACTTGTTGGAAACTTGTCACGTAAAACTTAATCATTTTAATAACCACTTCATAGAAATTACTGCAGACACTGAACGGAATGCAATTTCAGAACTTTCTGAAAGAAATTAGCTTTAAATCAACTTAGATCTCCACTCAGCTCAATCCCTTGCTGCTTAGGAGCAACTTAAATTGCTGAATTTATTCAGCAGAGATAATTGAACTTCCAGTTGTTTGGAAATTTGACTGGAATGATTGTTCTTTCCAGCTGCTTTTATTGAGCTGAGCTGAAGTTCACATGGCTATCCAAACCTTTTTCACTTAACTACTGCATCCAGTGTAGCAAGGATTGTGAATATTCTTGGGACCTACTGCTAGTTTGAAATGTAAAAGTCATCTACAGCTCATCTTCAATAATGTCTCTCAAAACCTGGCACCTTGGCCAATAGCTTTATCACTGCTCAGGTAATGTAGGTAGGGCTAGGTTTTCCACAGGGTTACAAAACATCCAGTCAATGTTTTTTGTTGTTCTTAATCAAGTTATAGCAAGTCCCTACAATCTTAGTAACCAATCTGAGCCCATCTGTAGGTGTTTAGTTTTGCAGTTAACATGTTGGTTTTCATGTCTTACTCAGAACCTCTGTGCTGTCTGGTAACAGAGCTGATGGTTACCCCTTGGAATGCAATGCATCCCTGGGAAAGGGGCGGAAACTGAAGCACAGGAAGACTAGTTTGCCACTTCTTTTATTTCTTTCTTTGCCTTCTTATGTTTGCCATGGGTTTTTTTGTTAAATGCAGGAAATGAGAATTAACTTTTCAGAATTGAAAGCATTAATACTGTTTGAAAATACTGCTTCTGTTTTAGTGGGGAAGGAATTCTGTCCTCATGGTCTCCTGAATCCCTTGGTACTCCTGTCTTCTGACTCTCCTGAATGAAAACCCCTTGTCCTGTTTCTAATCAATGCACCAGGGACATGTAATTTTGAAAACAGCTTAACCTAATGTCTTTATGTCTTTCTTCTCATATAATACTGGCAAGTCATGAAGCATCAGAGATTGAATTTGTATCTTTTTTATTTCTTTTGTGGATTTCCTCATACTTCTGTTTTATGTGCATTCTGGTACAATTTCTGCTGCTGTAGGTACAAATTATAGGTCTGCAGTAGGAAATGATCACATTGCTTTTGATTCTTAAAAGCGTATGACACATATTGAGTGTTGCTGCAAGGAATTGAAACCAGCAGAAACTGGTATGCTAATCATTTGTTATAGAATTATTAATTTCTAACACTGTATTGTGTTGTGACTGATAAGTATTTATTTTTTCACTAGAATAAGTGGTATTTAATGTTTTTTAATCTTTTTTTATGATGAAGAAAACTGAAACAAGACAATAATGGGCTATGGATGAAGACAAGATTATGAACAGATGACTATAAGCTGTAGGGGTTCATCAGCTTAGCAAATTACTAGTCATTAGCAGAGATGCATTAGTTGCTTGTGTGCATGTTTCTACCATGTTGCAAATGTGATGCAAAGCATGTTAACTTAAACCACACAGTTTACTCTGCAAATAATGTATATAATGGTTAACAGTGGAAGCAGAAGGGCTACTTCTGCGTCAGAGGTTTGTTCTTTTAGGCTTTTTAATTGATGTATTAAGCACACTTGGTTTTAAATGGTGCTGCAGAATACTTATATTTTGTTGGTTAGCTGTGTCACTGCTGAATAGTATGGATTTTTCACGTCTCCTTTCTTCCTCTGTATTGTCTTGGAGAGTTTCCAGCTAGTTCTGATCTTATGCAGGTAAGAGAGATGTCTCTCAACAGATTGTAATTCAGAAATGCAAATATCTCATTTTGTCTCATTTCATAGTAGTTTTAAACTCAATTGGTGGTTAAGAATCTTACTGTCCTTTACTTATGTACCCACTCCTCACATTTTCCACTTCATCTAGCTATTGCTGCATTCCAAAGTTTGCCTTTTCTTCTGCAGTGTCCTCTGGATGCAGAGACACAGTTAAACTAGAAAAAATAAAGTTCATCTTCTCAATTGCTCTTTCCTTAGAGCTTTGATTGCCCTGTCTTCTCTATTTTCACTGCTTTAAGGAATTGATATTACATCTGTTGCCATAATCCTAGAGTCGCTTAGGACCACTTAATGAATTTATCCTCTTGACACTCTGTAAGTATAGGCAGTGCTTTTATCCTCATGATACAGATGGAAGGCTGAGACACCAAAACAAAGAGAACGTCTGCTTTGGAGCACAAGGTAGAGGGCTGAGAGCTATTAGAGACCAGAACTAGCAAGTTTCATAGTTTAATCCCAGCCAGCAACTAAGTCCCACGCAGCCACTTGCTCATTTCCCCATCCCCCCACCCCAGTGGGATGGGAAGGAGAATCAGGAGAAAGGTAAGTGTGTTGAGATAAAAGCAGTTTAATAATAGAAATAAAATATAATAATAACAATAACAAAATAATGGTAGTTGTAAGGCAAACTGAGACAACAGAGGTAAATAAAACCCAAAACCCCCCAAGTGATGCAGGGTACAATTGCTCACCACCCACTGACCAATGCCCAGCCCATCCCTGAGCAGCGATCAACAGCTCCTGGCTGAATCCCCACAGTTTATATACTGAGAATGATATTCTATGGTGTGGGTCAGCTGTCCTGGCCATGCTCCCTCCCAGCTTCTTCTGCACCTCCTTGCTGACAGAGCATGAGACACTAAAGAGTCCTTGACTCAGGGTGAGCACTGCTCAGCAGCAAGTGAGGCACTGGAACAGGTTGCTCAGAGAAGTTGTGGGCTCCCCATCCCTAGAGGTGTTCAAAGCCTGGATGGGCTGATGGGGTTTTGAGCAACCTGGTGTAGTGGAAGGTTCCCTGCCCATGGCAGGGTGGTTTGAACTAGGTTATCTTTCAGGTCCTTTCTAACCCAAGCCATTCTGTGTTCTTTTCACACTAAATCCAAAACACAGCACTGTACCAGCTACTAGGAAGAAAATTAACTCTATCCCAACCAAAACCAGGACAGAAGTGCATGTGCAGCAGACTTCAGCATAGAGAAGCTTGTGTTGAGTTCTGCATGGCAGTGCCCATGAGCTCAGAAATCCTGCTGATCACTTATCTTGAGCTCGGGTGTCTTTGCAGCAGTCTTCCCTGCACTTTCGTTTCCAGATTAGCTTGGGCAGAGACAGCTTAAATCTGTCTATATCCATGGTGTAGATGTGTCCTATTAAGAGACTTGTACAAAGTTAAACTGAAATTGAATCTGGATCTCTGAAGTCCCTGGTAAGTGTCTTAAGCAACACACCATCTGTTACGCTCCATGCCTTGTGAGAGACTTCAGAGGCAATTACATACTTGTATGGCGTTGTCTTGTCCACAGACGCAAAACTCCTATCAGATTTAGGAGTTACCATCCTTTTCTTTGGCTGTGTACTCCAGAGGTCTAGCATCATGTCACTGACACCCAGAAGAGTGGAAGTTTTTCATGACACAACACAAATCCTAAACCTCTCCACAACCTACGAAGCCTCACTAAGTAAACTGAAGTTCTCTTCTTGAGATTGTCATGCAGCGGATGACAGCCAAGGTGAAGAGGGATATCTGTCTTTATGATGCATGTTGTAATATTTTTTTTATGACTCCAAACCAAAAATTAATGTATATTCCATAATTAATAAACAAATAAACCAACATAGGATTTAACAGTTACTGAAAGTAATAAGAAGACAAAGTTACCTGTTGCATGGCTGGCAGTAACAATTCTTCCTACTTTCCATAGCCTCTCAAGCCATATGTTTGTCTTTTACTGTCTGAGCAATGTTTGCCCTAACAGCTTTTTCAGCATGTGGAATTTAAAAAGAACTCTCGGGTGGGATCTTTTTTTCCACTCTCGGCATCTGGGAGGATGTTGGGATATCTTTCAGTGTAACACCGGTTTTGTGTCTTATGGGATGTAGTTTAAAATGCAGATAGATACAGTTACATTTGCTCCCGTTTTGTTATTTTGTGTTTGTTTAGGCTCTTTTTTAGTTGTTATCTAGTCTCTTCATAGAAGTGGCCTGTGGAGGTGGCTATGATGTATGATGACCTTAGTGTGATAGAGTTATCTATTACTTTGGCAGGTTGGAATCCCATTTTCTTTGGAAATTTAAGTCTGTCTTTCTGCCATTAGGTAGAGGTGGAAGCTGACACTGTTGCTGGATTTTCTTCTTGTTTTGTTTCTTAGCCTGTTCTTCCATTTGTGACTTAATTGAAATAAATAATTGTTGTGATTTATGATTTACTAGATGTTAGTGGTAAGATGTACCTTACTAGTGGTAAGGTTTCTATCATTTTGTTTTCAGTATTTAAATTCATGATCCCACTAAACTGTAGTGGGGTTACAAGTTAATACCACTGTGCTTGACTTCGGTATTTTGATTTATCTCTCATTCATGAGACTCAAATGCAAAACTGGATATATTGGATCAGACCAAAAGTTTGTATACCCTGTCTTTCAAAGTAGATGGTAAAGAATGCTTAATAGACACTAAAGGAATTGAACAAATTAATGGAGCTCCTTTTGGTCATTTATCCAAAATTCTCTGGCAGTAAATTCACTTGTTTCTGTGAAACAAAATTAAGTATTCTGTGAAAGGGCACTTCCTTTCAAGCCTTCTTGAATAGATGCTGACAGTTATTCTGAAAAACGGTGAACCCTTCTCCTTTTGACTCGTCATTATTGGTTTTGGGGGTTTTATTTTATTGCTGGAATGAGAAGAAAAATCAGAGAAATTCTAATTTAAAATGTGTTTACTGAAAAAGCAATATTTAGCAATGCTTAGCATAGCATATGTTTAGATCACAGAATCATAGAAAAATTCGAGGTTGGTAGGGACCACTAGAGAACATCTGGTCCAACCTTCTGTTGAAGGGAAATCCTTAGATTGTGTTACCCAAGGCCCTGTCAAGCTCAGCACTGAGTATTTATAGGAAGTGAGATTCTACTCTTGGTGATCTATTCCAATGTTTAATTGTTTTCAGTTCATTCAGTTTGTTCTCAGTTTTCCTTATAGCCACACCAAAAATCATTTTTTGTCATGGTGGAACTATGTAGGATGGTCTTCAATTTCTTGAGCTGGGATGACCAAACCTGGATGAAGCAGTCAGAGCATGGTCTAACAAGTGCTGAGTAGAGTGGAATAATCACACCTCCTGATCTGCAGGATATAGTCTTGCTGGTGCTGCCTGAGGCTGTATTTAAATGTTTACACTAATATTTATGTTGTTCTGTGGTGTAGCTTTTAACACCAAGTTTAGAGCAGCAGCACTTCATATAGAGTTCAGTGAGATGGAGAAGCTCTGTTATGAGGAGAGAAATATTTTCTTCCTCACTCCTGAGTATGTACACTCTTATTACCTTGCTGAAACTAAGCACTTTTAACCTTTTGTTGTTTTTCCCTCCCAAAAGTGGGTCTGACTGCCTTCCCTCCTAGCCTCCCCTGAAGTACACTTCAGCTAAACCACTTCTACTTGTTTGAGCCATTCAGCAGGTTTTGTAGCCCATCCTGCAGCTCTGTCACTGTTAGTCATACTCAGTTTTAAACTCTGTCCAGCGCAAGTGCTGACAAGAACAGAAACATTGATCTTATCACTCCCCCATCCAAGTAGTTGCAGCGTGTGATTGTGTTTTCTGGTATGGTATATTGATTTTATGCATTGCTATATGTGTTACATGGCTTCACAGTATTGTTGGACTTGCTGACTGTTCTTTTTATTCCACATTTCAGGTCTGATTAGGGCTCCTGAAGTCCACCTAGTGCTTTTTTCTCTGTAATATTTATTCTCATTAACGTAGTATATATCTCAGAATATTGCAATTTTAGTAGTTCATGGTTTTTACCAGCAGGGCTGGGAGTGGGGCAGGTTAATGGTTGTGGGGTTTTATTTAGGTTGGGAGTTTGTTTTTAAAGAAAAAGCAAATTTGTGTGTGTGTGCGTTCTTATGTATGACATTATTTTAAATGATACTTTATATTTTAGACTTACATTGAGGGAGGCTGGGAAACAGCTAAACCTTGAAAACAATTTGCCTGTATGAAAAATAGTCTGTAGAAACAGTGGTTTTTTAAAAAATGTTTTATTGAAGTGCAGACTGCATGACAACTCTGTTTTCCAACAGTGTATCTGTTCTGACATGTGTCCTAGTTTTAGACCTTCTCTAAGTTCATGAATGTGTTTTCTTCAGAGGGCTATATTGAAGCCCAACAGTATTTCTTTCAGGACACTTCATCTTGCTTGTCCTCACAGAACTAGCTGGGATCAAGCATGTTTCCACAACACACACAGTTCTGGAACGTCCAAGAATGCAGGTTTCTCACTTAAAAGCTTCTGCAGCTGTGTGTGAGCAGTAATAAATGGTTGACACAAGCCCCTGGGGACAGCTTTAAATGGGTGAACTGTTCCCTGTTTCAGCAGTCTCAGGGATTTTTTTCCCCACTGGTTGGATGCTGTGTTATGAGTCTGACCCAATCCTTAGTGACAGCTTGTCGGGCTGATTAATGTGGACTCCAGAGAATAGCTCTTTGCTCTCTGATTGATGCATTTTACCAATAGAACTCACATTCCTGTAGTGTGAATAATAAACAAGTGATTTAATGAGTACTCCCCAATCTATTCCAAATGGCATATGCTGGTTGAAGCAGCGCATGCTTTTGGAAAGCTGAAATACTTGCTGTATGTTACATGCTGAAAATCACTGAATTATATACTTCTCCCATAAATCCAAATTAGAAAGTTATGGATTAATTTCCTTCTGTGCCATACCATCAGACACATTGTCAGAAATGTCACTGATATTTAAATTGTTACTTCCTTCTAATTTATCTGGTTCTTAACCACTGATTTTTTTTCCTCTCTGCTTCCCACCATGAAATGTATTTCTCATGAAACTATTATATCTTTGCAGCATTCTGTATTTTTTACCTCAAAAGGTGACATGCAAAAACTAGGAAAAAATTAATTCTTCCTTGAGACTGTCCTTACCTCCGGCATCCTTGATGTTGGTACTTTTTGGTAGTGTCCCACCTTGTTCTATGGTTCTGTGTGTAACTCTTCATAGGTATTGGCTCTCCCAGTTCCTGCATCGTGGGAGACTCTCAGAAGTAAGAAGGAACAGATAGCATTACAGCACTGCAGGAGGACAGGGGAGTGGAGCCAGAGCACTGGAAAGAAGGACGAGTTTTTTGTTTGTGTCTGGATGGTTTCTGTTTCCTTATTATTCAAGAACTCTTACTACTGCAATTACAAGATCCTGCCTCTGGATCTACAAAGAATTCTCCAACAAACATATTAAAGGAAGATGTGCATAAAATTAATGTGAAAGGAGAAAAACAGCGCTATTGTAATTCTATTTACTTATGGGTACATATACATAGAAGTATTTTTGTCTTTTAAATTCTTACTGTGTGTTTCATAAAGAAAATGGGAGGACAAAAGCACCCTTAATTTCCTCCACTCTATCCCCCCAGCCCCTTTCCTCCTTTCTTTCTTTTGCCAGAATCCACAGCACACCATCTGTTTCTGCCCAAAGCTTAGCTGTCCACCAACCGATCTGTTCTCCACGCCTAGCCTTGCTGGTACTAATGTCATACCTGCTCTTTTGTGATTCAAAATTTGAGTAACCGGATGAGGGGAAGCAAAGATCCTGACGAGGTTATGATCAGGTTTCTGAAGAATAACAGCTGCTGGCTTACTTGCTTTCTTTCCCAGCCTCCATCAGAGAAAGCTGAGAGGGTTCATTTGCACTTGTGTGAGGCACCGCTTTTATAATTCCCATAGCACTGCGCCTGCATGCACACAGTTCTGTGAGGTGACTTCAGATTTTTGAGTGAATAATTGAGAGATGTTTTTCTGTTTTCTGTTGAAAGAAGCTCAGCACCTTCTAAAGAACCTTCTTTCTGTCCTCAACTCACTTGCAAAAGGTTCTAGAAGCTTTAATTACAATACTGCTTTAATGACAGTCCCTGGCCTAATTTTTTGCTTCATTGCAGCTTGGGGGAGAGAGGGAGGCTTCTTCCTTCACTGTTTCTGCCCTGTAGTGTCTCCTGCTTCTGTCTGTTGTTCCGAGACCACAACCTGATGTGACATTCATTTCAGCAGTGGCTCTTTTTGCTGCAGTATCTGTGCAGATTTATGTCTGGTCATTGATGCGATGTATTTTATGGGTAGTCAGCTCAAGGTTTTCTGTGTTGTTGGATGTGCTGTGGGCAGGTTTAACAAAGAAAATGTTCAAACCCAATAGCATGAAGAGAAAAAACAGGCTTGTTGAATTATGTCTGCCTAAGATTATATAGACTGTATAGATTTAAGATCTGTCTTAGGGCTGAAATGAGCATGGCAGTGCTGAAACAAAAGGCAGCGTAAAGACTCAGGAACATATGCTTTAAAGGAAAAATCTTGGGAGTACAGAGTTTGTCACAGAGGCATGACAGTGTCATCACTGTGCTGGATGGACCCTAATTTTTTGTTTTTCTGAAGGATTAGCTAGTATTTATAGTGTCTGTTCTGCTTAATTCAGGTGTCCCATTATTTTAGTCTAAAAACGGTCAAGAAACAGTGATAGCATGACATTACATATGATCAAGTTTGAGATTGTTCTGATGATAAGTCGCAGCTCAGCTCCTTGAGACTGAGCAGAGGTAGCCTTTTGCCTGGCACGCCAGGAAGGAGGAAGAAGAGTTTGCAAATACTTTTGGTTCTCCAGGGTGAAACAGTGGGCGCTGGAGAAAGACTGAGTACTCTTGGTCGTGAATATGCCTACCTTGAATTGGTTTTGAGTTCTTGAAAATAGTCGAGCCCATTAAAAATGCATTTTCTAATAGACTATTGTTTTCAGTAAAGTTTTTATTTTGTAACACTTTTGCAAGCTCTTGGAAAATCAAACCTTGTTCTGTAATCCTATCTAAAATCCATTTTTAGAAAATTATAGCTGAGCCATCAGTTGCAAAAAAACCCCAGCAAAATAAGCAACCAAAAAACCCACTAAACCAATAACTTCCAGTGAAGTCCTGAACTCAAACATTCATAATCAAAAGTAGGATTTTTGAAAGCTTTCATCACTGACTGGGCTTTACTGCTGCTAGAGTCAGCTCTCTTAGAGAAGAATGCATTGATGGCCAGTT
The DNA here is from genome assembly GCF_036250125.1 of Pseudopipra pipra. Taxonomy (NCBI): domain Eukaryota; kingdom Metazoa; phylum Chordata; class Aves; order Passeriformes; family Pipridae; genus Pseudopipra; species Pseudopipra pipra. The sequence continues at coordinate 29,484,910 of NC_087550.1, read as the reverse complement.
TTCAAGCTCCCAAATGCCTGGTACTCTATTCAGTCACTAGCCAGATGCTATTGCCTGAGGATTGTTAAGCTTGCTCTCAACAGCTTGTGACAGAGTTCTTTTTGTCATCAAAACTCCATTGTCTTTCCAGCTCTATGGATAGCAGTCATCTTGCATAATTATCTGTCTATGCCGAGATGTCTGCTATGGATGCTGTACCTGAGAGATTCTCCAAAAGCTCCCTTCATAGGTGACAGAGAGGCTATGGTTAAACTTGTTCTAAGGTAGATGCTGCAAATCTGACAGGTAGACATGATTACAAGAGCTCTACAGTGTTACTTTGTAGATGGCTAAAGCAAAGTGAGATGGAGCTTAGCTTGAATATTCAGTTTAACATTGTGCCTGAGTAAAAGTGAGGATGTTTCCATTTGCAGACTCCTAGGGCACATTTTTTACTGCTTTGGCTTTTTTGTTTTTTTTCTTTCTGTTTTTGTGGTTTTTTTTTCTTTTCTTTTCTGTGAAAAGAATTGTCTGTCATGCAGTGGGAGACTTAATTTAAAATGTCCTTGGCATTGAGCAAGAACTCCTACCTTGGTTTAGTTACTCTTAAGTCACATGACTCCAAGTTATCTCTGTTTAAGGTATTAATTAGGAAGAGACTTCCAAAAGTTGTTTTCAAAGTCTAGTCATTCAAATATAGCAATGGAGATAGAAAATACATTTCAGCTGACAAATGACATGAGCTTTTATTTAACATGTCTCATTCAAAGGTACTGAATTGGGAAGACCTGCTTAAATGAATCCATTCTTCTACCTTCAAAATAGTGTGGTTTTGTAAAAGAGATTCCTGCTCATTTTGGACTGATATGCCCATGTGATCCCATGGCAAAAGTATAAAGAGCTCTGTTTATTCATGACTTCACGGGGACTTTCCACACTGAGTGCAAGCCAACAGCACAGGAACACTGCCATAACTACCACTGAACTGGAGCCTTGAGGCAATTTCTTTACAGAGCTTTCCTTTAATAGATTTGCTCACAAAAAATGTGTGGTGATGATGCCTTCCAAATAGGTTTGGCATACACTGGCAGAGCACGAAAGCATGAAAACGCCTTATCTCTGCTGCAGATGAAAGACCTTGTGGTTTTTTAATTTCCTAAGATAAAACAGGCGGTCAAAAGTGAGAAGAGCCCAAGGACCTGGCAGATACTGTATTTGCTTTGTGGCTGCATGCAATTAGCTTTTTAATGTTTCTTTTCATGAGCATAACTCAAATAAATAAATAAAGTCAAGACACATGAGTGCTGTGGGCAGAATGGGACTTCAGACAAAGTCTATTAAAGAAGCCCTCCCGTTGAGTCACGAGGTACACAAAGGACCCTCTTGCTTTCTAAACTTCTTTTCAGAGGGGAGTCTAGGTGCAGCTGGATCCAATCTTGGCCCCAGAGTTTGTCAATGGTTTATGCCTAAAGGATTATATAGGTGCAATTGAACCTTTACAGAACTTTATCCTGCAGTATTAAGGATGGCAGTCCAAAAAAAATATATATATATACACACATATATATGTAAAATAAAGTATTTATTTAAATTTATTATGATAATTATAATGATTAGACTGAAATATCTTAATCAGGATTATTTACTACACAGTATAGGTAACTATAACTAGTGCACTATTTTTTAAGCAATATTGAAGCAATTACACTGAAGCTAGCAAATTCAATTATTATGAAAAGATTGATGTTACTCATCCATACTGATGACTGTGGCCAAATCTCTTTCGCTCAGCCTGGAGTAGTAACCTTGAGGGGCATCTCCACTCAAGGGAGAAATTTCCACATACACTCTGAGAAAGGGGTATGTTAGAAAACCCTACAGTTAGTAAGTGGGAATGGACTTTTATGGTATAAAGTGATTGACTGTCAGTCATATATATCTCTAGGCCAGCTGTGCCAGCTCAGCATCTTTAGATAAGTTGTAAGGAGTATCACTTTTTGGTTCCTTTATCAGGTACTTTATCAGGTACTTTGTTCTTCCTCAGAATGTTTAACTTTGGGGTTGGTGAGTCAGGCTGGTTTCAGCATTCTTCAACACCAAAGCCAGCATGACATCCCCTTTTCCGTTCACCACTGATAGCTTTGCAAATAAAAAAGTTCCATCTGGCTTACCCCCACTCTAGGCAGAGCATCCTGCTACAATGAGAAACCTAGTACTTTCCCTGTGCTAACCATCCTGAAAGGGAAACTAAAAAAAAATCCAAGATGAAAATAGGGACAAGGTGTGTTAAGACACCTTTCTTCTTAAAATTTCAAAGCCCTTTATTAAGGATTACAAGTTACCTGAGATACTGAGGGTTTGACCGTCTTAACACAGCCATGCAGGAGGACATGTTAGACCTGAGATCAGCACTGTGTACTTGTCTTCTAGTCAGGCCCCCTGTGTGCTATAGATTGCCTCTCTGCTTTTTTCCACTTTTTGTTTTTTGCTGTAGTTTTTAATGGCCTCAGAAGTAGTAAGCAGATGAGATGACATTTTATTAGCTGTGCTGCTTGTGTTCCAAGAGCTGTAGTAACACTTAATGCAGCCATTTGTATCTTACAGGTGTCCAGCTCTTCCAACCCTGTGAGACATGAATTAAACTTCTCAGCAGTGGAATGCCACAGAGTACATACCTCATATTGAGGAGAGTTCTGGGGAAGGGGGTTTCTATGAGTAATTCGGGAGAGTGAGGTGACAACATCTTCTTACAGGTCCCTTTGCTTAGTTGCTGCATGAGGCTAACCTAGGTATGTAGTCAGATAGGACTGACCCGTGAGTGTTTCCTGCACTCCAAGCATTCAAGCCCCACATGGCTCAAATGCTGTAAGTTGGCCACCAGTGATGCATGTAGTCACATCTATTGATTTTGTTGACTGAGGTAACTTGGGGAGGTTTTAACTTCTTGTCCTTTTAGTGCTTCTCCAGCCCAGAAGCAGATCTGCATGTTTCACAGAAATAGTGGGTTTGTTAAATCAGTGAGACCCTTCACAGAGAACAGAATTTGCCTGTGAAAGTACTGCTATGAGTGAAAGAGTGACAGAAGAAAATAGCTCAGTTTGTTCCTAAAACCCAGGGCTGATACTTCAGGATTCGGAGTCAGCAGAAAAAAATAACACATAAAATTGTATTTGATAACTGCAAACCTAACACGACTGATGCAGAAAAAATTGAGAAATAATGTAACACTGGACCTCCCTATTGCGTTTTGACATTGACTTTTGGAAGTGAGCCATGCTCAATGCAAAACACTAGGGAGTATGAGTGGTTTAAATTTTTGATGCTCAGGACAGAAAATCTATTTGCTTGAAATGGAAAATAGAGCTCTCTGTAAGAGGGATCGTGTGTCATCACTGCCACATAAAATAATTTTGCCTTGATAATTACAATTTTCTATCTAGGAGTCAGACCTGGCACTAGAAAATATCTGCTTTTTTACTGTCTTGCAGTCAGGTTTTTGCTAGACTCATGGGAAGATTGAAGTAAGTGAAAAATTGATAGAGGAGCTGCAAGGACTTAAAGAAAACTGACTTAAACCCTGGTACATAGTATTTACCTGCCAGCCAAGAAATTTGTCCCAGGAGGATGCTTTAACTTGTATCGTTCTACCTGTATATGTGACTCTACTACTCCTCTTGGGAGCCTGCAGGTAACTTTGAGTGGAGTACAGTGGGGCTCTACCCATGTTTCTATATGCAGAGGTACCATATCAGGATGCTGTTCAGCAACTGAAGTTCTACTTGATGAGGTTATGAATTAAAAGACAGTAAAAGCTGCTTCCAGCAGCTGAGTATTTGTGATCTGAAGTGGGAAGTGCTTCTCCATATATATTTACAGATGGTGAGCATTAGAGAGTGATTTATGAAAGAACTGAAAATTGAACCTGTGTCTCCAGAGGTTTGATTAAAGGTCTCGTTTGCAATACTGTTCTTCCTCCCCTTAGGCTTTTAGATGATGATGGTCTTTCTCAGGTGTTAGAGATTTTTTGAGTCAGTGATTCTACAGACACTTTCAATAGTCCACAATGTCTCCATTCTGCAGTGACACTGCATCTGAAATGGTCTGTAGAGTTGGCGGGAAGGTAATGATTCTTGAAGAATATATGTCTATTTTGGCCCTCTGGCTTTTCCAACTGGAGAGGAGGAGAGGAATTTCAGGAAGGGGGAAGCAGTAAATCAGTGCCTTTATAAAAAGCAGAGTCCTGTTAATGTCTCTCTCGTTTGCAATTGTTGTGTTCCATAATTATTGTAGAGCAGTTGATTGTAAATATGTTGAGAGCTCAATGAGAAAAGTACTTGAACAGTGAAGGGAATATGAATCACAGTGAATCCTTACAGAAAACAGAGGAACTTCACATCTTGACCCCCCATGTCTTGACCCCCAAACTAAGGGTTCTTAATCTTGGTGAATGGTCTGTCTGACTGTCTCCTTGGAAATCTGCAATCCAAGCCCTCCACTCAACCCCGGTATAGAAATTTACTGTATTTTTTATTTTCCTGGCTACAGTTTATCATTTAACAAAGCACATACTCACCAGAAAAAGTGAGCCAGAGCTGTCGTGTTCTTGGAGGATGGCTAATGAGAATGTGGTTTTTAATTACAGTGGATCATTACATGTAAACTGACCATCTGTTAGAGGAGAGTACTTGTGAAGGAGAGAAAAAGGACGTAGTGTGTACCTTTCAGTGAGGATGCTGCTCACTGATGAACCAGTAATAGATGTTAGCCAGGAGGACTTTGGAAGTTTCATCCTGTTGCTCTTAGTTACTTCCTTATAAAAGGAACTTTCCATTTGCATGTTTCCAAATAGTGGGAGTTGTCCAAGCTGACCAAAGTCCTCTTGGTGAAGCCTGGCATTTTATTTAGCTCCTGCAGTCTTGCCACTTCAATGACCATTTTGCGATAGGTTCTTGCACATTGCTAATTGCACATAGCCACAAAGCAAACACAGTGTCTGCCAGGTCCTTGGGCTCTTCTCACTTTATCTTAGGAAATTAAAAAACTACAAGGTCTTTCGTCTGGTAGAGGACTTACCTTGCTTCTTTTACACTCCATGGGAGTATGTGCAATTGATGTCATAGGGGAGAAGTCTTTGGAAGCCATGAATTCTCAAAGCAAGTACACTGAGTTTTGTGCAATGAATTTCACAGATGATGTAACATGAGGCTGTCATGCACACGTGGCCTTGAAAAAGATAGTAATGCAGGAGTGATGGAAGATAAAACTTAGCTTCATCTGTTGCCCTTCCTTACTGATGTAAAAGTATTCCTCTTAGAATGCTGACTCTTCATGCCCAGCATCATGCTACATAGAAGCTCTTCTTCAGTTCTTCAGCTGTTGTTAATGAACCCATATAGTTAGCCAGTTCCCTGAAAAGTCCATGACCATTCTCTATCTTATGCTCCTTCACTTTTTCAAGCTATACATAAGGGTAAGTCATACTAAGCTGATCTGTATCCTGGTTCATTTGCCTATTTTTTGCATTTAAATGCAGTTTTCTGTTGAATTTATTTCTTGGTGGCTCAGATTTTTTAGATTAATTATGTAAACTATTTTTTGATCAGATTAATAATGTGGTAGGAATCTATCATATTCCTGTTTGCTGAGTGTCTTCAGCTATGCTCTTTGCTAACTCTAACTGGAACTTCTGTACCGAGACCTTTCTTGATCTATTTAGGGCCGATACCTGTTGATGCTTAAGAAAATTAAAGAAAATTCCTATACATCTAAACAATTAAGCAGCGTTGTACTGTGGGGGAAAACAACTTTCCTTCATGACCCCTGATTTCAGTACTTACTGAAGCAAGAGATTTGACTGCTCATGTCTTAGGATGAAGAGCTGCACATTAATGTAGTTTATACTCTTTTTCTGTGTTTGTGTACATCATGCTAACTGATCTAAAGGAAAAGCAAGGCTTTTTAATTTCCAGTTTGCATATTCTGTACAATCCTCTAATTGCCAAAAGTAATATTAAATACTCCAGAGAGAAGGTCATTTATCAGGAAGAGGAGTTTTGGGACTGCTAAAGAATTAGGTTATCTTTACATTATGAAACCACAGTGTCAGAATTAGGTCACTGTTTCCTTTAATGTCTCTGTGTCACTGGCTGAAAAATCTGCAGAAAAACTAAGATAGCTAAGGGTGTGTTTTTGATGAACCAGGGAAGAGCCACTTGGTTTTCTGGGTTGATGCTGGTCCAGTGCACTGTTAAGGGATGCATTGATGCTGCAAGTCATTCAGGTGGATCAGTAAAGACACTTTTCTCAAACCTGTGTGAAAATAATGCCTTAGGTAGTGTTTGGGGGCCATCTAGCAGATGATGGGTTTATTTCCTTTGGATGAGAGGCAAAACAGCCTTCCTGGCCACTTTTCAGAAGTGCTGGAGTGCTAATCCTGGCATCCTAGCCAAGACCAGCTCGGGTAATTATGCTCTGACTTCTTAAATTCCACATTGTGTCTGAGTGGGCAGGCTATTCTTCAATTCATGTCTCAAACATGGTACACAGGTACTTTCCCTCCTGTGCCTTGTGCCGATAATGTGGGTCGTACAGTGCTGCTGCTATTGCTTTTGCCACAATTATTATTGTCCTATTATTATTGTGTTGAGGTTTGTAGAAAGAGATGATACGTTTATTTGACCGAATAACATAGCTAGACAGAAAAAGCCCTAATATAAGTGTCAGAACAATGTCTAGAGACTAATAGAGGTCTGGGCCTGGTTGTGCAAGGTGTTGTGTAAATGCAGAGTTAAAGGCAGAGCCTCTTTTGGGAGTTCACACACACAGAAAAATGAGGCAGGTAAAGGGATAAAAACGTGCAAGCAGAGGGATTGATGTGGTGATATTTGCTGGTGAAATATGAGTGGAATTCATTCTGGAGGTGGTGAGTTAGTTCACAAGATAGAAGAAGGGAGAAGAAATGTAGAAGAGATGGGACTTAATGAGCTTCTAGGCCAAAGAAGATAGGGAAACTGGTAGAGCAGAGCTGAGATTAATGCCAGCTGTGCAAGCTGGCATTCAAGCAAGTGACTGATTGGAACAGTGGAAGTTTTCAGGCAAAACTCTATGTGATCATCAATACCATTTTGCCTACTGTGGAACAAACTGGGATTCATAATCTTTGCTTTGTCTCTGGTCAAAACTCCTGGTGCCCAGTTCTGCAAGGCTTGGGGTGAGTGTGGAAGACTGTTGCGTGTCTATGGTTACAAAAATGGGAATAGTACTTTGTTCCAGAGTTTATGTTTAAGATGCTTTGGGGAATACAGATAGTCCCACCTCGGCCTCTTCATTCATTTTCCACTGAATATTGTGTGAATCACATGGCATGGAATGGTGCTCAGATGAGTATCTCACATGACTGGCAATTGCTATAGTCAGTGCAGCTACTCTGCCACTAATGAAAACAGTACAGGGCTTTTAAGGCGGCTTAGGTGGGCCAGCTTTCTGTGCTTTGTCCTCTGTCTTTGAAAGCAAGGAAAAGAGGGCTATTAGCTTCAGATTAGTGTTGGTACTTTGAGAGGAATATCCTCTGATTGGAAGAGTCCTGAGATGAGAACCCTGGACTGCTGTTCAAGCCATCTGCTTGCAAAATGGCTCTCTTCCAGCTACTGTGGAGATCTCACTATTTGTTTGTGATATTGGGGAACACTTGCCATAAACACATCTGCTGTTTATGTTAGTGTCCTAGAGTAGAGTTATTTTTTGGGATGCTAGTTTATGTAAAAATTATCCCTGCCAAAGTGAATTTTTCATTCAGTCATTCCCTGCATAATTTGCCAACTGCTTGTCTTTGAGCAACCAAATATACAAAGCAAAGTGTTTTGTCATTTTGTGCAAACTACAGAAACTGGCCTACACATGGCCCAGCAGTGAGGTAGGTGTAAGATCTCTCCCCCACGGGCTTCTCATGGCCCCCATACCTGATGTGAGTACAAGTGGAATTTGAAATAGCCTAGCCTGAGGAACAGAATAATTCTTTACCTATAGCAGTTACTGTGCTGAATTAGGAATTCTTTACCTATTACAGTACCTGTGCTGAATTAGGAGAGCTCAGCACATTTTTCTTAGTGCTTCTTTTTTTGGTCAAAAACCAAACCGCTAACAAAATGCACAGGTCTACATTTATTTTTTGACTGCTGAGTGGAAGTAAGTTTTATGTTTTATTTAACTATGTTCTTGCAGAGATGAGCCATCCTAGCAGATGATGGGGTTATTTCCTTTAGATGAGAGGCATATTTTCACTGTTTCAGCTCCTTGGGCTCTGATTTAGTTTTTTTTTTTTTAATTATTATTCTTGTCCTCAGTTCTGAATCCTTAGTTACCCCAGTACTGAACAGATGAACATGATCACCCAAGAGAACAACTTTCCACTTTTTTGTGTTCTGCAAATGTTCAGTTTTAAACTTTTAGAAGGATATATTATGTTGTAATCTTAAAATGTTCAGTGAGCAGATATGCAAAGAATGGAAAAAGAGGAGGAGAGACGAGTTCTTATAAACAGATCAGTTTGGTTGTTGTTTGAACCTGCTCGTAGCGGTCTGACTACATTAAGCGATGAAGAGTCTCTCAAAGTTATGAAAAAAAATCAAGTTGTATTAAATCCTTAAAGTAATGAATTACCATTTTGTACTGTTTGTTTTGTCAGCATTAGTGTGATTTGGTTTGCTGTTCTGCCTTCTTGATTCAAAATAAACTTCTTTTCTTTGTATAATACCTCATTTTTATTAGGAAGTGTGTGTGCTAGCACTATATGGATAGATGAGAGACATCTCATGATGTTACCTTCCTTGACTGGATTAAAGCTCCATTTGAAACCAGTAATGTGGTGACTTTACCAGCAAATGATAAAATAGCAATGTAGAAGTTAGGAATGGAAAGATTTAAATATTGCCAAATATTGTGACTTTAAATCTCCAGTTATCTTAAAGCCTTGATCCCAGAGTCATGTGATTATTAAAATGAATAATTTTAATTATTCATAGCAGAAAAGAAACCAAACAAAAATGCTAGACAGAGCATTAGCCCTGGAGATTTTGAGAAAAGCTTGAAAAGAGGAGTAAAAACTATAGCGGGAAAACTAAAGACAGAAAAAAAAACCCCAAATGTATTACTTGATAAAAAATAATTGTGGAGTTTTTTTGCTTGGTTTTTTTTTTTTTTTGGTGTGTTTGGTTTTTAAGTTCTTAAGTACAAGTTTTAGAGGCACCTGACTGTTATTTTTTACTGTAAACAAAGGATGTAAAGAGTAAAAGACAAAGTGTACATTTGGAAAGCAAGTAGCTAGGCTGTTGTAATAACAGGAATTGACATGATGTTGGAAATGAAAGAGGCTTCTCTTATAGTAACAGAAGATTTCTAAGTCCTTCCATTGACTGATTACACTCAGCTCCTTGTATTTTCAGTGGGAGTTGAGTGATGACTCAGCACTTTGCTGTCTTCCCTTCAAATTGATCCATTTATCGAGAGAGCTGAAAGGGGTGTTCAGAGTGAGAGAGTTAATACAAAAAAAGCGAATTAAGAACTCTAGAGGTCAATAAAATGGTTCCTGCTTGTAATGGTGAGGAGCAAGTTTTAGCTGTGGAGGAGACAGCAAGGCAAGATACTCCAGATTTTATCAAGTGTCTGCAGCACTGACTCGAAATGCTTCCTAACTCTTATTAGTTGTTCTATGAGTTGAAATTGCAGTGCCTGTTTGATTTGGAGGTTTTGGGGGCAAGAGTTCTGTCTCTTATCCATTAGAACAGTGCTTTTCCTATCACTGGGTACTATTGCACGCAAACAAACAGTAATGCCAATAAAGTAAAACTTGTTCTCTCCTGCTCCCCACAAAGCAAAATTTCTTACAGAAACCTAGAAGAGTCTGTTTCTGATTTTTAAACAAAAAAACATTGCCTGTGCTGTGTTACTTTTGAAGTCTATTTCATCAAAGGAGCAAACGCTTAGTCAGCACCTTCCATGCTGACTAGGAAAGTACCAGGGAATAGAGATGTATAGAGAAGAGAATAGAAGAGATGTATAGAATAGATAATGTGTAGAGATAGATGTATAGAGATGTATGAAATGGAGAATACCAGATGTAGTGCTTGTCTGTCATGTACATTAGCAGTATCTTGAAATGACAGTCTCTAAACAGAGATTAAATTTTAAATACATTTCTGAATATGTTCATTGGGTTCTATGTTCAGCTATATCATAAGCTGCCTTGACTGCTGTCTTCAATTGTGTACACCTTTGAATATACCTGAATTAACAGGGAGATAAAATTTGTTTCAAGCCAGAGTTGCTTACTGTATACTTTGCTAAATAAGATATGCCTGTTATTGCTCTCTCTGGAAGACTTTCTACTATTAGGAAAGAACTCAGTTGCCCGGTATCTAAGCATATACTTTAGGACAGCTACTTTGTAGCTCTGAAATACTTCAAGATCAGCTACTGTGTGGTATGTAATGCAGCCAGAAGCAGGCTGCTGGCTGATCCAGTCCCTGCCTGCAGAATGGAGCAAGTTATCATATTCGAGGAGCTGCTGAATCTGACATCTGGAAGTTATGGGGTACATCTACATGCAAAGCCAAGCCCATTGTGTGTTAGAGAAGGGGGCTCTGGAAAGCTGTTGTTGTTCTCTTGTTTTCTGCTCTGTCTGTAGTGCTCTGATAAAGTCAGAAAATGCAATTTTGCTGCTTTTTAGGTTGTGACACTTGTGACTGGCTATTCTGCACCAAGGGGTGTTTCAAAGCTGGTAGTGAAGCAGAGAAGAAATGAACTTTTCCCCTAGTGCTGTAGGAATGGATTTTTATGGAATTTTCTCTCATTTAAACCTGTTGTGAAAAATGCCCAGAGAAGGGGTTTCTAATCAGAGGGTTTGTAAGAACCATTGTGTAACCCCTCCTGTATCTGATGTATGCACAGAGAGGAGTCAAAGTCATGGATGTGCTGGAATTTGGAAGGGTGATTGTCCTTCAGCTGACATTTCATAGGGCCAAATTAATGTTTCCTGGTATTTAAACAACCTGAGATGAGGATGAGCTTTTAGTTGAAGTAAGAACTGACTTGAATCAGCGTTTCATCTCTCTTGGGTGCTTGTGTGATAGAGTTTGGAAAACATTTAAGTAAGACGGTGTTGCTGGGGAAATGGGCTGAGCTAATTTTTTTAACTCCTTGAAATGGCAATTCCTTTCTTTTCTTCTGTGTTGAAGCTTTCAGTATCAGTGAAAAGTTAATTGTCTGCTAGCCTTAGTGTAAGCAGGTTTTTAACTGCAGAACAGAGGAATTTGAGTTCTGTCAAGCAAGCTTTCTACAACTGTACATCCCACCCTGATGGTGTTCCAGAGAGAACTGGTTGAGGTCATCTCTGTGCTTGTTCATCCCCTAGTGTTGCTGATTAAATGTTAGAAAAGCTGCCAGTTGCTGGGGGGTGGGGGGAAGGACTGGGATGGGCCAACAGGTCCTTTCCTGTCAACTGGTAATTTTTTCAGTCTGTTTCAAACTGTTGACCTAGATAAGGTGAAAGAAGGAATATCCCTTGACCAGCCTGTCATCCCTGGAGCCATCTGGCTCCTTCCCATCCCTGTACATTTGCACTTATAGTTCAGATGCTGAAAGACTGGAGAGTGCCTTGCTTTAATGCCTGCATGCACTAAATGGATAAAGCAAAAAGCATTTATTAAGTGACTTTCTTAAAAACTTCATTTCAACATAGATGAATATTGTCTCCCCAAGTTATTACTGAATTTTTTGTATCCTGTTAATAAATTTTTCTTTTAAAGTAAGATTAGTAGTGATATATGAGCAGGGTAGTAGAATGGTAGGAACTCAGGTATTCTGAAGTTTTGTGCAGAACATTGACAGCTGCATGGGTTAGTGAAGGGTTTGGGAGTACTTTTGTTTTTATTACCTCAGTTGTCAGTGAGTTCACAACTTTCCAGCAAGCATTTTAGAAGTAGACTAGTCAAAGTTTCCTACCTGGAGCCAGTAATTCAGCTAGATTAAAAAAAAATGAGACCAGCATTACAAAAAGGCTTACAACAATTCTTGATCGTGCCTGCTGACTCTTTGTGTGTGCATGTGTGGGTGTATGTTTACAGAACAATAAAAAAAAGGACAGGGACAGATTGCTCAGATGTTAAGTAAGCTTCCCAACTAACACCTGCTTTGGCTTTCCTGTGCCTCTCTCTGCCAGCTTTATTACTTTAGTAAGGTTTGGTAGAACTCAATAAGTCTCCCATTGCAGTGGTCATTAGAAATGAAGGCAAAGAAGACAGCCCTTGCCTCATAAAGACTGTATTTAAGAAATTTTATTAAATTTGATGGATGATGCCCAGGCAAAAAGGGAAATTAAGGGAATGTAGCAGGTTCACTGATACGTGTTAAATACTTAGTGCTTTAAGTCTTGGTTACTGACAATCAATCTAACCGGGGGCAGTTGGCTGCTATTTTTGTGAGAACACTTAAAAGAAGATCAGACATCTCTCTTTACAATTTTGAGTGTTGAATGTTTGTGTGTTTGACAGAAGAAAGCAAATAGTGTTTGGAAGATAAGGGTATCAGTGAATGCTTGTGTGAACCATACATGTTCAATACATGACAAAGGAGTTTTTACAGTCCAAGAAGAGAGGTGGTAGGTGTTGTAGGGATGTGTTGTCTACTAAAAATGTGGAATGATGTGAAGGTACCTTATATAATAACTATGCTACTGCAGGGCTGCTGAGCTGCACTGGGATTGCTTCTCACTGAAGCAATTTTTTACAAAATAATCATAGAATCCATCATCCAGTACTGAGTGGTAGACACATCGTCCTTGCTTTTATGTCAAGAGTTGTTTCATTTGTCTGTGTTGACACATCAATTACTTCTACATTTAGAGTTAGGATCTAATTAATTGGAAAATTAAATGCCTTGCAGTCATTGCCTGGTTAGAGTGCAACAAAGTCTTCTTTCTCTGGTACTGATACTCAGAGGAAATGTGCTTTTTCCCTCTTTCTTTCTTTTTTTTCCCTTTCATTCTTTTTCTTTTTTTTTTTTTTTCTTTTTATTTCTTTGTTTAGTGGTATCTTGGCACTTATTTCTTGAGGACAACTTCTGTCCATCTGCTGGATGGACTTTTGAAGAAGATATTTCTTCCCTCTCCAGAATACCTGATAAACATCAAGACTCCCCTCTTGGGAATTAAAAAGCAGCTCTGTGTATTCTTCTCACTGAGCAGGGGTTTGGTTGAGTGGCTGCATATGCTTCCACCCATGGCTGTGTGTTAACCACATGTTTGAGAGCACCAGAGCACCTTTGAGACCTTTCAGTGTCTATTCAGTGTCTAGGCAGTGCTTGGGTTATCTTCAGCTCATGAAAAAGAGAATTGTGGGCACCTCTGTTATGGATAAGGCAAAAATCAGGATGCTAGCACATCTCTTAAGCCTTTCATTTTTTGCTGGACACATTTGCTCAGGAATGGATGACAAGATGTCAGAACCTAATTTTAATTGGAGTCTTTTTCTGACTTCATTGCCTGTTTCTTAGGTATATGCTATTATAAGCATTACAAGTTTAACCATAAAATATCTCTAGTCTTCTGAGCAAGAAACTACTAAATATAATTAATTTCTCTAGTTTCATTGGCCTGACAGTGCACTGGAGGCTTGATCTGTGCTGTTATGAAGTGCTTTCTTATATTACACAGAAAGATTAATCTAATCAAATCTTAGATCAAGTAATTATCACTTGCTCATTCAACATCCTGCTCTTCTGTCATTCTTTCATGGCACAGTAGTTGGAGATTTTAATACTATTTCCACTCTAAGGCTGTATGTGAAGGGCTTGTAATGTCAAGCAAATGGCTCTCCTGTGTTTGCACTTCTTACCCTTGCAGAAGGAAGAACCTGCAAGTCATCTTCAGTTCTGTGTATGTGGACTAACAGTGAGGGACACAGCAGTAAAGCTACCATCATTCAGCAATTCTCTTCCTATGTTATGTGAATGACATAAAGCACAATGTAATGGGTGCTGAAGTCCACAGATGTAATATATATAAAACTAAAGACAGATCTTCATAGTTGTTCTCTATTAATTTTCTCATGTTTGGCTCCAACAGTGACTTTAACAGTTTGATTTATAGTGCTGATGTTTTGCTTACAAATTGGAGACGTTACTGCGCTAAGTCTGCATTTAAAATCAATGCAGAGTAATTGCAGTGTGCTCATAGTTTAAAACCATTAACAAGAGAAATGTGCTATAGCAGCAATGCTTGGCATAAACACAAGCTATTACAGCTAAATTCCATGTCCATTTCCAAGCTAATTTGAACAAATTTTTACAGTATAGTTCTTAGACTTTTTAAAGCTGGTTACTGTAGAAAAAGGGATAAAAAACATCAGGCTGAGCTCTCTTGATAAAAGATATTGCAACAGCATTCTGCTTAGGACCCATATGCTGTTTATCTGTCCTTCAGATGCAGTTTTTCAGATGTCTCTCTCCAAGTATCTGCTGCCCCTTTTGTTTTAAAATATAAAATCTTTGGTCATGTTGAGACTTCTTAGGATGTTATGTTTTCTGTTCTGTGGTAACTTTACCATTTGGCCCCATCTTCCTCTTATTTGCCATTTTAGCAACACTGCTATGGAGAAATATGATCGGTTCTATTTGGTATACATACATCAACACGTTCTCAAGCTCTCCCAACAATTGGAATGTTGCCTACTTACAAAGCAAGTTGTTCAATCTAATGTAGAGCTTTCCACTAAAGAGGTGTTTTTTTTTATTTACCTAGTTTGCATATAGGAGAAAGTTTGTTTCACAAGCAGTGAGAACATGCTGTTATGTCTCAGTTTCTCTGAAGGTGTTGGCAGGTCTTCTTTTGGTAGACTAATAAACAATGGTAACTGTAAATCTGCAGAAGTAGTGGAATGCCTCTGGAGTGGCTGCTGAGGAGTTGGAGATTGCTTCAGAATTGTACTGTTGCATTTTACCTGGCAAGGCATAAAGTTGGCTGAGGTCCAATGAGTATTTATACTCCTGATAGGAAAGAAACAAGTGGAATTTCACTTGTAATCTCTTGCCAGGCATCCATTAAAGGTATAAGAAATGTGTACAAGAGTTGTCATGAAAGCACTGAACTAGTCAGTGGCTTAGACAAAAGGCTGTATGTTCTTCAACTGATGTCGTAGTATGGCCTAATGTTCTCTGACGCATGACAGACAAATAGTGACAGCTGCCACAAAGCATTTAATTTTAGGTTTGGCCTGATTCCAAAATCAATTTGCCCAGCTATGTTTCTACACACCTCTACTTAGCAAAAATGTACAAAATGGAAGTTACTTTATAGCTCTATCAGGTAATTGCTCGGTTTGGCTCTCTAGAAGTGTGTGCGTGTATTTGTGTTACAACTTCAATGCTATGCTGAAGTTTTGGTGCGCAGCAACTCAAGTTATTTTGTTAGAAAGATAAAGGAATATTCTCTGTAGATGAATAGAAAGTTAATAATATGAGTGTCAAATGTATACCCTTAGAGCTAAGTGAGTATGTCACTATTTTATTACTTTTTTTCACTGCTAAAATTTATTTCTCTCTTTGGTCTCATTCAGTTGGAGGGAAAAACACCTTTATTATTACTCCTAGTATTGATTAATGTCAGGAACTGTAAAAATGCCATTAATGTGCGTTAACGCTTGAGCAAAAAATAAAAGGGTTCCGTCTTGATCTGAGTAAAAAATTTACATTATTGCTATTGTACCCTTCATGTAATTGCTAGTTTTCTTGCAGCACTCTTTCTTGGTTCTGATGTCCTCTCCAGGGCTGAAAAGGTGCTTGGAAGTTCAGGTAACAGTATCTTCATGCACACATTAATAACAGTGTTTCACTATCACTTTACACTTCCATAGAGCCTTTTGTGATGGTACTGTGACATGTTTACTATAAGAATATTTGGATTTAGTGACTTCCCATGCCCGAGAATTACAAGCACTGTACAAGTAAGAAAGATGGGAATTGATATTACGTGGCCAGGGTCACACAGCAAGTTGCTGGCCATTGAATATGAGCACCAGAGCTGGATGCAAGTGTTAACACTTAGTGGTAGATGTAAAAATCAAAGCCAGAAGCTGAGGATGGAAGTACTGACTTGAAGCTAACTTACTTTAAGTGTTGTTATCCTGCTGAAGCTATCATACCTTTAATATATTTTACACTCGAGAAAACTGAGGGGCTTTAATAAAGAAATGCAACGAGCCTGTCATTGTGAAAGGGAAAGATGAAGGATATAGACAAGTTCATGGGAGTATGTATTGCATGCGAGAAGGAACTGTAACACTCAATATCTACATCAAAAGTATGGCATCATTCTGTTTTGCAGCCTTTAAAGATTTGCTGGGGAGTGCTAATAAAATTATAGTAGTGATCTGCTAGTGCATCAAAAGGATGTGTGGAGTATCATAAGAAATTAAGGGAAGATGCACATTCTTTAATTAAAGGGTGCATGTAGGGGAGAGAAAGCACTTCTATCTTTTATGTGAGTTCATGTATGTGAGAAAGGAGGCAAAAAAAGGGATGTAAAGACAGGGTCTCTCTCTGTTGCCATCACTCTTTTTGTGCTCAAATGTAGTAAATTCCTGAACCTTTAAAAAACCTGAATGTCTACTGCTCCACGGATGATGATGGGAAGAAAGGAATGGGTCCAGGATGCTCAGTTCTCCAGGGGAGTGCAGTAAGTGCTTCATCTGTTGCAGGGACACATGCTGAAGGTGACATTGAATTGATAAATATGGGTGAAAACTCATTCTGACCATGTAGAAAAGTGTCAGAGAAAGATAAGAGAAGATCCTTTATGGCTGACATCTGTTCTAGATGCTTACCAAAGGGGAACATGAAGGTTAAGGGTTGCTAGAGGAAGCTTGTATTGGAATGAATAATCTGGAGACCCTTGAGGTGTTTAAACAATCCAGAAACCTTTTGTAAGAAAATATGTATAAAAGAAAATTTATAGAATTTTAGTGAAAAACAATTTCTTGTTTCACCAGATTGTAGAATCTTATACCACACCATGGTGGGCTGAGCTGATCTTGCAATCTGTGCTGGAGTTGGGCATGGTAAAGGCTCAACTAGGTGATCCTAAACGGAGGCTGTTTGCTGTAGGATTTGATGTTGGGAACCAGCAGATGCTGCTCTGTGTTCCCATTCACAAATAGTTAAATATGCTGTGCTGCAGTAAGGCACAAGATCCTGATAGGAAGTTTGCTGGGGTGACGTGTTGGTTTTCCTTACAGCTTCCATATTTTCAAGCTGAATAATTTTTGTCACCTCTGTAAGATAAAGTCCTTTTTTCACCTGTCTAGTTTTCATTTGGGGGTTTATGTATGTTCCTTTAAGCCTCCTCTGGCACAGGGAAGACCCAAAGAATAGTACCAGGTTCTAATCTCAATGCTACCGTTAGTTACATGTGCTGTCTCAACAACAGATGTTTGAATTGTGGTGCTGATTTATGATGTACTAGGAAGGGTTGGCTGGTCGGCTTAATGGCTGGTTACATTACTGTCAAGGGTGTGAAAGGATCACACGCTGACTGTACTATGATGTAGCTCCTACATAACCTCATTTCTTTTTGGTGTGAAATTGAGGTATCCTGATGATTTTCTGCCATTATGAATTAGATTTTTTTTTCAAGATGGTCTATCTGATGGGGAAAGGGGGAGACATTCAGCTACTGTTTGAATCTGTGTCTTCCCTGGGACAGCCTGAGCTATGTCATCCCCAACCTGTGCTGCTTCAAACTCATTAAGTGTGCCTCTGATCATTAATAAGCTACTTTAAGAGAAGTGGTGCACCTGAGAAGTGCTGCTTGCAGCTAGCTGGTGTGTATGATGCTGGAAGTTCACAGATTATTAAATGACATGCTGATTTCTTCATCCTCCAAGTTATATGGACATCTGTTTGGTGCTGTTTCTGTAGTCCTTCTGATGACAGATTTGGTATGGGCAGGGTGAGCCCACTTTCTCAGGCTTGATGATGGGATAAGAACTCGGGACAGAAAAAGTTCTCTAGACTTGTTCAGGCAGGCAACATGTGATATGTGTAAGGTGCAGAAAGGCTTGTTGAACACACATCCCTAGATCTGCCCTCCACATGTGTAAGCCATAAAACATCCTGGTGGATTGAATCAAGCTAGAAGTCTTTTGAACAAAAGATGAAAAATATAAAAAAGCTATCATAAGCTTCAGGAAAGTTACTAGACTTCTAAGTCTGTACAGTCGTATGGATGTTGTTATTCAGAAATGACCATGTGCTCCTTGTGAGTGGACAGCATTACAGAGTAAGCAAATTACCCTCATGGATCGTAGAATTCCTGCTCCAAGGAAGAACTCCTGTCTGAGTCTGAATCTGTATTTCTGTTTACTTGGCTTTCATAGTCAATTCACACCTCTAACCTTCCTGGTAGTTTCTCAGCACTTGGAGCACTACAAATCCATGAACTCTGTTTTATATTCCCAAAGAAAGAGGACTCCCATTAAAACCAAGTTATAAATACTCTTGGTTACCAATGTCATTCCTAGTGTTATTGGGCTGTTTGTAGTGGGGGAATTTCTGATACAAACATTGAGTTCTTTCCTGATAGTCTAGGATGAAAATCAGGAAAGATTAGCATTATGACACTGTGAAGGTCAGAGGCTATAAGGAAGCAGTGCTTTGTAGGAAAGCATATTCTTTTTATTATAATTGATTCCCCTCACCCCCCCCAAAAAAAAAAAAGAAAAAAAAAAGAAATAAAAAAAAGAAAAAAGAGATGATTTGATTATTTCAGGCATACAACTTCTTTGTTAGATTTCAATATCTCTCATCTTTACATTTCTTCAAATCACCTCCATAGATTCTGTTAGAAAGCAGCTGGTTTTGACATACACCCATCCTGGATTTAAAGTTAATGAAAAATGATCATTCAGGGCAAGGACTCTACCAAACTCCTGAATTGTAGACTGATGTTGTCTTTGCTCCTAAATGCTATAAACTCAGTATGAGCTGCTGCAGAATTATTTCTGCATGATGAAAATAGCCTCTGTTACTCAGCTCTGTCACAGCTACCACTAGCAGCAGTAGGGATTAGTGGGACAATTATCATATAAGCATTTTGCTAAGAATATTAGGAATAAATGCATCCTAATGTATTTGTGGTGGCATGACACAGAAGATCTTACCATTCTTAACATTTCATGGTTATTTCAGTCAGAGGTAATAATTTTGTTTCAAACTTCAGAAGCTGAAGGTCATATTACTGTTTCTCTTTGACTTCTGTTCAGCCAAAAGAGCATGAGAGGCATGGGAGGCATGGGAGGAGACACAGCTAGTTCATGATTTGGGGAGATTTCTGTTCTGATTATCATTGTTTCATAGCCTTTCAATGGTTGTTTCAGACTTTCAGACTGACCTTCAGAAGTTCCTTTGTTCCTTTGTATATCTGTTGTTCACCTCTGACCTGGAGATAATCATGCTTATTTGCAAGGGTATTTCTTGGGAAAATTCATTGCTGCCTGTAATATGCCTTAGTAACACAGTGAGGGAGCCATATAAGTGTCTAATAGATAAATAAATGCAAATTATACTACCTACAGGTGAGGTTACCTGGATACTCACAACAGATGTCTCATTGTAATGTTTTCAAAGCCTCAACATGTACTTACCATGTTGGTGATAAGTGTGCTGTAAGGTACAGTGAGTTGTGTGCACTTCTAATATTATTCTGAGTATCAAGTATTTTACTTTCTGTGATGTCAGGGATTTATGCCATAGGAAGTGAAAGTAAAGGTTTTGGACAACAGCCAAAAATTTCTTATAGGGATTATTACTGTGCACTCAAACTGCATATTTACCACTGGGGACAGGAAGGGAGCAAAAGAAGGAGGTGATACTTTCTCTGTCTTTTTGGCTCTTGGACAATAAATAGAGTTCCTGAATGGAGAATTCATTTCACTTGAATTCCAACTGCTTTGAATATGTATAGGGTCCAAATGTCCCACACTTATCTGAGGTTAATAGACTACTCCTGACATTATTTAAAAATGACCATAATAGAACCTTCCAAAAGGTTTTTGAAAGCCTCTGGAAGTAAGTGAAGCCTTCACACAATTTTAATGCTCCATCAAGCAGAACTGGTGAACTGAATTCTGTTCCAGTAGCTGGAGAATTTTGCTAAAAGACCCAGTGCTCATTTTCAGGATATTTTGTGTGCTTATTGCCAACTTCTTAGAAATAACAGAAGAATAAATACCGCTGAATGGAAATTCAAGAGAGTTTTGAGTAGTGGTAAAGCTGTGGCATACCTCAGATCCTGCAACTGCTATTTCTAATAAAATAGATGTCTTTAGTGAATTGCTTAACCATCAAATAAGTGGTCCATTTCTCCTGCAAAAGTGCTGAGATTGTAAACTGGTTGTACAACACTGATTGTAAAAGATGTACTGAGTGTTTAACACCTAACTTATTTTCATTGTCCTGCACCAAGCAGGAAAAAAAATTGGACTGTTCTAAAGTTGCTGTTATAAATTAATTGAGTCTGTGTAGCTTTCATGGTTTGAAATAACTTTGTGTTATTTTGTGAATTAGTATTGAAGTGCACAACTGAAGCACACAAACTAGAGTTTCTTTGATGGAGAAATCTCTCTGAATTATAGGCAAAAAATGCAATAATAAGTGCTCCTATGGGTTGTTTAGAAATGTCATACCTCCTATATTTGTCAGCTCAAAATTTGTTCTTGCAACATCTTTCATACTGCCTAGGAAGAGAAAGTCTTGTGTCACATTTAGATGCATTTGGTTTCCTTTGAAAGTAAATGTACCACAACTCTGCACAAAATCTACCTTTTCCTGGCAGTTTTCCAAGTATTCCTCCTTTTGACAGCTTCTTTTTGTGCTGTGTAGGAAGTGAGATGGACTTCTTGATGAGTCTCTGGAAAAGCAGTCTTCAGTTGTTTCACAATCTAATGCATAATAGCAATAATACACAGACTTTTCCTCATTTAACATTCATATAAAATTCTGTTTCTCTTCTATATGAAGAAAAAGTCTGCAGTTTAATATTAAAAGTTCAAAGAAATTACACCATGTTTTAAATGTAGAGCCCCTGTTAACATTGAAGATCATTGTAAATACATCATCAAAACATTTTTAGAGAAGAAAAATTGTTGTGAGGAAAGCTTGTGTTTCATATATAATGAAAGCACACTGAAAGAGCTGTTAGTTACATAGCTGAGACTTCTAAATGCAACCTTAATTATGCAAGCTCTTATCAGTTATATATAGAAGACAGTCCATGGATAGAGCAATCTAGTATGTCTTGTGACAGCAATGACTTTATTAAATTGCATACTCTGGTGGCATTCTGCCAGGCAAATGGGACTGTAAAATTGAAAGAATAAGATTATTTTAAAATGCTAAATCTGTCCTACACCCATTGCTACTTTATCTCTCTAGGGATAGAGCTAGATACGTTGGTACTGAAGGTTGTAGAAAGCAGGCTTTGCATCTCAGATCAGTAGTAGCAATATTGCTCTTATGCTATAAATTATGACATTCTCTTAGTATCTTTTACATATTTGTTACTGATATTGTTGCAGTGACAGCATGCTCAATGACTCTAAACAGCTCCTCAATGACTCTAAACAGAGGATACTCGTTTCCTAGGAAAATTTTGGAAAACATCCTGTTTAGAGAAAATACTTCACATTAGCTGGTTATATATTCTCAATATCTGTGCAGTTCCCCCCCCCACTGACTGTGTGAACCATATCCATGAAAGTACATTTATTACTTAGCTATTCCATCTGCTTTTGCTTCTAGGAGATCATCTGATATACCTGTCCTTTCCCTGGAACATCATGTTTTGTAGAAACTGTGAAGTTTGGGAAGTTTTGAATAGTGTTGCAAACGTAGAGATAAAAATTAGTAGCAAATTACTTGCTAAGTATGCAACTTCTGCCATGAAATGAGTTGTCTCTTGTTCTCCAAATAAACTGAAAATTCAAATATGATCTTTACAGTTGATGTGCACTCTCTTTCTCTGGTGCCGATTTTTATTTCAGCTTTCAGGGTTGGATCTTGCCTAGAGAACCATTTCATTTGGCCTGCCAGCTTCCCAGCTGTAATACTGTGCAGGGAAACACAGAGCAGAATGCAAAGTGTGCCAGTCAGTAATAATTGCTTTTCCTTTCAGAGATGTAATCCCCATTTTGTGCTCCTGTGTTAGTTCAAAGGAGGGAGAGGAAAGTAAGGAGGGAGACTTTATTGGTAATTCTAATAGAGTTAACTTGTCTAGAGATAAGTCAATGACATTGGTGTGGGAGGAAGGGGAGGTTGATTCACAATGGAAAATTAGTAATCTTTTATGTGCATCTTTTATGAGGGGAATGTGCATCCTTCTGCGTAAATGATGGCATGCTGTTGGCTCAGAGATTTTTTACTGTTTAATTATCAACTGAAACATTGCCTCAGCAAAACTTTTGCACTGAGAATAAAAAGTTATAAACACACTTAAAATTGGCAAGTTGTGCAGGGACATTAAAAAAACCCTGAAAGCAAGATAAGAATTGTGTGAAAACATGCTCTGTGAATGCAGGTGTTCTAAATGGAATGTGGCTTCATTCCTTGCTGCTACACTTCAAACAGCTGTGGAGGAAGGATTGAAAGACTATTCAAGTGGTGAATCAATAAAAGTGTTCCTGTCATATTTTTTAATATTAAAAAAAAAACAGAAAAAAAGAAGTGAGAGAAGTCCACATAGGAAGCTCATCAGGAACTTTTTAGTTTACTTTGTTTGAAAGAGGGCATCAGGCCTCTCTGATGTTCTTGGGTGCTTCCATCTGTCATCAGTGGCTTGAAAGACCCGTCTGTTCCTGAGGTGTGTCTTTTGTCAGTGCTGACACCATCTCCATGCTTACAAGTTCATCATTTGCTCTTCATTTCTTCTATCTTTCTGCCCTTCTTTATTTTGTCTAACTAACCTGAGACCTTAAGCACTGCAGAGGATGAGAAATTAATTTAGTTTTAGAACATGCAACCTTATTAAAAAAGGAAATATTTTTTGTTATGGGGAAGAGAAAGGATCTTGGGCAAAAGCAAGCGAATCTTACAGATGTATTTATTTCTGGAGTTCAGAAATACTGTCTGTATTTCAGCTCGTGATTAAATTAGATACCATCGGGAATTGATTATTGGTGTCAATCTGTTAATTTCTTTCCTGAGTTTGTTTCATCTCCAACATTTTGCTGCTGTTTGTCAGACCTGTAAATGCCGTGTCTGAATAATCAACTTTCTCAACACAGATTCACAAATTGAAGTAACCTAAAGGAAGTAATCTTGTTTCTGCAGCAATGTTCTTCCTAAGATACAGTGATTGTAATGACATGCAAATATTCCCTTGGTAGTTTAGTAGCTACCCTTTTAATAACTAGCCTTGTAGAGTGCCAGAGCAAACAGTGTTAATTTTTACTTGGTCTGTGCATTTCAAGACCTGCTTGTTACTTCTGCACATAAAATCATTTTCAGTAGTTCTGTTAATCAGACCTGATTGTGATTGGTATTTTTGTGTGTCACACTGAGGCATAGGTACATCTGTACCTAAATGTAATGCATTCTGTGCATTGATCTCCTCTGAATTTCTAGCTTTTTCTTAGATGTGTAGATTATGGGGTTTTTTATTACCCTGAGTCACAAGAAAACTTTCATTGATTGCATAATCAATGTACCATAATCACTTGTAAAATGATGAGCATACCCATATCAATTTAATTCAAGCTAATAGGCTGACATTAAATGGCTTAAATGGTAGTGCTTCTGATTTCGATAAGAACAATGTGGCATTATTTGTGCTCAGTCAGACTGCATTCAGCATGCAGGTTATCTGGTGTGTTGTACCTGAAGTGATCTATATGGAATGGCAAATTTATTTGACAGCTTTCATACCATACATTACTTCTAGCTTACGTATTTAGTTTATAGCCTAACTTTACTGTTCTGAAGCATCATCTGGGAAAAAGAAGTTTTAATTCTATACCCAACAAACTTGTAAAATGTGCAGTTAAACTCCATGTTATGAAACAGAAAGTAACACTATAAAGGTATATGAGTCTTAGGCCTGAACTGAATCACTTTGAAATTATGAGTCCTTTAAGTGCTTTTCTGTATTTGGAGACTTCTCATGTTTCAGATTATTGCACACTTCAGGTGCACTGGGAAACATGGAGCTGCATGGACCTGAGCCAAAGTGCACAGTGGCCTGGGAGCAGGGGGAGCAGGCCTATTGGTAGCCATTTGGAGGTGTGGTTCATCTTCCATTACAGCTCTTCCAAATGTATAATTTTTTCTGCTTATTAGGGGTAACTTCAAAAGAAGAAATGGGGCACCACTGATTGGTATAAAGGGGAAAAGAATAGGGTTAAGACTCCAGTCAGTGCATCCAATTCTACTTGCCTCATGTGGGAACAGATGGTTTCTGTCATGTGAGGACACACTGTATAAGGATTAGGTCTAAGGAGCTGTTGCTGTTGGTGCAGAATTCGGTGATCCCAAGGTAACAGCAATGATAGAAATATAGACTGATATTACCTTTGCTATCTATGAAAGGTGTGATTGCTTTCATAGGCATGTTTTCCATGCAAGGCACCTCCCTGTGCCTTGCATGTTCTTCTGGATGCACGAAAGTACAAGTCTTCCCTTCCTCTTTCTCGTCAAGCAGTGACATCATGGCTAGTTCCATCCATGATGTTACGGATCAAAATGGTCTTCACCTCTGGGTGTTTGGGGCTGGAGGAGCACACATTTCACTTAATATGTTATTCTTTTGTTTCCAAGGGACAGCTACCTCATTGGTTTAATTTGGAATAGAGCAGAACAGTATCACAGAATAGAACAGAGTACTTCCAGTTGGAAGGGACCTGCAGTGACCTAGTCCAACTGCCTGACTACTGCAGGACTGATCTAAAGTTAAAGCAGATTATTAAGGACATTGCCCAAAAGCCTCTTAAACCCTAATGGGCGTGAGGCATTGACCACCTTTCTAGGAAGTCCGTTCCAGTGTCTGACCACCATTTCAGTAAAACATGCTTCCTAATGTCAGTTCTGAGCCTCCTGTGAGGCAGCTTTGAACCATTCCTACACCTCCTATCACTGTAAATATCCCTTCTCGCTGTCAGGTAGGAAGCATCAAACATTTTTTAGTTACAATGCAGTCTGGCTTATGGTGGTTCAACATATGGAGATAGACTTGTACTCTAGAAATCCTTTTTGGACAAAGGATTCTGGGGTCCAGCTATTGTGAAAGCAGTCTGCATTGTAAAGGAGACAAGGTAAAGTACTGTTTCTTTTTTACAGGAAGCAGGCATTCACTTAACAGGCATTCACTTAACACTACTGGCATTGCAGTAATGTTGTCCCGAGTTAATAGCTGGTCTGGACCCAGCATTCCAGAAATTCACCTATCTGTAGAGTTACTGAGGACTTTTTATGACCTTCCTGTCAAGTTCACTACTATGAGTTACATAAGAAAACACGAGAGTGG
Source organism: Pseudopipra pipra (assembly GCF_036250125.1). Taxonomy (NCBI): domain Eukaryota; kingdom Metazoa; phylum Chordata; class Aves; order Passeriformes; family Pipridae; genus Pseudopipra; species Pseudopipra pipra. Next base: position 29,459,373 of record NC_087550.1, on the reverse strand, counting down.
GACTTATTTCTTCATTTGCGGAGTCTTTGTTTGCTGAGGTGGTCCCACTGAAACCAAAGGCTTCATTATCCTAAGTAAGGATGTATGGGATAAGATTCATTCTTCTGTGCTGAGATATGTCATACATTATCTTTCTTTGATAAGTGAAATCTTCTTCAGAAATTTATTAATGAACATCCTTCAAAGATAAAGAAGTTTGGAGTTTTCTTGTCTGTTTTCTGACTACTCTTTTCAGATGGGGATAGTTTTGCACAGGAAGGGATTTCCTCGTATTCAACTAGATATGATTGGCCATTGCCGGAGGCAATTGAATTTTCTGGCTGAATAATTATCTGATAACTTAGACAAATCCTGCTTATAATGGAAGCAGAGGAATGTGAGAAATGCCCACTCACTCCAGTGCACAAAAGTCCAGTCCACATTTCATTTTCAGTGGTTATTTAGTTAGTTATTTAGTTAGTTAGTTAAATGCAGTGTTTAGGAAATAATGAAGAAAAGATGAGTGTCAGAGAAGGTACTTACAATCATAGAATCATAGAATATCCTGAGTTGGAAGGGACCCACAAGGATTATCAAGTCCAACTCCTGGCCCCACAGTAGACAGCTGAGAGAGTTGTCCAAACACTTCTTGAACTCTGTCAGGCTTGGTGGTGTGACCATTTCCCTGGAGAGTCTGTTCCAGTGCCCAACCACCATTTTCTAGGGTGAAGAACTTTTTCCTGATTTCCAGCCTAAACTGCCCTGACACAGCTTCGTGCTGTTCCCTCGTGTCCTGTCACTGGGACCAGAGAGCAGAGATCAGTGCCTGTCCCTCCACTTCCCCTCGTGAGAAAGCTGCAGAATGTGATGAGGTCTCCCCTCAGTCTCCTCTTCTCCAGGCTGAACAAGCCAAGTGATCTCAACCACTCCTTGTATGGCTTCCCCTCTAGACCCTTCATCATCTTTGTAGCCCTCCTTTGGATGCTTTATACCTTTTACATATTGAGGTGCCCAAAACTGCTCACAAAACTTGAGGTGAGGCTGCACCACTGCAAAGTAGAGCGCTCGATGAATTTCACTTCAGCTCTCTTACCTTGTGATTGTAGTACTTAGCTTACATAGGATGTGGTCATATGAAATGTATGACGAATTGATTTTTTAATAACCTGGTGAGCATGTTTCTGTTGTCTGGTGTAATGAGTTATTATCTTTAATGACTAAAGGAATATTAGTACTCAAGTTGAATCAATGTTAGAACTAATTTTATATTGAAATCTAATTTGCTGATGTTAGGACACAAGTCAAATACATTAAAATAATATCATTAATTATAGCAAATATACCTTCTTAAAATAAGATTAAATCTTCTAGAGGTTTATAACTCTTGCTGAGTGTGATGGACCCAGATGCAGTTTATTCTAAGTGATCTTCCTCCCAGATGCATAACTGAAAGCACTAGTGTTGTATGTCCAGAAATTGTTCTGTCTACTCTATAAATACTATTTTATGGCATATTTTTAAGATGATAGACTGAAGCTCTTTGGAAGGTAGATTTGAATTAGTTCAGTTTTGCTTTGTTCTGATTTATGTTTTCCTCCACATTCTTTTTGATTCTCAGATAGAAGAGTAGTATGGTTGTCCATAGTTTTTACTGCTTGCCTTGAAAGTGGATTCCATCCAGCTGTTTGTAGTTCACACAGCCAGCTGTTGCAGCTGGGCTGAAAGGTATAACTGTTGCCATCTGTGACGGCTATGAATTTTGAAAAATATCTTTTTAATAGTGTTTATGGACCGTAAATGTGTTCGTTGTATGCTGGAATTTGAAAACTGAGAAACTAATTAGCTATAAAAATTACAGGTTCCATATGAACCTCTTACTCCTTTTAAATAGCTCTCTCTGGGTTGTTGTCTTGGGCTTTTTTTTCCAGGTTGGTTTTTTTTTTTTTCCCCAGCTTTTGGTGCCATAAAGTGGTGATGGAAAAGGCTGAGGAGAGAGAAACATATTAGATGTATTAGACAGCATCAGAAAAGAAGCCTTTTTTTTTTTTTGTATTTGTGGCAGATATTTTTTAAGTGACTCACGACAATATGCAGTAGCTTTCTAGGTGTTTTGCCCCTTTCTTGCTTACCCTTATGGGAAGTTCTCATTTAACGTCATCTGCATGTAAAATGACTGTTCTTAGAGATAAGGTTTCAGACTACTTCTTTGTGGGTGAAGAGAAAATAATCTCTCTGTGGTATGTCACACTTCAGAATTAAATAGTTCTCATGATTCAGTGTGCATGTAGAACTCCGCTTCAGCTCTGGTAGTTCAAGGTGGTTTAATTTCAGCCTTGCTAAATGCTGACAGTATTTATGTTCTGGTTATTCTACCAGTGCAGCTGTTGTCACACGTTTGCCTAACTTCACTTCATAAAAGCAGCTAAAGAACACTCACTGTAACTATGGCAAGAGCACGGATGTATTCAGTAGCTCTCAGAAGGAACCCCAGATCCATAATGAGGGACACAAGGAAGGGAGGATGTCCCCATAGCCTGCCTTGCTGCCTATAGGTAGAGTTGTTAACTCCCTAATGGCAATTTCCTTCCCCTTTCTTGACCCGGCACTTGGGATCTCCTCTGCCCTGTCTGAGAATTGTTAACAACCCATGTATCTGTGTACTAGCTAATTACCTTAGTAAAGAACAGGCAGTTTCTTTCTCTCGTATGCAAAACAGTCACCGAAAATGTGTTGAGGGGACAGAGCAGTGAGGAAACATGCTTGTAGTGAAGTATTCAGGAAGGGAAATGGAAAAAGTTGAGTGCCACAACAGTAAAAAACATAATAATGAGGTAGTCGGAGGACTGCAGCAGCAGGTTTGGGTTGTTTAAAAGAAAAGAGGAGAGAAATTAGGAGGAGGAAGAAGAGAAAGGGTTGGGGAAGAGGCTGAGAAGGGAAGGGGTCAACATTATCCTTTTCCCATTGCTTTTGTAATAGATTAGTAGTAGTAAAGTAATTCACTCATCAAATTAGAAGTAGTAATAGTTGTAGTAATTTACTCTTTTAATAGTATTGCATGTTATATTCATATATATTTTTGTAATCAAGGTTCTGTTAAGGCCGGTGGATTGTAAATTACAGAATGGGCAATTAATCTGTCCGTACTATAAGCTGATAGTCCTGCAGCTGCAGTTTCGAAGCTGACAAAACAAGTTGTTATGTTTTACTGAATGTCTTTTGTATATTGTCTAAAAGTGTACGCTTAAAGTAACGAAGGGAAGGACAAGGATCAAAGGGTCAAGAACGAAGACGATAAAAAGTATCCAAGGTGGACATCTGGAAGAGACTCACACAGTAGGCCTCAAGGACTAAAAATTACCTAAGACTACTGGATGGGGAAGTACCTGGCAATTAAAAGTGAGCCTGCAAAAGAACCAACCAGAACCAGACTTGCGAACTCGGATCCAATAGAAGGATAACAAGTGACTATGGGAAGGGAATTGACAATAGTATAAAAAATACTGTTCTTGCCCACTGCTTTGCTGGCCGTGTGTGGAGCAAGGGGTCTCCCTGGCAGCCCAGCGCGCTGATTTGCTTATTTGCAATTTATATAAATCTTTAATAAATTTTTGCTGCTATATTTTAACCTAAGTCTCAGTTTACTTATAACACTTTCTTGAGACTGCTTCTCCAGGAAATAATTCAGATAGGCTGGCATGCCCTTAGGTTACATTTTCTAACTGGAAACATCAAACACATATTTTTTTATTCCCTTCATAAAGCTTAATAGGAAAACAAACCCCACCACACAAAAAAGAAAACAAACCCTTCCATGCACTATAGCAGCACCCAGCATGCTCACTACTGGATCATCGGTTTGATGGTTTAAATACAATGACTTTTCATTTCAGTCTGTGGTTGTCTTTTGAACTGAAAAGCTGGGAAGGGAGAAGTGATTGCTGGGTTGTGACTGATGTTAACTTCACAACTCAGGTGTCTCACAGCTGTGTTTCAAACCCCCAGACTCCTTCACCATTTTGTCAGCTGGGTCAGGTGCTGAGCTCTGGCACTTCTAAAAGCTGTGTGTTTTTAGTGATCTGTTTCTCTGTACCCGTATCTGTGTGCTGTAATCTGTAGTTAACCTTTTTGTTCACAACTTGGTATGCTTATTGTCATAAAGTGGCTAGACTTGGTTCTTCTTTTCTTGTGTCAAGCCTATTGCAGCCTGAGAGAATTTAGTCTATTCCCAGTGTTTCCTTTAGCTTCTCTCTCCCTTCTTACTTCAATTTTTAACTCTCTGAGCATGCAGTTTTCTTTTACAGTCCTATCAGCAAGTGTTCACACTTGCTGTGTGTATATGTGTATATATATATATATATATACATATATGTATATATATATAGGGTTTGATATAAATGATGTGATATTTTGGTATAATTGCTGAACTCTGTTGTTTATACTTGCTGTGCCAGTGCTGTTGATGTATGTATATCTAGAGGAAGACAGCATTTCTGTCTTAGTCCAAGCCAGATGCACAGAGAGAAAGACAGTATAAGACAGTATACCTAACATTTACTTCTCTTTCAAAGTGATGCATGAATTTATTGCTTAGCACATCATTACTACCTCCTTTTTATTCAAGATGAATGGAAAAAGGACCAGGTAGAAAATCAAATACAGAACTCTCTATCTTTTTATAAGAAGGCAAGGTCATTTACGTGAAAGAGAGGGCTTTGTGCACAGAGAGTGTGTGTTCATATGTCTATTGTGATTTTAAGTGTAGAATTATGAATACAATTGTGTGCATAAATTCTGGTTTATGGACAAACTATATTCTGTATTGCAGGCAAACTCCAAACGTGAACACTTCAGGAGGGGAAAGCAGCAGTTGTCTGGCTCTACATTTTGTTCTTGACTAGACTCTGCTGTAATTCCAGTTCCCTGCAGTAATGATTCTCCATTTCTTGCTGATAGTGCACATGTGTAATCTAAGGGGTGGATGTGTACCTAAACATCTGAGACGAGCATAAATAATTCACAGGAATTAAACTGGGAAAGCTCTCTTTATTAAAGCATGTCCCTTTTACTGTCTTAGTGGAAGAAACAGAGTCTGCAAGGGACTTGTCTTCTTTCTTAGTGTCATCACTGCTCATTGGGAATAATCTGTATGTAATTTAAACCCTATAGTAAAGAACTTCTGAAGCATCTATCTGAAAGGCAACTGTTTGTTGGTGTGTAAAGAAATAAATTAGACTGAGTTTTTGCAAAGTGGTTGATAATGTTGTGGCCCATACAGCTTGTAAAGAGGTTTAACTGCGATCATTGGTATAGGTACCTACACTGCTTGGGGGTGAACAAATAATCAGAGCAAAACACAGAGTGAGGTCTCTGTCTGATTATAACTCCAGAAAGAGAGGAAACTTCAGGCGAAGGAGTGCTTCAGCAGAGTGTTTTCCACTGTCACTGTTAAATGGGGCAGCTGTGCAGGTTACCTTGTTCCAGTAGTAAAGACAGAGGAGAAGCTGAAATGTCAGAGTCAGCTGGTAGCTTTTCACATGTCACAGTGCATCCACAAACTGAGTAAACCACCAGCACTAACCTCAAGACCATCATAAATGGGCTTTGGGAAGTGAAAGGCAATCCTGTGGCAAAGCTGAAATGGATGGCTTGTATAGGCTGTTTACAGAAAGGCTGAAAGATGCTTTTTCCTTTTGTCCTGCTCCTTTCCTTTAATGAACTGTGCCTACCATGCTGAGATAAGAGTGAGACATCTGTGGGGTAAGGAGATAGGAGACAGTCTGGTACAGTGTCCTTTGCCATTGTGTCTTTCTCCCTCATTCAGAAGGTCATCCCTGCTGACCAGAGCAGGTGATGGGATTAGTGAAGAGTTTGGCTGCTTGCTTGGGTAAATATTTTGGGTGAGCACTTGACTTTGGCTAAAACATAACTGTGTGCTGTAAAGAACAGATTATCCATATATTGCTGTATGACCACAAGACCACACACTCCCAATCCTTCTAATACTTTGGAGTTTTTTGCATTCTGGATTATTAGCCTAGGGTGTGTTTGGTTGGGATTTTTTGTCTGTCAAAAAATACAACTAAGAAAAAACAGATGTCTCAAAATGTGCTCAGCATTTGAATTATCTCAATTATTAATCAATGATACTCAGTTCCTCCCCCCACTTTGCTGAATGACAGAATCCTTTCACTCTCAGGTCACCAAGGTCATTGGGACTCTGAAGTTTTACAGTACTCATTTTGTCTAATACTTATTTGATAGAAATTGCTGTTATTTCCTTTTTGTTCACCTCTATAGGACAAAATAAATCTTAAATTTAACCTCTCTGCATCAGCCTGATCAAACTGGATTCCTAATTCTGTTTCTATTGACTAATGGGTAAATGAGATTTTCCTTTCCCTATTTTAATGAGCCTTCCACGTTCTGAGTAGACCTCTCAACTGTGCATATATCATCTCTCCTTTCTAAATTTGTTGTGTTATTGTAACCCCACATTCACTGGCATTACTCAGCATGGAGTTAGCATAATTTAGAGAACGAGAGACTCACTTAAGGAAAAAGAAATGAAAATATGAATTTCTAAATGCAGGGCTTTTGCCACATTTCATTAAGAAAGGCAAAACATGAAGACTAGAAAGTGAATAATACATAAATTAGTTATGAAAGGTCAGGGCAAAAGCAATATAAAGAGACTTATACAATAAATAAGTGTAAGCTTAGTTGCACTGCTGAATTGATTTTCACATCTAGCAATTTTTGAAGTAAAATATTTACTGAGATTTCCAGGCATGAATGCCTAGGGAGGCACTTCGACTCCAGGATTTGGGAAGCCAAGCTGCCAGCCTGCAGTCCCAGCTTATGCTGGCTAGTGAGCAGGCCATCAGAACAAGAAGACCTCTGTCTTTTGGTTACTAAAGAGGAAATGAAAACCAATTTGTCATGCATTTCCCTTAAACTTTAAAAAGTAGTCTACCCTAATACATTGATTTATGTTTAAATAAATAAACTCTCTAGGCAGGTGTCATCAGCTGAGATTGCTGTCCCCCACTTCCATTTTCCATTTTGGGAACATTATCATCTCAGCATTCAAATTCTGTGTTCAATTTACTCCCAGTCTGACCAATAAGATCTGTCTGTGTGGAACATCTGCCAAGCCAGTTAACCCCTGTTCTGTTTTTGTGCATTAGAAAGGAATAAGCACTCTGAATCTCTTCCCATTTGTCTCTATTGTAGTTCACTTTAATTCATTTCTGTCCTCTCCTTCAATCTGTCAGTTTTATTACTAGATTGAATGTTAAGCCTAAGCTCCTTGGCAATATCCCAATTTTAAAGGTACATTTTTATGAGATGGGTGTAATTTTTTAAATAAATTATGAGGAAAGCCAAAAACTCTTTTTTCTTTGAAAAAAAAAAATCTGTTTTTTTTTCCTTTACCCCTATGGTTTGTGACAGTATAGAATTGGGAAATAAATTTGTTTTAATCTTTTTAAAAGTTTGTAGCTCAGACAGATAGAATCCTTAAACAGTAGCATACGGTATGTTAGCACAGAGTAGTATTTTTGAGTATGGCATTTTGAAATATGTATTGCTAGAGGATTATTTCTCAATTTGTTCAGCTTAACCTCTCCATAATTGCCATGAACATAATTTATGCATATCTGGTTTTAATTATTAATGAGGCTGAGACCAGCCTTTCCTTATTGGAGCAATAGACCAAAAAAAGACAGAGAGAATGCTTGTTCAGCATACACACTTCCCTGGCACAGGACAGGTTTCGTTTTGCTGGTATTTCACCTCCGAGTGCAGCACAGGGGAGAGAGAGAGAGACTCAGCTTCCAGGGTTCATTGCTGTGGTTTATGTCACCCACTGAATATAGAACAGAATTCTGCCAAGAGACACAGCAATTCCTATGTGAAAATAGATGCTGTGCTGTGCTTTCAGGCTAGCAGCTGCCTGCTTTGATATATGGGCTTCAGCAGGGAGGCAGTCACATGACCTTGATATAAAACTGTCCAATTCCTTGAAAAAGTTCTCTGTATTTTCAGTGCATGTCAGCAAATGAAGCCAAGCAGCTTTACTTCATAAAAGGAGCAGGAAACAGTCTGCGATACCATTTTGGTAGGGATTAACCTCATAATTGTCTTTCTGGTTTGTTTTTTACACTGCTGGCCTTTAAAAACTGCCAGTTATCACTTGTGTATGCTCAAAAGAAACGTGTTGTCTACCTTTGAGTCTTTTAGAGTTGTGAATTGCAGAGGTTATTTGCATTACAGTTGTAACTGCTCATGGTTGACCGAGAATGTGTCACAGTGAGATGCGGTGCTCGTCTTTGTGCTGTGCTAATGTTCAATCTTCATCTGTACTGAGGACAGGATGGATAAAAGACTCTCCCTTCCTAGATGAAGGGAGGATCCTGCTTCTTTTCCAGATACTTTGGCAGTGAAGGGGAAAGCTTGCTCTGTTCTTTGCTTCAAAGAGATACAACAAGTATGAAAAGCCTGAGAAGATGGCTTAGAAGACTGTCTTAGAAATAAGTTGAATAATGAAATTACATGAGTTGAATAAATAGCACTGTAACGGAGTGCAAAATAATGAAACTTGACAGAGAAGGGAATCTGTAATTTCTCTTCATCTTGTTTCACAGAATGTGGTGAATCAATATGCAAACCACTTGAAACCCAAAAAGTTCCCAAACGCTGCTCATATGGCACTTGCTATGGTTGTGGAATTCACTGCTAAAAGATGGTAACGACAATAAGAGATTCAAAGATATTTTGGGTTTCTCTGTGAAAAGACTGTCCACTGGTCAAATTTTAGAGCAAAAAAACACATCTCACTTGCTGTGTGACCTAATCTCACCTTTGTCTCTAGGGCAGCAGTTGACATTCTTAAATTGACTTTTATTTTGCATTTTGCCTATTGAGCTTCCTTTGGATGTGTTTGGTTTTCACATATTGTCAAAGGCAAGATATGGCATAGTGGGAACCTTGCATTTTATCTAGTATGGCAGTTCTTCTGTAATAAAATCCTAGAAATTATGGTACTAAACTTGGAATAAGAAATATGATTGACAATTTACCCCATGCTTTCACATTGCCATATGGCCTCACTTCACTGGCAGCTTCTGATCCTACTAGGATTTGTCCAGCCTCTGTGGCGTAGTTTCAGAGTACTTCAGTCATTGATCTTGGCTAAGTCCTGTGCTGTTGATAGTAATAAGGAAAAGGATCTTGGATTTTGTTTTCTTAGGCACCAGTAATTCCTGTTAGGGGCAATCTAGACTAAGGCTTTTTCCATTAAGCTTTTTACAACTAGTGGTAGTGCAGCTTCCGTGACATAGAATTATCTAACACAGGAAGAATGCCATGGCCAACTAAGGTACTGTCAGGCTACAGCATCACTGTTCTTTAGCCAGGGAGAAACGAAGGTGACATTTGTAGCAGAATTCTCATACTGGCTATGAAGCGATGCTTTCACAATATCACGCACTTGCCTCGTCCTCTTGAATTTATAAAATGGTCCTTTGTGTATATTTTAAAATAACACTAATGAAGAAGGATCTTAATAGAACAAGAGGGAAATAAATATCCTTTGAATACCTTTGTGAGAAAGCATGGCCCAGAAGTATTACTGCTAAAGTGTAGTGGAAAAGAATACTGAACAAAGTGTAGTCATTTTGAGGATCTCTCTTGTTCTTCTCCCTATTGAAATGCAGACAATAGAGGCTCAATGACCTTTTTTCTTCTTGCTCTTCATTTATTTGGGCCTTTTTTTTAAGTACTACCTTTTTTTTATTAAGTAGGGAGGAAAAAGTATTAATTTCTATGTCTATCCTTCATCATCTCTAACTTTGTTAGGTTCTTAGGTAGTCACTTTACTCTGACCTGAAGGTTAATAGCTACACAGGACCCTAACAAAATTACAAATAATAGTTATGATCTTCAAAAATATCTTTCATCATAATTGCAAGAGTGGTTATTTAACAGTACTTGGGCTCCTAAGTCTCACTGTAAATAATTTGGAGCCTTTGTGTCTCTTATAAGACTCTCTTCTGCAACTTATGCATGGGTGGGAGCAGTAACAATGGGTTGCTCCATAAGGGGAGGTGAACTAGGAACTTAGGAACTTTAATTTCAGTTGCAGGATTAGTGCAACTAATGTTTGAGAAACAGAACTAAGGACACACTAGCAAGTTATCAAGTGAGCTGTAGATGCGGATACTGAAACCATCGTGAACACACTTGGGATTGTAAGGATTGTATCCTCACAGAAGAGCCAGCAGTTGGTCATTTCATAAAAGGAAGAATGACATCAAGGTGACTAGGAAAAAATTCTGCCGTTCTTGCACTGGAGCCTTCAATTTTGTAGACTCTGAAAAGCTGGTGGGCATCACTTCCAATGTGTAACTTACTTTTAATCAATAACTGTATAAATGGACTATAAAAAAAGTAGCTTCAGCTGCAAGAATAAAGGGAGAGAGATAAAGTTGAAAAAATCTGCTCGTCTTCCATTCTTTATTGTATAGGCAGAGAGTGAAAAATCAGGATTATTTTTCCTTCTTAAAAAGAAATGTCGTGACATTAACTTTGGGCAAACTAAGTCTCTGATGACTCTCCTGTTGATTGTCTTTGAAGATGTAGGAATCTTTTGACTTTCTCCTTGGCTGAGGAAAAAATGTGGAGCTTTTAGAAAAGAGAATTTTTCATAGCACATTTACAATGAATTAGATAAGCAGATGTTAACAAAAGGAATTAACGATTAGATTTCGAAAGTTTCTTAGACCTATGGTTAAGAATTTTATTGACCTTAGAAATGGCAATCTCCTGTCAACTGTATGAATCTATTGAAATAGAAAGTGTAATCTCACTTTTTACTTATGTGCACACATGTTGCTTGTGCGTGTACAAAGCAGACACAGGGATAGATTAATTTTTTGTTGTTTGTTTTTTTTTCTTGACAAAGCATATGGCTTACTCATAATGTATCATAAGCCTGTGTGGACAGAGCGGTGAAAGAAGAGGCAGAAAAAGGACACCAACTGGTTGGATTTTCTTGACCTGTGTTTGGACTATCACAATAATGTTTCTGTCCTAATCCACAGACATTTTTGCACTCTCCTAGATTTTACAGAAAAGATTGCAGGTGTACACTTCAATCATCATAAGGGCTTTTCATGAAGTAATGCAAAATGAAGACCAGCAATAAGCCAACCATGCAGTTTGCTAGTCCTCTACTAGGCCTTAGAGACTTAAAAGTATTCACGTGCTACTTAGATGTGTGGGGCTTTTCTTTCTTTTAACATGATCTGATTATGCACCTACGAATTGTCCATTATCAATATGTGTCTTGGCTAGATGCTGTCTCTACAGCATTTTCATAGAGACAGACATCTGGCTGAGGGTATGGTAGTAAAGGGCAATGTATGACTAGGTAATAAGGTAAATTCAAGAAAAAAAAAAAGGAATACCACCATAATATTTTCTTTTATTATTTCTGGGATATAGGAAGAAGGGAACTGCTCATCTGAGATATAAAGCATTGTATGGCAGGTCATAGTGATTTATGTGTGTTAATACATGTTAACATGTTATGGGTGTTAATAACATGAAACAATTCAGATGGTATATTCCCTCTGTTTTTGTGTTGTATGTATAAGTCATTCATTGAGAAAAAAGTTAGTGTAATTTATCTGAAAGGAATCTCTAATTCTTATAAAGGAACAAGAGGTTGTTGCTCTTTCTGGTTTCCCTTCATTGATTGACTATTCATGTAGATATTGGGTTGTTACTAGAAATTCCTTTGGGTCTAGAAAAAATTTGGGAAGTTTTTGTGAACAGCTAAGTAGAACATCTTCATTCTTCTACCTAGCTGGCAGGAAAAAAAAAAAAAAGGAGAATTTGCTTTTAAGGTCTTTCTGGGACTGCTTTGCACAACTTTGCCCACAGAAAGAGCCATAGGTTTGGGCATAGTCACCTAGGGCATGGTCAAAGACCTTCTACTTCTCTCTTGGCTACTAGTATAGTCCACAGGGAAGATCTAAAATTAGGAAACTGCAAATAAGGTCCTGTCAAATCTTGTACCAATCTTAGCACCTCTAGGCAGGGGCTAGCATTTAGGGCCAGAAAATCCAAACTATTGATGTGAGTATCTATTTTAATTTGATTCCCTGAATATTCTAAACAGCCACATTGGGAATGGAAGGGTATCAGCTGCCCTTAGAGGGAGAAGTTACAGAAGTAAAAATGACAGGCTGGGGTGAAGATATAAACTAAGAAATGTGCAAAGCAGTTAGAGAATTATCCTTATGTGTAGCAGAATACATTTCTGCATTACTTACAGTAGCTTTTAATTTTGCTACAAGGCCTAAAAGGAACAAATTTAGATCTGATATGAGGTTTTGTTTGTTCAGTTACACTTTTTAAGTGGAACAATTGGTGCCCTTCTCTGTCAGTTGTGTAGCATAAAATTCATCCATTCGACATTCTTGTTGCAAAGCTACAAACTGTAGGAAATATGCGATCATTTTCTATCACATTTAACCAGGGTACAGTCACCTGACAATGTATTTAACACATCTGAGCTAAGACCTGGCAATGCTTCATACTTCAGAAGGGCTTGAAGTTCTCTGAGTGCCACTAAGTACCCATATTACAGCAAACCCATGCTATGTAGATCAGCAATTCTGTACTTGTTTTGCTGGGTCTCTGTATTTGAAACATCTGGATTTAGCTGCTTTTGCTTTTGTCTAGCTGTTAATTGTTGCACTAAAAAGGTAATGTGTGACTTTTCCCTTTTGATAAGTGTCAGGAACATGCTAAGTAGAGATTAGGCCAAGACCTTGGAACACATTATTGCATTTCTATCTTGGGCTTTCTTGCCAAAAATCCTCAAAGAGGCAAGGTCATTCCACTCACTAGTCTCTAAAACGTGAAGAAAATAGATAACTACATGTTTGAAGCTGGGTGCATAAGACTGATTTTCTATACCTTTTTTTTTTGGCTCCCCAAAAATGTGGTGAGCAGGAGTTAACCTATTTCTTGAAAAGCAGCAGTTCAACTAATATAGGGAGAACCTTAGCTGTGTGTTCAGAAATGGGGCAGTAGCATTATTTGGATCCTGCTGCCCATCATAATGGGTCCTTGTCCTTCTTACGATCTCCTTTTTCTACTCCGATTTTTATGAATTTTGTGTTAACTATCTTTGCATTATGAAACATTTAATATGAAGAGGATCAGGAAGGCTGGCTTCCATTCCTTCTTTCTGTGACTCTGTTGAAGTCAGCAGAAGCTATAATATTGATTTCACTGTTGCTGGAATTTTATCTTTTCTGTTCAAGAAAACCATTTATGCTTAGACCCTTTTACCACTTAATTTTCCCACTATAGTCACAGCTAACTGTTCTTTGTTGCTACTACAACTACCTGTAGTTTGTTGCTATTCAGGAAACAATAGGTTAGTTTATTTTTCCTTATTTTTCTTTATGAGGAAATTAAAATAGATACGAACAAAATATTTTTAAGTCTTTGTCATGTATGTAGCTATTTTCCAGGCCTAGACATTTCAGATACACATGACGGATTTTCACACCCATGCATGTATGACAGTGAGATCAAAAAGACTAATTCAGAAATAAGTTTAAAAAAGTGGACTTGAATGTGGTATCTTTCTAAATATGACTTTTGCCAGCTTTCCTCTGCACAAAGGACATCTAATCTCTAGATTGTGTCAACCAAGCCTTAATTTAATCCGAGTTAATTTGGATTGAACCTAAAAACTGATTGGAAAGTGATTTACAAACAGTATTACTAAGGACACTAGTCTCTTCTTAACAAAAGTATTCTTTAAGGCTTTTTGCCGACAAAATCAGTGAAATGGCTGCATTAATGTTAAGTGGGAGCCACTGCCACCTGTATTAAATAAATATTTAAGCTTCTTCAAACATTTCAAACATTAGAGTTAGACTAAAGGTCCCTTCCAATGCAAACCATTCTATGATTATATGATTTCACCTTCTTACAGGGACTGTTAGAAAATGACCCAACAAACCATTTTCCCCTAGAAACTTTTCTGGAATTTATGAAGGAAATAGCCTTTGAAAATTTTTGCTGCAGCAAAGAATCACCACGTACTGCTTGTCACCAAGAAAGGATTCATTTAGCCAGAAATTAATCCTGAGCTGCCTCCTCTAATTCTTGTGAAGCACAAAGCAAGTGATGCATAAACAAGAATCCCAGCTCATTTCATTTATGGTTGCTAACCCTGCTTCATTTATGACCTTCATGTTCCTTCAATGTTTTATGTGGTGTCAGCAGTTCAATTTGAAGTCTTAGTGGCCATTTTTTGTTTCTACCGTTTTTGCAGATGTTACAGAAAAGTGAGAGAGCTGTCTCTGGTGATTCAGTTTAAATTTGGCTGTACAGCTGCTAGCAAGTGGTTTAGCATGTGCACAAAAAATTCTGCATGGGCTGAGAATGAATGGAGAGATCTCTACAATGGCTTTGGAAAACAGCTCAGAAAATGTTTAGTTCAGAGTGGCAAGGCAGAAAAAACATTATTACTGCACAAAAATGTGTCTCTGTGTTTAGCAAGTTGTCCTTCTTAAGGATTTCCCAACTGCAGGCAAGCTATGCTGGTCAATAAAGTCAAAGCAAAAGACCCCTGAGTTAGTGTTGGTCTGTGCAATAAGTACTCTTACAACACAGCACAGCCCTCCTGGCCCATATCTAGAGTCAATTTTAACTTTATAACTGCATCTTCTGAATCTGGGACATAGGTGCCCAGTTGCAGAGTCAGCTTGCCTAGACGGTGCTATCACTGTACAACCAATGCACTGAAAAGTATGTTGGATTTTCTTCTTGCATGGAGTGAGTGGAAGGGAATGAGGAATAAACTGAAGGTGACTATTTAGACAAAATGGCCAGCCATGTATTTGCCTGTCCACATCTGTACTTTGGTTTTGTTCAACTTTGAGGCAGTACATTAAGTATTTGAGGCAGTTAGCATGCTTATAGAGTGATAAGGAAGATGCTTTGCAAGTTCAAGGATCTTCTAGTTTTACAGGTCAAAGAAAGCAATACATCTAGCTCAGATTGTGAACTGACTAGTCCGAGGTCATATGACATGTCAGGAGACAAATTACAAGTTGATTCTAAGAATGCCATGTGGCTGACGTAATGGCTATATAGCCTCTACCATGACATTTGGGTTGCATTTCTTTGCAGCAATTAGGTTGCTCTTTTTGTGTTGCTTAAAATTGGGCAGAGTGAGAATGGTAACATGACTAAGAAAGACCTCTGGATTGATGGCAACTTGAATATGAGTCAGCAGTGCCCTGGCAGCCAAAAGGGCCAGCTGTGTCCTGGGGGAATCAGGCAAAGCATTGCCAGCCTGTTGAGGGAGGTGATTGTCTTGCTCCACTCTGCACGGGGGCGGCCTCATCACGTATGCTGTGAGCCATTGTGGGAATTTTTATATAAGAGGGACTTCAGACTATTAGTTGTCCCAAGGTGGGCAACCAATATGGTGAATGGTCTCAAGGGCAAGACTTAGGAAGAGCAACTGATGTTAAAAAGGAGAAAAGAGAGAAAAAGAGAAAAAAGAGACCACCAGTCCTAGTTCTAGCATTGATCCAGCTGATGGGATGTTGATCTTGGTTCCAGCGTCGATCCAGCTGATGGGATGTCGATCCTGCTTTCAGCATTGATCCAGTTGATAGGATGTTCAGCGTTGATAATCCTGGTTTCAGTGTCAGTCCAGCTGGGTTGGTCCAGTCAATGAGATGTTCAGGGTCCCGGAGATGCTGCCTGGGCTTTTTATGTGGCTGCTGCCACCTTTTTATGTGGTACCTTTTCTCTGCCCCGAAGACAGGTTTCTTGCTTTCTATGCAAATTAGTTGTCGTGCGCAGTCCATTCTATCAGGCCTTTCTGGAAAAGGATCAGAGAAATCTGGGAGTCTTTGGTGGTCTTAATCCCACCCTACAGTCCATGCCAACTTCTTGGCCTTATTCCTTGTGCTGTACTCTGTTGTGGTTCTTTCTCAGGGAAAAGTGCTACCCTATTTCTGCATGGTCCCTTTGTCCAGCCAAATCTTGTTCTTTCTCATAGTGTGTTAATACTATTTGTTGGTTATTACCCACAATTCTTTTCTGTTATTACTAACAGTCCTTGGTTGACTCCACAGCAATCCTCTTACCAATTATGTTTGAGACATACACATTAGCCCCTTACCTTCTGGAAATCAAGAGCTCAAAAGGATCTCACTCTGGACAGCTGTTTATAGGGTTACAAGAGAGTGAGTAGTCATAGTAATTTCTATCCTGGCCACAATTTGAGTCAGTAAATTTCTTTGAAGTTTCAATAACAAAAATATTATTCCACTTGAGTTGTTATTCAGGCAAGAATAAGTCTCCAAGGCTGTTTGTTAAAAAAACAGGTGCTCATTAGACACCTGTTAGTTCCTGGGAACAGACAGTGCTTCTTATAAGCTCAAGAGGGCCTTAGCCCAGGTGCAGTTTGTCAAGGCTGAGGCCTAACAAGCATTTCTCAGGTCACAGTGTACCACCACAATTGACCTCACAACTAAAGTCGACTTCTCTGAGCCTCTACAGTAAGCAGTTTCTCTTTGTGAGGTGACAAGGGCAATAACAACTGGCTTATCAGTGGCAGAAGTCTCTGTATGCTCTGCCCTCCTATTATGCAAGATACTGCTCTAATTTTCTGTTTAGTATTGTTTCCTAATACAGCTTTAATTTGTAACATGATGATGATATAGCTAAAGCTACCATGGGAATGACCCATGATACACATGGAATAGAGAGCTTGTGAACTCACCAACACTATCATATATTATATATATATATATGATATATATATTATATATGATATAATTGTAAACAGATAAAGAAATCCACTGATAAAGCAGGATAAATTTTCAGATTGAGAGGAAAATGAATACCCCATGGTGCTCAACACTTTGGTGGGTACTTAAAACAGGTTCCATCTGTGGCTTTGGAAAATGAGATCAATACTGCATATTTTCCATGTTCAAGTATAGAAATAATGGTGAACACAATGGTTGATGGCATTATTCATAACTGTACATTATCATTCATCTAAATATGCTTGTTTATGGTCCACTCAAAAGCAAATTGAACTTAACAGTGACTTTTTGATGACTTCAGAGGAGTGTGAAGATTGCATCAATACAGTTCTGTTAATTTGCCTGTTTCAGTAAGCTGCTCTCAGAATTAGTCAAGTTTACAGAGTTATGGAACTTCTCACAAAGTATGAGATGTTGTTGAATGTGCCGATCTTGTCACACTGGGAGGTCTGTTGAAAGACAGCAAAACCCCCACCTTGGTTATACCTAAAGGATCTCAAAGCAAATGTCTGGCTAGCAGCTTCTGCTGCCTGAGAAGAAATCAAATCTGTGCTGCCTCTCACCTGCTTTATGACTACCTAGGAGGCAATTAGTGTAGAAGTGAAGGAAGACTATCAAATTCAATTCAAAATTCCCCCAGAAATTTCTGTGTGAAGCAAACAGTGTCAAACACTAGGAACTGGGTTTCAGCAGAACTGCTGAAAGCTTGGATGAGTGAAACAGGGAAGTCAAAGGGATAGATTTACATGGCTGTTGTGTGTGAGTGGCTGTTGGGATTTGGAACAGAGAATATGTGCGTATTTTGTTTGAATTATAAGTGTTGCAGACACTTATACATGTATCTAATACATCCATCTGAAATTTCTTATGCTGGCTTGAAGTGAGAAGGATCACTATGTTTGCACAGTATTGAGGCTTAAGGCAGTTAGGATTAGAGACATGATGGCTCCTGTCAGCTTTTCTGTTTCCTGAAACAAGCACTGGCTTTTCATTGAGTTAGTTTTGCGCACTGCAAATCTGAGCTCAGTTAGTATACGCCTGCAGGCATACATGGGCTTTTGAGATGCTTCTGCAGATTTCAATTTAAAAAAAAAAAATAAAAATCCTTAAATGGAAAATGTCCAAAATGAAGACATTTCAGCCTGCAGGCAAATTTTATGCAAATTAGACGGTAGGCATGAATGACTGTCTTGCATTATTGGTGGTCTTGGCAAAGCAGGAATAATGTTGGGAATGACTGTTGTCTCGTGTCTGATGAGACGGGTGGAACATACCACCCTCTGGTTACTGTACTGTCTTTGGCCCATATATAGTAGCTCTTGCAATCAGATGGTAGTTTGGCTGGGTCAGGCTGATGTTTTTAGTAGGCCTGGGACAGGAGAGCTACATCACTTACCGTATGATCAGTTTAGCAGACATGCATGAGCTGCTTAATGACAGACTACTGCAAAGGCTCAGTTACGGTGCTTGTTTGGCAAGGAAGATATAATTAATAATGTCATTGCATAAAAGTCAGCTGTTCAGTAGTCATGTTAGCTGCCAAATGTTACACGATGCAGATTTAGAAATATTTCATCCATCTGCCAATGCTTTCAAATCATTCTGGCAAGGTTTGTTATTTCTATTTTAAACTGTGTAAAGGGAAATTGCTCTCATTCTCTCAGTGCTAAGGATGGTGCAAGCCTTACCCTACCTACTTTTAGAGAAATAGAAAAGGGGAAGAAAAGTATTAGAGGTCATCACAGAGGTATCATTTCGTGTCTAAAATGTACTGGACTTATGCCAGAGTGATTATGATGATCTTTTTTTTCAGAGAGGGAAAAGAGTGGTACATCTCAGGATCAAATGTGTGCATCCAGGAAACATTCCACAAAAAATTGTGAAGTAAATTTATCACTTCATATTGATAAACCATAGGAATTTTCATTCTACACCTTCAACTAATGCTGTGGAATGAGTGTCATTTTAAATTATGTCCTGCTAATTCACTGTGCTAGTTATTGAAATTTTACCTATGCAATTTGATTATTTTTCTTTATTTGAAAAAAACCCACAAGGTCTTTCATCTACATGTCCCTTTTTACTTCGCACACATGGTGAGCCAGTGCAACCTACAGTGTTCTCCTGGTTAATAATGGCATAATCATTTGTGGTGAAAACTTGTAGTTTTCACTCTTCTTCCCCTTCTGTTCCTGACCGTACCTGTAATCACAGCTTTTAAACCGCTCCGTATGGCTACAACCAATCCTTTAATGTCAGACATTTAAGTTAGCGAGATCCCTTAACTAGTAAAATTATAGGTAAAACAAGGATACAAAATTCTTCAAAGGCCAAAAATTATTTATTTCATTACTTTTGGTCTCACTATGAATTACGAGCTTTGTAGTCCCTTATGTAATCTCATCTAAGTAGTCCCTAGTACTAGGTTTTTCAGGTGCTTGCTGTATAATCAAAATGATTCACGTTTTTGCATGTAAAATCAGTGTTTTATGCTCTCGCTTATTTGCATGTGGGGAGCAACTCTCTCTGGTTAATGCAGGATCTGGAATGGATTGAGAAACAGAATGAAAAAAAGGAAATAGCAAGAATATTTTTGCTGTGGGGAAGAAGGAAGAACTTTGACTTTATTGGTGAATGAACTGAATGTTAACTGGTGGAAATACTGTGGTATTTCCAGAGCACTGGGTTTGGCTACATTTTTAAGGGACAGACAGGAACTTGTGAAGTTGTACTGCAAAATCATCACCGTTAAGCCTGGGACAAAAACACAAGAGCAAACTGAAACAGTGCTGTTCTGGCAGTAGGAGAGGAGCCTAATAGACCTAATAGACCAAAATGTCTAGAGGACCAGCATAGACTGATGTCTTTACTACTATTCCCAGGTTGCTGCTTTTTATGGAAATATTTTTCCTTGTTTGTTATAGCTGAGTGAATTTGCATGTGATATTCATTTCATGCTGCTATTTTGACCATGGTATGAAGAGATATTGTTCCATTGCTACTGTAGTGTGAATCCTTATAGCATCTGCTCTGTTATCTTTGTGACTTCCCAGCACAACTACTATCGGAGATGGGCTTTTTTTTAAATAAAGAGGAAAGTGAAAATAATTTTTATTTTTGAAAAGGAGGACTTGAAATAATAAGTCCAACACAAAGAATTACTGGAATTCCTTCATGCTTTACCAAGAGAGTGCTCTCCATTTTTTGCTAATTGTTAACTAGCATTCTGAGCTGGAGGAGAAAAAAAAGATAACTTTTAATTTAACTCCACTTAACTCCTTTTGAAAAACTAAACCCATTCAAAATCTTCACAACACATTTCATGACTATAATCTCAGAAAATGCAAGTTTAATAAAAACATTCAAGGGTGCTTGCTGTCAGTTTCTGCAAAGAAAAAAAACTGGTAGAAGTCTTAGCAGCTGGAAGCAAAGCTGACTGAAAGACTAAAACAGTTTTTGAAAGCCTAAACCAGCAGTAGCTTTTATTTCAGATTATTCATTTAGTTCTTCTCAACATCTAGTTCATTTAGTACTGAAAAACTGGCAGCTGAAAAAAGCAGACAAACTCACTTTCTATTTTTAAGCACGGAGAGAGAATTAGATATTAGCATAAAAGAGCTACAGTTTCTATGCTTTTAATGAGTTTGGTCATCAGAAGTGTTCAATTCTTTAGCTAAGGTTAATACTGCCACTGTTAAATACATTTAAAATGAAAACTATGGTGGATTCTTGATAAGAAGCCATCCCTGTTTCTTATCCATACAGCACACTAGATATAGTACTATGTAACTAATAGTGTGTAGTTTCAAAATGTTATATTGTGGCTTTCGATTGAATGCCAATTTCTACTGAAATTGAGTTACTATTAAAAAAGAAGTTAAATAAAAAGATATCATTCACTGCTTCCTGACATACTAAAAACAACAACAAAAGATGATTAAATTTACAGACATAGATTCTCTTCTGTCCTGACAAAAAGATGCATTAATTACATACAGAAAAGTGTGAGCTAGGAGTTCATGAGTACAAGGCACAGGACTCAAGCCTCAGTAAGAGATGCACTGGGAACAATGCAAAGAAATCACTGCATGGGTTTCTGGATTCTTGTAATCCTCTGAGGTCAGAGGATACTTGGAGAAATATGTCAGCACATATGAAGTCATATTGGGAATTAGGTTGGTCTTTCCTGACTTCAAGGTCTTGCTGGATGGATTTCACTATGTCAACAATAACTGAAGACCACTTTAACTTCTCTTTGATGTATGTGGTAAAAGAGATGGAAGCATATGGGAAGGTAAGGGAGCAAGCACTGTGGTTTTGGATGTTCCGGCTGGAGCAAAAGCTATTTGAACTTATGGAATGGGAAGTATTTTTGAAAGCTTTCTGGATAGAGACTGGAAAGGTCAAAATCCCATGACTACCTCTCTGCTGAGAGATTATTTTAGTCAATGTGTTCCTGTAATCCGTGTTTGTATTAAAATCTATAGCACAGCTTGCAGTTTAGGATTACCTATATATGCCAGCCAGATATCTTGTGTGAGGCAAGTCAGTACTGAGATACTATGTCAGGAAATTACCCCAGAATGATTTTATCATTACAAGAAGTGCAATGTAGGCAGGTTACACTGCACAGATTTACAGTCAGCAACTGGAGCTTTACTATGAATTTTACAGACCTGGTAAAGGAAACTCAAGATTCATATATAGAGTCAGGATATCCTGACTCTATAAGAAGGTAACCAATCCCAGCATATGTGTTGACCGACGCATCCCTTCGGCACATCTGCTTTTCTCAGTGTGTTTAAGTGCTGCAGTTCTTACATATTTGGAGAATTTGTTTATGTGTTGCTTACACTTTGACATGTTGCTCCTGGAAACTCTTCTTCTGTCTTTTACCTTTTTATGCTTGTCAGATTCTGAACTCCTCATGGGCTGCATAAGTTATGAGAGTAATTGTGTGACAGACCTATCTCTCTGTGCCCTTGCAGGAAGAACATGTTGCTTAGGGCTCATTTGGTGGCTCTTACTGCTTAGCTCAAGATATAACATCTCATGGTTTTTTGCTACAGAGAGGCCCAGTATAGTTTTAGGTGAGTTCCTTCTGCTTCAACCAAAATATAATCGTGATGTGGAGATGGTTTTCATGGACTGATAGGAAACGCATGAAATTCAACAAGGGAAAATGCAAACTGGGAAGGAGCAACATCACTCACCAGTACATGCTGGGGTCACCTGGTTGGAAAGAAGCTTGGTGGAAAAGGACCTGGGAATTGTGGTGAATACCACATTGAGCAGGAGCCAGCGATGTGTCCCTGCTGCAAAGAAGTCTAAGAGTATCCTGGGCTGCATTAGAAGTGTTGCAAGCAGGTCAAGAGCAGGTGACTCTTCTTCATTCAGCACTGGTCAGGCCACACCTGGAGTTCTGGGCTTCCCAGTACCAGAGAGACATGGACATAGTGGCCCTTTGTTTGACTTTTTCCATTATGATGAAGCATCTCTCATATGAGGGAAGGTTGATTGAGCTAGGACTGTTTAGCCTGGAAAGGAGAGGCTCAAGGATCTAACTAATGTATGTAAATACTTGACAGGGAGTGTAAAGAAAACCAAGCCAAGTTTTTTTCGGTGGTGACTGTGACAGCACAGGAGGCAATGGGCAAAACCTGAACATCATGAGACACTTATTTTACTGTGAGGGTGGCCAAGCACTGGAACAAGTCACCCAAAGAGGCTGTGGATTCTCTATTATTGAAGATATTCGATAGCCACCTGGACATGGTCCTGGGAAATTGATTCTAGGTGTTCCTGTTTGAGCAGTGAGGTTGGTCCAGATGACCTTCAGAGGTCCCTTCCACCCTCAACTGATCTGTGATTCTGTGATTCATCTTTGTGCCATTTTGAGTATGTTGTCTGCGCATAATCACAGATAATTCTCAGTTCTAAATATAGTAAATGAGCAGCCTCAGTACAACCCAAGGTCCCTCCAGATGGGCTTTAATGCATAAAGGCTGATGACTTAGCAATGCCATGTGGGAAAGGACATTCCAGGTATACCAGGCCTGAAAGAAAGACCAGAGAAAAAATTGTGAGAAGTTGAAGATAACAGACCTCTGACTTTGGAAGTTGCCATTTCTGGACAGCTGAATTTGTGCTATGCAAGTTAATCACTGAAAGCATAGAAGGTTATCTACTGTAAGACATCAAGAATTCAAACTGATGTTGACAGCTCCATCATCTGTTGTCATGTAGAGCTGTATAAACAAACACATTTCCACATAGTGGGTGTTATGAATTGTCACCTTCCAGAGAATCCACTAGTCCTGTTACATGCACACTAAGGTATCCTGTGGCAGCCAGTAAAGACAAGTAAGCATACATCCTTCACAGCAGTAAACTCAACTATTTTTTGTAAAAGACTGGCTGTTTTTGGAGACTGTGTATAGCCATGCATTCCCACTGGCTTCATAAGGGAAAGACATCACTCTGAGTGAAAATACACATCAGAGGAAAAATGTTGGTGGTGAGTCCAGGCTTAGAATAAGTTTAGCCTGAAATGGTTTGGGTTTTTCTCAGGAAAAAATGAAGAATTTAATTTTGATGGAGAGTGTTATTTTCTTTGTGTTTTAAACTCACAAAGATATACAAATTTGGATTTAGGAGCCTGTAGTTACATTTTACTTTATTTTAGATGACTTAGACTTTTCATGGCTTCACAGGCCTCAGCCATCCACATGGCTTGCATATATCTCTCCTTGTATAAAACCAGCAAAACCATAATTAGTAACAAGGAACCAGCTTGCTAGAATGACTTTTGATAGCTAGTGTTGAACATTAGTTTAGACATGGAAACAATGGGCCAAAATAAAACACAAAATGGCACCATGAAGAGAAGCATCAAGAAAATCCAGGGACTGAGAGTGCTGCTCAGAAATTGTTCTTAGTGAAAAGTGGTCCTTTGAGATGGTTCCCAGTGTAAGGTTCATGGATAGTTGTGCAAGTAGCATAACTAAAAATAGGTATGGCTTAGCTCTTGAGGGATTCTATGCTCGAAGTTTGTAGACACTACAAAAGTGCCATACAAGTAGGAAAAAAAAATCACATGAAAGTGCAGTTTGGGCGGTAATAAGATGGAAATGTTATTTGTATTTCATAGTGTGTGTATTCTGTTTTTGCTTCAAGCTTTCCCCTGATTTATTCTGGTGCTTTAATTGTTTGCTTTTCCTCATAAGGATGTTTTAATTAGAGAAAGAAGATACCTTGTAGGGTAGAGAAGTGTTATTTTCTAATCTTCCAAATGGAGAATCTTGTATTTCAGAAATAATAGAAGGCTTTTGACTCACTTAAGTCACAGTACTTACGTACAATAATGCCTTTTTCCCCATTAATGGGTAATTTATATGTAGTATCCAGAATGATGGGAAAAATTAAAAGATGAATGTGAGATTCCAAATGCAATTCATAGCAGTCTGTTTCATACAGGGTCTCATCCCATTTAACTGAACTACATTTTTTTTATTTCTATCTACATGAGTTGTCTTACCTGTAGATGTGGAATACAGATACTTTCAGCACTCCAAATCAGCATGCTTTCTGAAGTGGGACGTGTTCAAATTCTAATTACACCTGATATTACGTTTTGCAATACGGCTTTGCAGTTTTATGTCACAATTTTATTTTAAGGCAACAATACTTGTCTATGTGAATGGTCTCTCTCTGCTTGTGGGCTGTATAGGATGCTATCACCTACTTTGTGCATAGCTACCTCCATGTGGTGTGAGTCTTTTTCTGAAGGTGCGCATATTTGTACAGGCGGCCCAAGATGATGAGGTTTTAACTGAAGCGCCTTAGGAAATACATAAAATTATAGGATGGAGAAATTCTAACTGTTTTGCCAACAGTAGGGACTTGAATTGAGGTCTCCTGTGTAAGTTGCTGAATCTTTCCATGCAGTGGAATGAGTCTTCTTCAAGAGGTTTGTTTATATCTTTGGGTTTGGTCAGGAAGAGCCAGGAAGAGCTGTGCTTCAGTACCAATTACCTCTGTAGCTGCTCGTATACCTTCATACGCCGCTAAGATTTCCTTTTCCACAGGGGTGTAATTAGCCTCAGAACCTCTGTAGCTTCGGCTCCAGAAACCCAGTGGTCGCCCTCGTGTCTCGCCAGGCACCTTTTGCCAGAGGCTCCAGGAGGGACCTTTATCTCCAGCTGCAGAGTAGAGTACATTCTTTACATCTGGTCCCGTTCTAACTGGTCCAAGAGCCACGGCATGTGCAATTTCTTGCTTGATCTGCCTGAAAGCTTGTTGTTGCTCAGGACCCCACTGGAAGTTGTTCTTTTTACGGGTCACAAAGTAAAGAGGGCTCACAATCTGACTGTATTCTGGGATATGCATCCTCCAGAAACCTATTGCTCCCAGAAAAGCTTGGGTTTCTTTCTTGTTTGTGGGGGGAGCCATTGCTACAATCTTGTTGATTATGTCTGTTGGTATCTGGCGTCGTCCATCTTGCCATTTCACCCCTAGGAATTGGATCTCTCGGGCAGGTCCCTTGACTTTGCTCTTCTTGATAGCGAAACCGGCCTCGAGGAGAATCTGGATGATCGTCTGTCCTTTTTTGAAAACTTCTTCTGCTGTATCCCCCCATACAATGATGTCATCGATGTACTGGATGTGTTCGGGAGCCTTACCCTTCTCTAGTGTGGCCTGGATCAGTCCATGGCAGATGGTTGGACTGTGTTTCCACCCCTGGGGCAGTCGATTCCAGGTGTATTGAATGCCCCTCCAGGTGAAAGCAAACTGTGGCCTGCACTCTGCCGCTAAGGGAATGGAGAAAAACGCGTTGGCTATGTCGATGGTGGCGTACCACTTTGCTGTCTTGGACTCCAACTCGTATTGGAGCTCCAACATATCTGGCACGGCAGCACTCAACGGTGGCGTAACTTCATTTAAGCCACGATAGTCCACAGTCAGTCTCCACTCTCCATCGGATTTACGCACAGGCCAGATGGGGCTGTTGAAGGGTGAATGGGTTCTGCTGACCACCCCTTGGCTCTCCAACTTCCGGATCATTTTGTGGATAGGGATCACAGCATCTCGGTTTGTCCGATACTGTCGTCTGTGCACAGTTGTTGTGGCTATTGGCACTTCTTGATCTTTAACTTGCAGTAATCCTACAATGGAAGGGTCTTCTGAGAGGCCAGGAAGGGCAGACAATTGCTTGGACTCCTCTTCAATCACCGAGGCTATACCAAAAGCCCACCGGTACCCTTTCGGGTCCTTGAAGTATCCTCTCCTTAAGTAGTCCATACCAAGGATGCTAGGGGCTTCTGGCCCCGTCACAATGGGACGCTTTTCCCATTGGTCTCCCGTCAAGCTCATGTCTGCCTCTACCACTGACAATTCTTGAGACCCTCCGGTCACTCCAGAAATAGTAACAGTCTCGGTACTCTTATACTCCGAAGGCATTACAGTACACTGGGCTCCAGTATCTATCAAGGCCTGGTATCTCTGAGGATCCGATGTGCCAGGCCATCGAACCCACACAGCCCAGTAAACTCGGTTATCTTCTTGGTCCCTCTCCTTCTCCTGGCAGAAGGCAGGGCCCCTCTACTGGTCTTGATCAGAGCATTCGTCGTCAGAGTTTGACTTTGACTTCTTAGACTTTTTACCGTTGTCGAAGCGGACCTCCATCTTCTCGTGTTTCGGCGATCGCAGTTTCTTTTCTAAGAAATCTCCGTCTACTACATAGACAACTTTCTTGTCAGTCTTCTTTCGCTTCAGCTCCCTCACTCTAGCTTCAAGCTTAAAAGTGGGTTCACCATCCCACTTCTTCATGTTTTCTCCTTTACTACGAAGGTATGCCCATAGTTGGTTACGTGGCCAACGCTTAGAGTTCTCTTTCCTTTGACTTGTGAATGACAGGGACCGTGAGCGAGATCGAGACCAGGATCGAGGTCTAGGCCGAGGTCGTCTTTGTCGGTCCCGCCATGATCTTCCCATTGGCCTTTCCTGGTAATCTCTATACCTTCTGTCCTCTCTGTCTCTAAGGTCGTCCTCATATCTGGAATATTCATAATCTCTCTCCATTCTTTCCCTATCATAGGGGTGTCGGTATAGAGGGTCGAAGGGGTCTTCCAGATTTTCCTCTATGCTCCTCATCCAAGCACACATGGTGTCCACACTTGGTTCATCCATCTTTGGATGATATGCGGTTATCAAGCAATACCTATATGGTTTAGGGGCACCTTGAATTACCTTCTTCCACATTGGTTGTGTGCAAGGAACATTCTCGGGAACTTGGATGTCATAATATTCTGGATCAGAGTAGACAATTTCCTGCATGGCCAATTCCCGCAGGTATTGGATGCCTTCTTCCTCTCTCGCAGTCGCGCCTTCATCACTTGCTGTTGCTCCTTCTCCCATTGCTGCCGCTCCTTCGTTCACTACATCCTCTGTTCCTTCTTCTTCTTCTTCTCTTTCTTCTGTGCGTTCTGGTTGCGGAGATGGGTCCGTAAGTTCCTCGATCTCCCTTACCCACGTCTTCTTCTTCTTTATAGGGGCAATGATGATCTTCCGGTTCTTAGCTTGAGTCCCGGTTCTAGTGGACTTAGTAGAAATGTCATTGACTTCAAGTTGTGTTTGGACCCCAACTTCTGTGGACCTAATAGGGACATCACTGGTTTCAAGTGGCGTGGTTTGGGTCTCTGTGTCGACCTTAGCCCTCTGAAGGTGGTCTATGGCAGCTCGATAAGCATTAGCCAGGCCCCAGCACAAAGCGGAGAATTGCATATTCGGATCTTTGTAGGAAAAACACCCTTCTGCCAAACAGTGGGCCATCTCACCAGAATCAAACATTTGTTCTGGTGTGAACTCCCAATTAATGGGGGGTGACACACGTCCTACTAATCTACCGAAATCTCCCCAAGCTCCATGCCACCCGGGGACTGGCCTGTCTGCAGCCCTTTCCAAAGTTCCAGCGAATCCCTTTGAGGTGTGATCTTTCCTACAAGAGGGAGAGCAACGGAACCCCATTCTTCCAAGTTTAAGGAGCACTTCCAGTACCTTTATCAATGACAGTACTGTTGCAATAAGATTTATATAGTAATTAGAGCCGATTTTAACCATGGGGATCTCCTTTACCAAACCTTCGATGTCAAAATTAAAGGATGGAAGCAATTCGTTCCATCCATCCTCAAGGTCTGGACGTCTCCCTATAGAGTAGCCTAACACAGGTGTAAAGACGGCTAGAATTATAAGACAAATTAATGAAATAGCCATTGCTTTTTGTTATTATTTCTTCTTGATCCCAAAACAAACTTTTGTTTTATATAAACAAAGTTTCCTTGGCTGTTTTCCCAGACTCTGGCAGTGTTCCCAGACCTGTTCCCAAAACAATAGATTGGCTTGCAAAACAACACCGAGCTTAGCTGTCTTCCTGGAAAATGTTTATCAAAACAAGCCAAACTTAACCAAAATATCCCACTTCTGACACCAAAAATGTTGTACAAGTTTCGAGCTGGCTTCCTGCCAAGTCCCCCGAAACTTGACAACAAGGACCCGCCTCCCAGAGAGGGAAAAGAAGAAAAACCAAGCAGCCAAAGCTATAGCAAAAAATATGTATATATATATATATATATGTATATTTATATATAAGACAGATACACGAAAGGGGAATACCACACACCAGGGGGGGAAGGGGGGGGGCGGGGGAGGAAAAAAAGGAGAAGGACAAAAAGGGGCAAGGACCGAACAAGTCAAACAGCCAGTCGAAGGCAAACTAGCAAGAATCTCACCACTTCCCTTCGAACAGGCAGGATGGCCAGACACGGTCCTTGGCTCTCCCCTCACGCGTGGCAGATAACGGCAGTCACTGTAGGCCTCGGCTCCAGATAAGCCCAACCGAAACAGGGACCCACCGTTCTCGAACCTCGCCGGAGAGGAAAGAGGGCGAACTCTCTTATCCATGCCTTATTTATACCCTGGGTTACGTAAAGGAATAGCATGGAATACTTCCTTGGTCACCTTCCTAGTTCCTTCCTGGTTACAAGCTGGTTTCCAGGAAGGCCTAGACTGAAACCATCACATTCTCCACCCCTTATTCCATACTATTTCTTTACGTAACACCTGTATATTGTGTTTGTCTCTATCCCGTACATATACACATATATATATATAGTCCATGTTTATTTTTTCTCGAAGGTTGTCGTCTGTCATTGAAGATCAGCACCACCAGCAACTCGATTTGTGTTCTTGGCCCTTTCGTCATAATCACAGTTCCGGTTTAGGGCTGGCTCATTGGTTTGGGCTGTGTCATCACAGTCCTTGAGTCAGTTCCCACTTAGAGGCAATACTGCCCTAAATTTAGATGTTAATCTTCAGGGTAATGAAGCTTTTTGCTGAGAAATAATCTGAAAATATATGTATTTCTCTTCATCATGGATCTAATTTTTGTAACCAAGTAGTTCCATTTGAGTTTCATTATTAGAGTATGAAAATGTGAAGACACATTTATCATTAGCAGTTGAGAGTCTAGTCAATGCCATAGCTACAGAATATATTCGTAGCTTGACAACTTGGGCAGCTGACTTTGGTAAAAATCGAAGTAAGGTAACATTGCAGTTGTGCTTGTAGATGTAAAGAATAGCTATAGTTAGTCTCGTATTAGGTTCTTCTAAGTTAACTTTTTTCATAACAAAGTTAGATGAGATACCAAGAAGAGTGATAAATCCTTTATTTGGAATAAATTTATTTAAAATAGGGGTTCATAAGTCATTGTCTATGACTATGTTTTGTTGTTTTTCTTCTCAGTGGTTAACCATTAACTATTTCTGACACCAGAATAAGTGTATCAGGTAGCTTGGTCTTAGTAACAGGCAAGTCAAAGAGATTACTGGAGAGTATGGTCTGGACTTACCAGAAGAGAAGCCTACTCTGTACCTAAGATGTTTTGTTTCTTGATAACTTACCGATTAAAAGAATTAGAGGTAGGGAAATGGAGGTATTTTTAGGCCATACTTGAGGGATTTAATCAATACCATCTGTTAAGTTTTTTAGTCAAGCATGTGTCCAAACCCCAAATAAATAGCACCTGGCATAACAAAAAAATCAAACCTAGCGCATTTACTTTTTGAAATGACCTTTGAGGCTAACTTTCACTGTATATCATGACTAGCTCTAAGTGGCTGTCTATTTTGGATATCTGCATAATGCAATGGATGAAATGCCATTAACAGTCTTACGTTTTTTCAGTAGAACGTAATTTACATTTTAATGAATTCTGCAGGGACAGAAATAAAACTGAAGATGTGACTGGATAGGGGATACACACCCTGCTTCCCTTAGAGCAAGCCTGTAGAATGAATTCTAGCTTTACTAGATGCCAGAGAATCCACACGAGCAAATTATTTTACATGCCCTCTAAGAGGGCAAGCATTAACAGAGGTTAGTTCACATGGAATCAGAAAGCCGAGATTCCAATCATGAGTCACAAATCTATGGGAATCCAGGTTTCATTATGTCTCCTGTGGCAAAGTTGTTTGCTTTTTTTAGGCCCCAGTCAAGTGAGTATGAGTTGTTGAGGACATATTTCCCTCCTGTAAGCTAAAATAAGTAAATCAGTCTGAAGAACTGCTGGATTTTTTTGCATGTGGAACGAATCACACATAGGAAATATATTGATTCAGTGCTGGCATGGAATACTTGAGCCCTTAAGAGTAGTCTCACTGCATCATACCCAGATGTAGCTTATGGGCAGAGATTTTTGTTCCTTACAGAATCTGAATACTGTTTGTTTTTTTTTTTCTGTGTGCATATGATGCAGTTAGATAATGATTTTCTCAAACAGTGAAGCTGCTGCTAGTATCATTGTGTTGTTACCAGTACTTGAGCCTTTTAAGAAGTAGAATATGCTGAGACAGGATTTTGCATTTTACCTTTCATTTCTGATATTTGGTACATTTATTTTGGCTTTCACATACGTGAAAGTGGCAGAGCAGAGATAAGAGATTGAAAAATGTCTTGCGTGATGTTGTGGCCAACAGCTTTTTTTATCTTATTCTGAAACATTTTGTAATTAAGTGTGTCTTTTGCTGTTTTCATTGATTGCTGAAATGGTATTTTAAACTGCAGTCAGCTATGAAAGTGTTTTTAGGTAAAAGCACAAAGTAAACCAAAATAATTTTGAGTGCAAACCCATACTCTAGTGAGTATTTGTCAGTACAATTTGTAACTCTTGTCAACACAAAAATTAGGGGAAATTGTTTTATGCTACTGCCACTCATCCGGCAATCACCTTCTCTGCTGATGGCTGAATTTTGACTTGCAAAATAAAATGCACTTACTCCTATCAGTATGGCTGGTGTAAAAGCTCTGTTACTGTTCTGATCTGTGCAGAAGTGAATACAAACAAATCTGTCAGACAGTGGGATGGAACTGTCTTCTGTAGTCCCAGTACTTCCCAACTGTGACCCCTATAGTCTTGTCAGCATGTTCAAATGTAATGCTGTCAGAACAGCAGCTTTTGTCTTTAATGAGCTTGTGTGGTGGACGATGGAGAGGCTCATTGAAAGGGAAGGAAGGGTGAGGCTACAGCAGTCTCACTTAGTCTTCCTCACTTCTGGTAGTATGTTTTCTGAACCTAATCCAGCCCCAAAAATGAGAACATATGGGAAGTCTGTGGAGAACCTGCAGAAACCAAATGATTTTTTGTGTTACAGTGGGAATTGAGACCTGTAACTTTACTTTACAGATTGTACAGCAAGTTATTTTTATTTAAGGTATTTCTTAGATATTTTTGAGAGTGTAAATTACTGTTAGAATCTAGAATTTTCCAGTACATTTATATCCATTGCATTTGTGTTTTGGAAGACTAAAGTGCAACTGGACTCAAGTGGGAAGTACTTTTCTCTGCTTCACAACATGTTCAGTTAGATTGTAGAGGCACAGAAAACACACAGTGTCTGCCACCTGAAATATTTCATCCATTGGTCATGTTAGCAGACTGAACATGTAGTAGGGAAAGGACAATGTAAACCACAGGTAAGCCCGACACTCCTTGCACTTTTCCCTAGGTATCCGGGACATCAGGTGTCACTGTTAGATGTACTGCTTGCAGAGTGCCCTCATGTTAATATTTGAAGTTGTAACTTTTATTACTTGTGAATCCTTGTGGATTTGTCTTTGCTAACCCAATTTCCTCTCAATCTGGCATGTGGAAAAAAAAAAGATACATGAGCTTATCTTCTGCTTCTCATGTGGCCTTGTTTGTCTTGTAGTCACTTTCACCTTTTCTAGGACTGCTCCTTTTAGATTTACCTTCTCATTCATTTGAAATCACTGCATCACAAACTGTGCTGTGTCTTTTAGTAGCAGTGCCTGTCTGAAGACTAAATATGTACATATCATGAATACGCATTTGTTTGATACAGTAATTGCCAGAGCTATTAATCATTGCTGATATTTACAGTTGGTTGCCAGACATTCTTTTGTCCCAGTCTCATTTTCCAGCACTTCAGATACCAGGATAACATCACAGCTCCTATCTGGCAACAGTGACTTCTTTCCTCGCTTTTCTGATAGCAAGATTGTTTTGTCATGGTATATGAAAAAAATACCATAATGGTGATGAAACAGCCCCAAGTCTTTCTCACCCTGATGGTAGCTGGACCATGGAAGTTAATCAACACTGAGCAGGATCAGACGTGACCTCAGTACTCCCTTAACTAAACCATTCTGGCATCTGTTCCTCTGCAGGTTCTTCCTCTTACAGTGAGTTTGGCATGAAAATATTGTTAAAATATTCTAGTTATAAATTGGAGCACATCCTTTTTTTCTTGCTTCCACAATAAGTAGTCCTCAGTCTCCTTTCAGACAAGTCAGTGAAAGCTTTTAAAAGGTGTTTTCATGGAAGCAATGCAGGACTCAAAGACAGTTTGCAGTATGCATCTGTATTTGTTAAATGGTTGAGAAAGCACGCAGGATCACCCTTGAGGAGAAAAGGCAATGCAGAAAGAATCGTGCCTTGCAGAATATACCATCTAAGGAGTCTTTCTGCTGTGCCTTTTGCAACCGGACATGCCTGTCTCGTATTGGCCTTTTCAGCCACCAACGTGCTTGCAACAAACGTGGGTAGAGCCCTTCCCAAATCTTCATTCGCGAAGCCCAGCCATGATGATGATGATGTTAAATGGTCTAATGCCGCTGTCCTGTGTTTGCTTTGGGATAGCAAAGGTATTTGTCCACCTGTAACTGGCTGAATTTTCTTGTGAATTTTCACGCTTCTTCCTGAACCAGTGTGATTGCCTGTTTTTCATTTCCTTAAGACAGATCTCTGGATGGAAGGGAAAAGTGAGATTCAGTTAATTAATGAATCATCTGCCTACTCTGCTGCTTATAACTACCCTGACTGTAGCTCATGGCTGCTCTACTACCCCTTTTTATTTATCTGATCTGGCCCCTTTATAATAGCAATCCTTGTTAGTCTCTCTGAAGAGAATCAGGTTCAGCCTTATAGTATTTCCAGCAACCTGCAGGTGAAAGGTTTCACTTGCTTGAGGTTTTTTACATCTTGAAAAGTAACGAGATAGAGATGATTCAGGCAGTGATGGAACACATAAAATATTTTTAATTGAAGACCTCTTGACAGAGTATTTAACAATAAGTAGGAGGTGTTCCCAATCCACTGGGAGATGTTATTTGCCAGGTAGTAGCTTCAAAATAGAACATATTAATAGAAAGGGGTAGAATAACTTTAACTACTTCCAAAGAAATATTAAATCTGCACTGAATTAGTCAGTTTTAATACAATTTCTCTCTGGTAGATCTAATAGAGTTATTTTTTTTTCCTTAATGAATGCTGAGCAAAGGTGTTTCTATTATTATCATTGCTATTTCACTATTTATTTATTATTGCTATTTATTATCATTGCTATTCACAAAATTGTACTTCAATACCAAGAAGAGCAGACAGTGCAGAGGACAAAGAACTTGTTTTCCTGCCTTTGTTCCTGTTAGCTGTTGTATTTGAGTATTGGCGTCGTGCTTGTTCTACTGAAAGCTTAAGCAACACAAGGTCACTGGGAACTGGAAGCCGTGCTATTATCTGACATAAAGTAAGTAAAACTGAAAGTCAGTTTTACTCCTTTGTTATCAGTGGTGCCAGAAGAATTAAAGAGAGGAGTGAATCCTCTACAGTTTTGTGCTGTTTTAACAACAAATTGACTGAGAGTAGAATGCTTATAGTCCAGAAAGTACAAGGCTTACTTCACACTTATACAGTGATGGGTTTACAAATAACTTCTGTAGGAATATCCTTCACATTGATTCCTCACGCCTTTTCTCAGAAATGCCTCCAACATCTGAAAGAGAAGGGTACAAGTCAGTTTGCAGAATGTAGTTTAAGCCCCTTTTGAGCAGATGGAGAGCACTAAGTGTTTGAGACGCAGTGTTCTTGGTTGTAGCCTGTAATACATCTTCAAGAGAGTATCTTAGATCATGGTAACTTCTTTTGGGCTGTACAGGTCCTCAGTCCTTTTAGACAAATTTGGGTGAGGATTGCTGACTGTTGACGCACCACAAGTCCTTTGAACATCTGATTTTTTTTTTTTATTTTTTTTTGTTACTGCTGCATTTATTTGGTATTAAGAGATAGAGCAGAATTAAGCAGCTGTGGTTAAAATAAACAAAGAGGATAAAGAGGCTTCAGGAGAATTGGATCAGGAAAAAAGAGACAGATTAACAACATGTGACCAACAGAGGTGCCTAAATTTCATAAAGTTATGCCAGTGGATGCTAAATACTGTAAATGTTTGTTTGATGGTAGACTGACCAGAATCTAACTGTGCTCCTTGTTGGGCATAAAGTGTCCATGCATAAGTAGTAGGGGCTTCCGTCTCAGAAGAAAGTACTGCAGATGCATGCCCCTGCATTTGTGCAAATATATAACATATGAATTTACCATATAGTTTTAAACAGCCATACAGTTCTATTTTCAAAAGGCTTTAATGTAGTTGCCCAAAAATTAGAGCACTGAGGGGACTCAACTGATAATGATTACATTTGTTTTTCTCTCTACTAACAATGGAATAAAATATGGTTTCCCGTCTTGTCTGATACATTTCTCTTGTGGGTTTTGTATACAGGAATTTGGACTGTGATTTAGATGTGATGTTTGTTACTCTGGAAACTGTCTTGGTAAAACTGTCTGTTCCTGGTGACATCTATGAAAGTAGTTGAAAAGTCTCCTTCCAGCTTTCAAAGCCTTGAGTGCTGGTTTTGAGTCTGTGAATCAAATGGTTTTGGAAAGAGGTTTTAATAGTGAGGCAAACGAAAACATTTTTAGTAGCCAAATCATGGTTGCTAACATGTAAAAATCTTGTCTTTTGTTATGGTTGCACAGGGATTAAGGATTGTAGTAAAATATTCTCCAAATTTTCCAAGAATTAGAAGAACAAAATTCACTTCTCTTTCTGTTCTGCATGTTTAATGGGATTAAACAGCAACATGCACTTGCTTTTGCTATCAAACTCAGATATAAATGTTTCTATGGAGCAATGAATTCAGGAGATCTTTCTGTTCAGCTGGTTTTCAGATTGGATTTTCATCTCAAGTGAAATTAACTTTATGGTAACACACTGAAAAATGAAATAAAATAATTTAAAAATCATTGCACATTTCCATTTTGTAATTACTGTTATTACATAGGGAAAAGCCCTAAATTTACATCTCCTGACATGTAGTTTCAAAAAGTTTTGCACTAACAGGACAGCATTGTAATTTGCTGCCTGTTTTCAGTTTGAAGTCTCTAGATAGGGTCATTTGCAGGAATTAAAGAGAGACTGAGCTTAATCCCCAAATTTTGCATTTCAGAATATCTTTTCATATCTTTTCAGTTATGTGTGTTTAGGAAATAGGGCTTAATGCTCAGAAGTGCTTTGTTAGGCTGATGGATTCTCATTCATTATGATGAATTGCTTAGAGAATTTTTCAGCTCTTATCCCCTTGCTTACTAATGAGAAAAAGGTTTAATGTGAAGATTATGTATAATGCTTTGTTACTATATTTTAGATGAGCTATTATTGTCAGTCTGTTATCAAGGACAGCATAACTGCACATTCTAATGTATGCATAAGGTTAGTGTTTCTGTAGGAACCACAAGTCCTTTTTGGGCTTTATGAATTACATAGCCTTCACAAATTACATAGCCTTATGAATTATATGTTAAATATCCTTCCAATCAAGTTTCCACTGTGGAGTGACTGCATAATTCCTTCTTCTATATTAGTTATTCTCTGGATTTTATATATGTTGTCTTTGACATTTTGAACTCTCTGTGGTCTTTGATGTTTTTCCATCCAGCAGATGAGTAACTGGGGTCCTGCCAGTCCTTCTGATCTCGGGAGTCTCAGTATTTGATCTATAATTTTTAATTTTTTTTCTTTTTTTCTAATACTATTTCCAAGTTCTGCCTCCATTCTCCTTCCTGCCCTCTGAGTTTAACTGTCACTTAGATTGTAGTGCACATTCTAATCCTTCTTCATAAATCATCTCTGAATCCTCTTCGAATGTTCAGTCTTCTTTCTTGCCAACTGCACTTTGGGCACTATGTCTTATATACAAAAAGATTATAGTGCTGACATTGGGACAACTAAATTTGACCTTTCACAGCTTCAGGCAGAGACAGTTTTGTTGTTTTTTGCTTTGTTGCCTTTCTGCATGCCACTCAAAATAGCTGTGAAGTTTTGGAAGAAGAAATACTGCAGTCCAAAGCAATGTCTCATTAGCTTTGACACTTTGCTTCTTTATATCAACTTTTCCCAAAACATCTTGCAGAAAGTCTGTGTTTTGGAATATAATTCTGCAGGTGTGTGTTTCCTTTAAATTAATCCTTTGTTTCCTTTCTATTGCTACTTTTCTCCACACTTGTGTTTTAAATACTGACAATTTATCATCTTGAATTTCATGAACAAGCTGTTTACCCCCTCATAATTAATGACAATCATTAGCAAATCAGTGCTGTGCTTGTGTTGGACACAACCTTGAATAATGGAGGGGGCTTATTCCTTACCTGTTCAGGCAAACACTAGGTACTGGGCTAAAAAAAAGAGGGGGTATGTGTGCATAGTGGAGAATAGAGCTGCAATATAGTTATTAATTGATACCTGACAGCTTATCTCCTAATGAAATCATGGAATAGGTGTGGTAGGAAGGGACCTGTTCAGATCATCTAGTCTGCCACCCCTTGCTCGAGCAGAGTTGGCTAGAACAGGTTACCCTGTACAGTGTGTAGTCAGGTTTTGAATATCTCCACAAGTGGAGGCTCCGCAACCTTTCTAAAGTTGAGTTAAATCACATCGGCACCTCTCCCCTCATCCACCGAGCTAGTCACCTCATTGTAGAAGGCTACTGGGTTCCTTAGGCATGATTCCTCCTTTGTAAATCCATGGGGACTACTACATATCACCTTCTTGTCCCTCATGTATTTGGAAATGGTTGCTCCATTATTTTCCCAAGGATTTAGGTGAGACTGACTGGCATATGGTTCCCTAGATCTTCCTTCTTTAAGATAGGAGTGACATTTGTTTTCTTTCAATCTTTTCAGTAACCTCTCCCAATTGCTATGACATAACAAAAGTAACTGAGAGTGGCCTTGCAGTTACATCATCTGTGAGAAATTCCATCAACATGGAGAAGCACAGATGATAGCCCTTACACAAGTTACAGTGCCATGCTTTAGCCTGCAGTGCTGTTTCGAAGATGGCATCTTTGCTGATGTTATTTCAGCTGTGTGGTTTCCATCAGCCCCAGCTCCCACTTCCCTTAAAGTTCTGGGGGCCTCCCCAACTGTACAGTGAAGTTGAAGCTGGTGTTTTGTGGGAAGATGCAGAGGCCTCTCAGTCCCACTTGAAGTATTGGGCTCTTTGCCTGTGGCAGGCTTTGGACTGGGGCACCTTGGTGACCTCCTAGGAGGGGTCTGCAACCCTTGGACATCTTTCAACTTGTCTATGTCCATCATCCTTTTGGTGCCATTCTACCTTCTTGAAGTCTTACCCCAGCTCAGACTGCTTGTTCTGCAGTCTGCTAAATTGGGGGATCCCAACACAGCCTTTTACTTTTGTTTACATTTAACCTTGAATTATTTATTCCATTAGCTCTTATTAAAGAATGTTTTATGAATTTTATAACTGTTTTCAGCCAATCACAGAGCGGTGATATTAACAAAATGGCACCTCCCTGCCATAAAAGGGCAATGCCCTGTCAAAACAGTGGCCAAAACAAAGTAATGTTTCCTGTGTACGTATGTAGGCATACATATGACTCATAACTCTTTACTGGCTCCTTGTCATCCATCCCAAGGCAGAGTGCTGTGCATTTCCACTGCTCTCTCACATAAGGTGCAGTGTCCCCTCCTTGTCTTCCCAGCCTGATCTGCCTAAGGAGTGTTTTTATCCATCACAGCACTCCAGTGAAGTGAGTTATCCCACTATCTCTGTTATAGCCTTGTAACTGTGCTCAGATGCATGGTTCCTCCTTGTTGTTCACTGTGTTGTATGTGCTGGTGTACAGACATTGGAGAGAGACAAGTGTGCTGATTCTCCAGTGAGGGCAAGACAGCTCTCCCTGTAAGGTTTCCAAAGGTAATAGATTTTATGTGTTCATTAGAAATGACATGGTTGTTGAATTTTTCACAAATGAGGAAGAACATAGTAACTGAGGAAATTATAAAATCACAGAAATGTTCCTTGACAGGAATTTCTGCAAGTCATACCAAGTGGTACTGTTGCTAGTGCTAGGTCAGGTCAACCATG
The DNA here is from genome assembly GCF_036250125.1 of Pseudopipra pipra. Classification (NCBI taxonomy): domain Eukaryota; kingdom Metazoa; phylum Chordata; class Aves; order Passeriformes; family Pipridae; genus Pseudopipra; species Pseudopipra pipra. Next base: position 29,420,717 of record NC_087550.1, on the reverse strand, counting down.
ACTGCTTCTAGCAAAGCATTGCAAACCTTTGTGACTGGAGATTTTGACACCTCCTTGGTAACTTAAAGTGCTGTACTAATTTCTCAGTACTTCATGTGCACCATGAAGTATCCAAGTTGCCCTTCAAGTAAATAAAGAGGTTAAGCTGTTCTTGACAAACCAAGCAAACCCAGATATTACAACTTCCTTTTACAAAACATGTCCTTTATTGAAGACTCCAGTGTGACCAGGGAAGAGCATTCAAGCCAAAGCTTAAGGCTTCTACCTGCAAATTTACACATTCCAAAACCACAGATTGATAAAAGTGTCCGAATTTAATGCTCCTCAGGGTAGCTCTCCCTCTGCTAGTCCCACAAAAGATCACAGTCTCTGATAACCTCATTTCAGTTTTTCAGGACCATCCTAGGAGTACTCCTGGGGGAATGACTCTAAGAAGAGGATAACTGCTTTCTCTGGCAGATGAATTAAGGACATTCAGCATTTGCACAGATTCTAGTTCTGTAGCTTCTATTACTCCCAGGCTGTCATTACAGGTGTTACAGCACTAGACTCAAAGAAGAAATCAAAATGATTCCCTTGTCTTCCATCAATGTCCAGTTCATAGGAATCTTGTAGAGGAGTTTAAATTTGCTATATTGTTATGGCAGTAGCACTAAGTAGGTATTTTAAAGTATATTCACCTACTTCCATACTCCATTCTCATTTCCTAGTTTATGGCTGAAGAACTTCTCAGATTTTGATGTTCTTGCTAAATTTTGGATCATCCGTAGAAGATGATCTTGCTTTGCAAGAAACCTCTGAGATTGTCAGCTGTTAAACCCCAGTTTTGATTAATCCTGTGGATTATCTAGCCAGTGTGGGAAAATTTATCTGGTCTTACCTGAAAATCTCCTTTAAGCACCAGCCCTTTCCAGAGATGGATTAACCACCTAAATCCAGAGATGGCGATTGGCATCCAAAAACTTAATTTGCAGAAAGCATATCTCTGTTTTCTAATGTGTTTTGAAGTGGTAGAAACCATGTAGTTCTCATCTCTGCTCCTCTCAGAACGGTTATTCTGATCTGTAACTCAGAGAAGGATACTGCAAAAGCAAAAGGTGAGCACCTCTGCCTGATGGGAAATGATAGAATGACTCTTCTGCTGAGCTTTGAGTCTTCTTTCCTCTTTAAGTCACCCTCACACACCCCCTTTGATTAATATTCTGGTCTCAACAGAGCAGTTAATGCATTGTGATAGTTTGAAAAATCCCGTTAATTCTTGTCCCGTTAAGTCTGGACAACAAAGTTAATATCTTCCAGAACTGAGGTTAGTTAAGGTGCATTAAAATAAGACCAAAGATCGCTATGTCTTTTGAGACAGGATGGTGATTTTTTGAATGGTATCTCTTACTGGTTTGAATCTCTATACCAGGCTGCTTCCAAATGAAAGCACCAGATCCAAAATGCACAGAAGATGTGAATTCTTCCTTCTGATCTGAAGAGTCTTTGAATCAGGTTTTCAGTTGCTAAAGAAAATGATATCCATCTTTATATCTCATGGAAGTTTTCTTTAAAAATTCCTGCATGGTGCGAAAGAACAGCCTTTCAAACTGTTTTCCAAGATGTATCGCTTCTTGATTCCTTAGGAAACCTGTGAGCTCATTAAGATACCATAAATGAAGGAGAGGGGAAAATATTAAACCAAAACCCATGATCAAAGTAAGACTTTACTGCTTCATAAGGGCCACTGTCTTCCTTATCTCATCTGCACATTGACTGGTCTGAGAGTCAGTTGGAGAAAAGCTGGAAAATCTTTCTATCTTGAAAAGAAGAGCTAAGATAGGTAACCTTTATCTCGTAGAACTTACCAAACAGAAGGAAAATATTACTGGCAGCTTTTCCAAAGTGTTGCTGACACCAGCAGAAGGGAGGGGTTTAAGAGCCACCTGGACACTGAAAAACCTTTCTGTGCTAGGCTTTGGTGGTGCATTCTGCTTGTCCATGTGGCTTTTTCATTCTTGTCCTTTTGGTGCAGGTCATCTTTCTTTTTGTTTAAATAAAGGCCTGTTAAAGCCTAATTCAGAGTGTCTTTCTGTCACTGCAGTTGTCCTGAAATCAATTCCCAGCACTGACACTTGTTTTTTCAGTCATGATGTTAGTATTTCCTAGTAACAAACCTCCTGTGCTTATTGCCACTTATGGGGGCCATATTTAAGCTGTTCCGTGTATTTTTCATTGTATCATTTTTGCTTCAGGCAAGATTGCCTGTTTTAACACAGCACAGAAGAAGGTGGGGAGCTTTCTGTTATCTGTAACTGGGCCACAGACAGCCCAGGGCATGTTATTCGAAGTGGAGTACAGAGACACACGCTGCTTCTTTTTGTCCCTTGTGGTTGTCTCTCAGTGTTTGGTTTCTAAATGTCTCTGTTCTATTCCAAGTGCATTAAGAGGTCTCCTGGTGTTTAACCAGCACTAGGAAGTCTGATGGCAAGAATAAATCTTCCCTCCGCTCTTTCTCTCTCATACTTAGTTGTGCAGCTTTTCCATCACTCATTTTGTGCATGACATGGAAAAGTCAACAAGAATATGGCCTCATCCCTTTTCCTGATGCTGTTCAATGACTTCAAGAGCAAGTCTATCAATATAATTCTATTAATAAACCTTACCAGAATGACATTTCCTACCCCTTCTTTACCCCACCTTGTTTGCTGCTTGGTAGTTTTGCTGGATTCTGCATTCATTGTCTTACTCTGAGAAGCAGGAAATGTCATTATTTATGTATATGCTAAGAAACTACAAATGCTATTACCAATACATAAAATCATCTAGCCCTTACTGACAATTGTGACCACAATGCTTGATTCTTGTAATCACCTATGGCATAATTGATCAATTTACTTCTCAGTTATGTGAAGCAAAATATACTAAAAATGCTTGCTAGTAGTCCCCTTGTTCCTATTATTGGAAAAGACTGAAGAGACAGGCTGTTTGGTTTTCATACTGACCTCTGGAGTTCTGAATGTTTCATTCACATCCTGTCTAGTAATACTTCCCAGGCTAGCTAATCCTGTGCACAATCTCCTTCTGTACAATATGTCAGTGTTGGCATACCTCTGACCATCTGTGTTGCCCTTTCCTAGGTCTTATAAATTCTTCCTATATCTTCTTTTTGATAACGCAACTAAACCTGGATATGGTGCTGTATTGTCAAAGTTTGTATTGTATTAGTTCATGCAATGCTCAAAAATGTAGAATAAAATAAAAGAGCCCGTTTCCCACTCTGGTGATAGCATTTGTCAGGGAAAGACTTGTTTTGGAGTTTCTCTCTCTCTGAGTTTATCTGGACTTCTCATTTCTCTTGAGGCATTTGAGATTCTTATTGTTTCCTAGAATGTTGTAATTTTTCTGGGCACAGTGATGATGACAGATAGATGTTGAGGTATTGAAAAGAATTCAGATTTTGATCAGTGAAATAGCAAAGTGTGGGAGATCCTGTGAGGAAAGTTGGTGTTCCTTTTGTTTGCTTTTAAGCCCAAAATATATGTACCATAGCTTGGCTAAATTACTCAGTAAGTAAAAGTGACTGACTTTATGATAGTGTTCTGTGGTGACATAAACACCAGGGGAAGGAGAGATTTGAGAGTTGCCTGGAGGATGATGATTTCTAATCATGAGAGGGAAACAAGCCAACATTTTTTGAGAAGAAAAATCTAGTGAAATTTATTATGCTGTTGAACCATTTCTCTAGGGAAAGAATGTCAGTGCCATCACTCTCACACAATTAAATACCAAGCAGCATATATTATTTCATTATATGGTGAAAAAGGAATTAATAAGATGACTTGATATATTTTTTCTCCTTTCACTCTCCAGGATTCAGTTGTTCCGAATAGAAAGAGGTGGATCCTGTGAGAATAAGAAGCAGTCAGAACATTTTTTATAGTGTTCATGTAGTATAAAAAATGAGAATGGTATAGAATAAACTGTCAGAGAAAGGTAGTTTATTGCTAGAATGCTAGCTAGCTTTGGTTGGTATGGTGTATGCAATTAAGTCCCATGTCAGTAGCATTTGTCATGGGACCTGAGGTTTAAAGCATAAATTTTAGCATCAACAGTACTGCTACTCTGTAGAAAGACAGGGAGAAAAACAGAGAAGAAAGTGCAAAAATCAAGGAGCTGTGGAGAGGAGAAATACTAAATTTGTCTTAAACTCTTAGAGCTATTTGGTATGGGATGACCCCTTGTGGAAGTTTTTAGGATGCCATGTCTTTTATTAAATCTCTTGCAAGTCTTTCTGACTTTTTACTCTCTTCAGTCATTGTAGATAATCCTGCTTGCATATATCAGCCTTCGTCTTTAATAGCCCCTCCATCACCTGATTTTTTATGTAATCTGAACTTTCAGTGTAACTTAAGGGTGGAGAAATCTTACTTTGGGAGGTAGAAAGTCTGTGAAAAGGAGAATTTAGCTTGGAAATCAGGCGTGGTGAGAACATGATCAGCGCAGATACTGTGGTGTAGTTGTAGTACTGCACTACATAAGTGTTTTTACAAAGCTCTGGATGATACTGTAATCACATCCTGCTTTGGCATGCTACCCAATCACTACAGAAGTTGGAAAGGAAAGTTGTCTTCCGTGGGACATTAGAATTGCAGGAAAAAATAACAAATGTCGATATGTCTGCAGCCTCAGCTGATGTACAAATTCATTTTGCGTTGTAAAGGACTGTCCTCCCAGCATGTTCATATGTCTGGCATTCAAGTTGCATCCCCACAGTGGTCTGCCTAGGGACAGCACCAGACCTTTGTTGCAAACATTTCACATCAAGTATTGAAGACTTCTTAATAAGGCATTGTGGAAAGGTGAAGGTGCAGGTGACTGGTCTTCTGCCAAAAAGCAAAGTGTTTTGCTCCTGAGTTTACCAAAATACTGATGTGGCTACCACAAGCAAGTGAAGGTATGATCTGCCCTGTATGGAAGCGTATATAGAAGGCCTCCTGAACTGAGACCCTGTCAAAGGCACAGAAGCCATCTGTCTGTTTTTCTGCCCTGCAGCTTTGATTCTTCTTCTGCTCTTGGTCCTTCTTTTTAGTCTTCATGTCCATCCCATGGAGCACCAGTGGGCCCATCACTTTTCTGATTTCCTACACTTGAAGGTAGCTCTCCCCTCATCTAAGTGATTAGCTGCTTCTGACTTTGTCTAATTAAACATAAATGTGAGCCTTGTAATTTCCTAGCTACCTTTCTCTTCTAGACTCAATCTCAGTCGAGACTGTGCTGCAGAATTTTTTCAAATATAAAGAGATGCTGGTAGGGGCTTCTTTCTTCTATCTCTGTTGCTGCTATCTCATAATTGGCATTAGATCCCAAGATGTGACTCTTCATGGGCTGATCTTTCTATTGATCACATTTGTCCTTTACTTGCCCTTCCTCTGTAAGCCTTTTGCCCTGATCTTGCTCTTACCACCACCTTGTTTATCTGCAATGATCTATTGCTTTTGGCCCGATGGTTCCAGAATTCACTGCACTCTTTCAAAACACTTGAGCTAGGACTGTGATTTCTGAGCCTAACAGAGTCTGAAAGTCCAAGGAATACATTTGTGAATGACCTTCAAAGTCTGAATTCAGGTTCTGATGGAAAGTTACACTGAACAATTTCAGGCTTTGGTAGAAACTTCTTTGGAAACCTTTCAAGTCTCATCCATGGGGTATTATGAAATCATTGATTGAAGTGCCATCAGCTAATGGCAATGGCAGCCCTGGAAGCTTAGAAGTGCCATTTAATATCTTAAATGAATGTTGTGTGGTGAGAGCTGCTTCTGACCTCCTGAACCTTTAAGGTCTCAGCCTAAGCAACTGCCTGCAGTTCTCATCTAACGGCGAAAACAGCTGAGCCATAGAGTAGATTCCTGAGTGGGCTTGAGGCACCAAAACTGCAGCAGTTCAAGGACAGAGCAGATGAAATTTAAAGCAGGAGCAGTAGGGTGGCTGGTTCCACAAACTGCAGACAGTTTAAACCTGTAGCAATACCTATTGGGTCCTGCAGCAGAATACAATCACGACCCTTCTGTTTAGTATCCCCCCCCCAGCTTTTTACTGCTCTTAAGTTCACACTGACCTTGCTGACATACCATGGAAGGCAATGTGAAATCAATTCAAAACTATTAATCGGAGAGGACAGATTTGAGGGAAGAGATGAAAGTCCTATAGCCCTCCCCTGCCACACGTGTGTGTGTATGTTTTGTACCAGTCTTAGCACAGGGATAATAGGTGTTTGACTTTTTTCTGCTACACACACTCATATTGCAGCTGCATACAGGTCTGTTATAGGAAGCAGATGTGGTGACGTTTATCCTCACCCAGTGATGCAAAGCTCCCCAACTCACTCTGAAGAATTACTGTGTGTTGAGTTTTGGAAGCAGAGGTGCTTCCCACTCTCCTTACAAGAATGCTGAAAATTTCCTCTATTATTCAATGCATGTTCTTGTGAGCTTTAGACACTTGTGCGGTTTTCCTCCAGATTGCTAAACTAAAGCTTAAGTGCAAAGGGATGTGGAAATTACCACCAACACAATATAGTTACTCTCCATCTCTCATTTTCTTTTTCTACCTACACAACACTATATTTTTGTGCTTGGTACATTGAGAGATGCTTTACTCTGCCTTCCTTGGGAATGCCTGTGAGCATCTTGCATAAGGACTACTCCTGGTCCCAATTTTTCACTGAACTGATGAATCTCCCTAGATGCAAAGCAGTTTCAAAAGCTTCAAGCAAACTAGGAAGAGGGCTCAGAGGGGACAAAAGGGTCACAAGGGAAGTAAAAGAAATTAGTATGTATATGATTATAAAAATATAAGCTTATCTCAAAGATAAGGTGATGTGATTGCAAGAAGATACTATTCTAGTTCTTCTTCCATGTTCTGTGAAGCAGCAAAACCAAAAGAAGCCAGCTGTACCCGGAACTATCAGCCCTGCTGGTAAAGTCACCTCAGACAGATATTTGCCTGCAATGACAGGTCTTCATCATGCCAGATTTGTGCTCATCACAAGGAAGGATTGAAGCCTGGTTTAGTGAAGGAGCTATTCTCTGATGTTCACTTTCCTGTTTGAGTAAAAGTATGCAAGCACGATGGGGTAAACTGGGTGTGGGGAACCTGCTAGATGACAAGAACTCATGTTCCACTGCTGACAGGTGAACACCAGCAGCTTTGGGATATTACTGTTAGTAATGATTAGGTGCAGTTTTGTTTTTCCCATACAGTGGTCCAAGTAAATTGGAGCAGAAATACTCTGAGTTGGGGGTGGTGGGTTGCACTTTGATCCCCTTGTCACTTGAAGATGATGTGAATTTCACCTCTGACCTTGGCAAAGGCTAGAATTGGTGGGAAACTAATAGTACTGTTGAGTAGTTCACAGATTTAATGAAAGTACAACTAACTCCTACATCAGATTTCACTGCACAGTGATCACAGGTCAGATGGGAAGTTGTATAACAGCCATGAGCTAACTTTGAGCTAGTACTAAAAGATGGCCAGCTTAAGGCCCCCCATAATGCAATACTTGGCCCTTGTTCTGAAGACCTGCCCCATGACTTAAGATGGGAAACCTTATTTTCTTAACCAGACATCATACTATTAAAAGTGAGAAACAAAGTGAAGTTGATTTTATGGTTTTTAGCAGCTATGCATTTCCTTCAGGTTCTTTTACTGATGGAGAGTAGCAAAAGTTGAACTTCCTCTAGAAAATGAATGTAGAAATATGATTTTTTTGACGTCGAACACAGGCAAACAACACTAAAGCTATGAAAACTCATACTAAAACCCAACATGGCTACTGGGACTGGGCATTTTATGACAAATATTTATTGAAATGATGCTATTGTTTAAAATTGCATTGGGTTTTGCTGTTGGGAGATCAATGAATAGCTCTAGTTTCATGTGCTAAGTCTTTAAAAAGAGAATTCTGCCATCCAGTGGCTTTCAAATAGAATTATAAGTATAGGCGACATGACCAAGTCTAAGTAAGAACATTTAATTTCACTTTGTTTCTGCACCAAGCCAGTGAAAGCATTACTGCAGAACACTTATCTGAGAATTTACCTGTGAAATTCTTTCTTTTCAGAGTTGCTGAGAAAGGAGACGGTGACAATTTTTTTTAATGCTTACACCTTTCTTTTGTTTCTCTCTTTGCAGTTATGTGGCTGTGGTCTGCTGGGTGTGGGCATCTGGCTGTCGGTGTCGCAAGGAAACTTCGCCACATTTTCTCCTAGCTTTCCATCACTTTCAGCTGCCAACCTAGTCATTGCCATTGGCACAGTGATCATGGTGACTGGCTTTCTGGGCTGTCTAGGTGCTATCAAGGAAAACAAGTGCCTCCTGTTGAGCGTAAGACATCAATGCTCCTTTTCACTAAGGAAGTGATTGTTGCTTTGTTATGATTTTATTTGAATGATCAGTGCAAAATAGCCTTGTGACTCACTGTAATATTGCCCTTGGCTTTCAATCCTCTGTATGCTTGCAGTATGACTTCCCACAGCTTTGATCACAGTGATATCAATGGTGTATTAGCAAATGTATCCTTGTCACTATGTGCCCTAATGTATTAGATAGCACAGAAAATTACTATCAGCTACCTCTAGTTAAACATGAACTGTAGGATCAACCTGGATAGCCCTTCTAGAAATGCCTGTTGGAAAGATGGACTGAAAAAATCATAAGCACGGAGGGGCTCAAAACCTCTCATTACTATTTTCTACATTTCCCTTACCTAAGGGCAGAGGGTGGTGGAAACCATTTGACCGAAAGTTAAGAAGTCCAGGTCTCTGCCAGGCCTTATCAATTAAAAAAAAAAAAAAAAAAAAAGAAAAAGTCTGATCCTTGCCAGTTGCTGTTCAGCACTGAAGCACAGAGGTTTGGATCCCTTCTCAGAACACACAGTGTGGACCACTCCTCTTGCATAAACCCAGGAGGGCTCATCATGCTTCTCCCCACCCCAAGGAGAAAGGTAATGTGGCAGAAGGTGAGAGGAGGGCTTTCAAGCAGACAGCTTCCCATTCGGTCACACCTTATGAATACAGATGCTGTGATGTTCAGGAGCAAGTTTTCCTTGTGCAAAAGTCTCCCTTATAGGATGTTGGGGAACAGCTGGGCAGCATTCCTTAAACCACCTCAGAGAGTTAAACTGGAGGGAAAATGTGCACCTGGTTTTTGCTGTCTGATTTCTTGGATTGCATGTTGTACAGCTAGGAGTGCAAAGAGAGAATAGTAATGAGGTCCACGTCATTCATCCACAGACTGCAACACCAAACACCAGCTTTTTTTTTTTTTTTTAAGAGTATTTATATTCTTACAAGGTTCTGCAAAAGTCTGTTTATACTACCATGACTATCATGAGTTTCCAACTGGAGAGCTAGCTGTACTACATACTGCTTCTCCCCATGTTTGGGCAGCTGGTGCCATGCCTATCTGACAGTCTGCTAGGGCATAAAGGCATGGGTAAAAAAAAGCATAGTGGGCATGAAAAGTAGTGAGAAACTACTAGAAGTCACACTTGGGGTGCCCCTGCAGACAGACATTTCAGATACAGAGAGTTGGGAATGGAAGGCCTGAGTAATAATATAATGACTATTCCACAGTCAGATGTGGTTAAAGCCCACCTGCCAGGGAATCACTGCTGAGGCACATGACATTGATCTTTAAGGTAAGGGGTTTATCATCTGTCCTGTAGTCTGTATGAAGGAAAGAGGGCTGTGTGCTGTGACAGCAATCAAAAGGAGCAAGACAAAAGCATGGCTGAAACCTGCAAACTGGTAATGGGCCAAAACCTAAGATTTTGAGAATGCTACACCGTGAATTTCCTCACTGATGGCAAGGCCCTCAGAAATTTTAGTGGCAGTATAGTATCAATATGCCTGAATAGTTTGAAATCAAACTTGCATGGTTTTGGCAGTGCAGGAAAGGTTTAGAGGACAAGGCCCATAGTCTTCATAGTTTCTAGAAGCCCCAGCTTTGCACTCTGTTTGGCAAGTGTGTATACACTGTTTGTTTTTGCTTTGTTCTAGTTTTTCATCGTTTTGCTGATAATTCTCCTGGCAGAGCTGATATTACTCATTTTGTTCTTTGTTTATATGGACAAGGTAAGTAAATATGCCACATAGATTAATTATCTGTACTAGCATGTAAACCAGGTTCAGTTTGTTTTCGTTTGATAAAAGTATGTGGATTCTCCTTGATCTTCACTTTGGTGAAGGTTTCACCTTGAAACCTTGGCTGTTTTCTGCACGCTGCTTCTGAAGAGGGGGGAGGAGGTGATGAGGAGAGCAAGCAGAAGAGAAATCCCTGACATAAAACTGTGGTCCAAGGCCTCCCTTTTAATTTTCTTTTAAAATCTTAGATAGCCTTCAACATAGCTGTTTGATGTCTGCAAGGAGCTGATCATCTTGTGGACCTGAGTTGTGGGAGGTCCTACTTAAAACCTAGTTAGCTTCTTAGGGCCAACTCTTGGAACAGGATTGGAGGAGAGAGGCATGGGATATTCACAGGTTATTCCAGATGCCACCAGTTGTCACTTGACTGGGCAGTCCCAGAGAATTTGGTAAGGGTGCAAAATGGATCAGGAGGCAGCTTCTCGTAAAGCTCATCTGTTGTAATCTGCTATCTCATCGAGACCAAGTGAAGTAGGCACAACTGGCTGGCCCCTTGGATATGTAAAACTGGAAAAGTGCCTGAGGAACTGGAGAACTCTGCTAAACACAGGGCAGAACCTTGCAGTATGAGCATGTCCAGACTTATTTTAAAACAGCTCCACCAGATCTTTATCTCTTCTCAGGTTGTCATTTTAATGCCTGCTACTTCAGGGAGCTAAGGTGAACTTCTGATTTTGACTGGGATGTCAAAGAGGGATTAAAGAGATCTTATAATATAGTTGACCTTTATGCCAGGACCATAATCCTTTCTCTGCTGCCAGCTCACTAGTGTCAGAGGCAAGGTGCATTCTTACCTGCATCTGGGACTCCGAGCTCAGACTGAAATTTATACAAGAAATGAGACATCTCAGATCTCTCATTAAGCATTCCAACTTTATCCTCTAGGAAAAGAAGCACACAGTTGAAAATCATAAATCCTAAAAGTCTGTTCCCACAAGGAGAACAACAATGTCTTTTTTCAATTGATTTTGTACTGACTATTTACTATAGCCTGCCTGAACTCAGAACCCATACAAAGATAACTCTGTTAGAGTTGGAAGGCCAGAACTCTGGCCTTAAAGTAGGCCATAGGTTAAAGGCAGGAGAGGCTGCTGTGGGGTGTTGACAACAGCTATCTCTGGCAAGGTTACAGTAAGCTCAGCAGATTTATGCTGTTGATGTTCAGTTAGTTTGAATCAGATGATGATTACAGGATGGACTCTTGGCAGAGGTCTCCTATCTCAAGAGAATTAATCCAGTATTTTGCAATCTCAGGGAGAGACTAGGCCTTGGCAGGTGCTTAAAAGTCCCACTGACTTGTGAGAGTCTTGAAGCTTTTCTACCTGCGTTAAGTTTGTGGTGAGAGAAGTTAAGAGACAGATGTTCTATATGTGTGTCTATACCATTTGGTCCTTTCCTCTGAATAGCATTAACTTTCTCTATCTTTTACATGGTGCAGGTCAGTGAGAGCGCAAAGAAGGATTTGAAGGAAGGAATGAAGCTATACAATTCAGAAAATAATGTTGGACTGAAAAATGCATGGAATATCATTCAAGCAGAGGTAATATATTTTCTCAATTAAAAAAAAAATAATTTGTTCATGAAGCCTGCTGCAGTCTGTTAAGTGTGGCCTCCATGCCAAGTCTAAAAGATGGCTAATGCACATTTTGGTTTCTGATTTTGCACTCCAGAACATCCAGGGTGTATTATGAAACCCAAGATCAAAGTGTACTCTGTAAGGTGAAAGATGCTCACCTGTCTGAGATTCTCTGTGCCTATCACAGGCATAGAGATGATCTGAAGGAGCAGAGAGGCAACAAAACCTGCATAGGTGGAACTGAAGCTTTGGCAGGCTTTTGCTGTTAGCAGTTGAGGGCAGATTACCTTATGTTTTGATGTTTGGGCTCACGTCTCTGTGACAAGAAGATTAACGTACCTTGGACATGGAACCATTTATTTTCTTTGATTTTGGTTTTTCTTTGTGTTTTTAAGTATTTGCATTTAGAGGTCAGCGACCACAGAAGACTTTAAAACTACAAAAGTGTTGTGGCAACCCTTTGGAAAATACAGAGTGGTTTAGTGGAAGTACAAGTTTGTGGTTGTGTGTGATTCACAAATTGTGCTACTTAATTTATTAATGCTTTACTTTTGCACAGATGAAATGCTGTGGTGTGAATGACTTTACGGATTGGTACCCAGTCCTGGGAGAAAACGTTGTTCCAGACCGATGTTGTACAGAAAACTCCCAAGACTGTGGAAGGAATTCTACTGAATTAGTCTGGAAAACGGTAAGGCTCACTTTGCCCAGGTAAGGGCAATCTTAGGTAGGGGTGGGAAGGAACAAAATAGAGGGAATGCACATGAAAGAAAATGTGACCTTGGGGTTTCAATTTTCATCTTTCATCATTTCAGGGATGTTATGAGAGAGTTATGACCTGGTTTGATGACAATAAGCATGTCCTTGGTTCAATTGGGATGTGCATCCTCATAATGCAGGTAATACTGGTATAATGTTTGTCATGTGTGATGGCTTTGATTTGCTGTCAGCATTCTTGATTCTGCTGTGTGAAAAGTGATGCTCAACTGCTTGAGTTGGAATATTATTTCAATAATGTCAGATTTGTTTTATGAGTTCATATAAGGCCATCTGCTCAGAAAGGAAGCAGGTCAGCAGTGAGTCCTGCAAAGAAGACATGCTGCAGTGGGGTTTTGCCTCCACTTGTGTTTTGACTTTAGAGTACTTCTTTGCAGTTCACATATTTAGCCATTTGTTATGCTGTCCCTTAGGGAACTGGTTGTTTTTTAATTTTGGAAGCAAGTTCTAGAAATTCCCAAAATGAATCAAGTCATGGCCACTCAACATGTTTTAAAAAAGAAATGCAGAAGTATCATAATAATCCATTAAAGTTTTGGAGTTCCTGTTCTAGGGATGTGGTCACAGCACTAAGCCGACCAGAGTTCAAGAAACATTTGGACAATGTTCTCAGGTACATGGTGTGATTTTTGAGGTTGTCCTGTGCAGGGCCAAGAGCTGGACTCAATGATCCTTGTGGGTCCCTTCCAACTCATGGTATTCTCTGATGCTATCACTCCTGTACTTTTGGGAGATGATACCTGGATCTGACATTTTCAGTCACAGTTACCTGGCTAAACAAGCACAAGTTGTTGGGTCAAAGGGAAGAGTGACTCTTATGTACTGATTCTGAAAAATTGTTGCACATATGACAAAGAGCCCTGAGAGCTTTTTGCCTCCATCTGTGCTCTGACAGATACAACCCTGGACATTACTGTGTGCCTGAACAACATACATTCAAGTTTACTGCTCAGTGTTGAAGCTTGAGAAATATGGCTAGTGTAGAATGACTGTTAAAACTACAGCTGGGCCATGAACACAGGTCAGCAGTGCAGTTTTGGAAGCCTTCCTGTATTAAAGCCCTTACTGTTTGTTTTCCTTCAGATTCTTGGCATGGCCTTCTCCATGACACTCTTCCAGCAGATTCACAGGACTGGCAAAAAATATGATGCCTAAAGCCTCTGAAACATTATCACATCAACCCTTCTGTCTCATCATAAAAATGAACACAAGGAATGACCACAAGGAGCATCACACTTAGCCCTGCTGAGGAAATCCGTCCCATTGACTGATCCACTTTGTTACTTGTTCAGTTATTATCACAATTTATTTGACTCTTTTTTTTTTCTGTTTCACATTTGCCATTTATTTGCCAAAGAGGGGGAACCCCCCCCAAACAAATGGATTTTCTACACGAAATCATAGATCTGCTCTAAGAATGTTTCTTAACTTAAGAAAATGTTTTGCTCTACTAATCCATGCTATATGTGCAAAAATTACATGTGTTCGACTTCAAGTGAGAATTCTTCAAAGTCTTCCATTAAGTTTTCAACCCTTATATCCAATTTACTGGAAGACTCGGAAAAGCCACTCTAACTGAGAGTCCTAGGAATTGGAGCTGCTTTGCTTTGCAGCTTCTTGTACCTTATGGTGTATACTTTTTTATTATAATAATGATGATGATTATTATTATGATGGATATAGCTTAGAATTTAGTTGCCTGACTTATAACTTCTTACTGGTTTTGGTTTTACACATTTATTGTACATTAATTTGAGAACCACTGTGCGATCTCCAGAGGACATGTTTTTCAAATTTGACAGTTGGTGCAGGCAAAGACACAACTTTTCTCAAGTCCATGGGGAGGCATCGTCTACCTTTATCAGGGCATTGATGCCCTTACTGTAACAAAGGTGTTCCTTTAAAATCAGAGACTCTTTCCTCAGATGGGATGCAAAGCCTTCCCATTGGACCAGATGATGAGCTTCCTACTTCTATGAGGCAAAGTTTCAATGCCTTTACTCACCCAAAGCAGTGCCTGGCTGCTTTGATGTCATGCTACTTTGAAAGCTAAAAGCACTGACTAAGCAAGTTATTGCTAGCACAAAGGAGAGAGACTGCAGTCTGACCTACTGGCAGCAGACTTCACAGATTGTGTTGTCTTTTTCAAAAAGTTTGCCTAAGGCATGGCATGCTGCTGGATGTGAAGGAAGGGGATGGCAATTTGATGGCAACATTGGCATGCCATGCCCTTCATTGTAGGGGTTTCCTTAAGCCAAAGACAGTTGTCTCCCTGAGGTAGAAAAGGTGGTTTGATTAAAGGTGACCAGATGGTGCAGGAAAGGGGCAATTTCCAAAACAGCACTCAGAGATGATTTGTGTTGTCACACCTTCAGTACAGAATTGATTCTTGCTGATGGATTGCCAAGTCCATCCCTTGGGGTAGTTTACTCAATGCATATTTTTACCAACATTCCCGTTAGAAAACTTGAACATATATTTCTCTACTTTAAATGCTTCTTCATTGCAAGGAACCCCATTTACCCTTTGTTCCAGGTTTTTGCTATTTTGTGAAGGAAAAGGGAAAGGCTCAGGCATTGGAGGATGTTCTGACTAAATTTCAGTCAGGGCTTGACTCAGCTCTGAAAGAAACATAGCTGTTTACATTAGCAGCTGTCAGAATCAACCTTCACAGGTTACCTTATCCAGTGTCACTCGAAGAAGGGGTACTGACATATATGTAAGATGGGGTTCACTATGACAGTATTGGGCTGAGTTTCAGAATCTGTTGAGGATGGAGATATCGTGCCTTTCAGAGCCATGCCATGTCAAACTACTCCTCTGGTAAACAAAATTCTCCTAACGTCCAATCTGAATATTTATACTTTAAGCTCTAAAAAGATACAATTTTCATTGTATCATTTAGCCTATCTTTTCCTTGTGGGCTGAAATAGCTGTTGAGCCACTTTATATCTGAGAGGTTTTAGTCCCCTCTTTATATTCCTAGTAAGTCCTGCATGCATCTGTACATCTGGCAGCAACAGTGTTTTGTCTGACTTATGTGTCACTTTTTTCAGTTCCTATGAAATCAGTGTGACAGGAAGGAGTGTGAATGTGTGGGTGACAGAGATGAATTTGGGTGTTGCAGTGAAGAAAGTTACTATTTTTAGAGCACAGTCCTTGCCCATATGAGCACAATGCCCAAAGTTTCGCAGGGCTCTTTTTTCCCACTGAAGCAGACAAGGCCATATGGGTTCACCTATTTCACTTGGATAGCCTTTCAAGGAGTTGGGGAAGAAGCAGAGGGAAAGCACAGAAACTGAATCCAGTTTTACTTCCATTTCCAACAAAAATTGGGACCAGGAGCATCTGAGCCTCACTGGAGATGGCTGTTCCACATTGAAGAAGGGGCTCTGATGCCCAGTGTATTTGCTGCTACATGTAAGACTGTATCCAAAGTTGCTAAGATGCGTTCCCATTTTTGCAAGAAAAGACAGGATGATTTTCATCTGATGGCTCCACTGCATTCTCCCTTTGGGCAGAAGTGCTTAGCTTTCTCTAGCTTTCTCTGGTGCTTAAAAAGAGCAGGGTGCAGGGTTGAGCAGGAGCTTCATCTCTGTCCTTTGGGGTCACACAGTGGTACTTGCCACATCTTAAATTTTAATCTGCAGTCAGTTTTTGTACAAAAATGGTAAAATATATTAGTGAAAGTAATAAGGAAATAAAAAATGTTTATGAGTAACTCAGAGATGAAATGTGTAGTTGCAAACTCAGCTACTTTGCCTTCCATCCAAACTTATTTTTCTAGAATGCTTCATTCCATTTCATGATCTAGCAGCACAGATCCTGAAATCTTTTTTTAATGACTACTTTTGGCATTTTAAGCACAGTATTAAGTGAGATAGTTACATGAGCTTCATGTATTCATCTCTATGAAGCCACCTACAGGAGAGGAGTCAAAAGCAGGACTGATTTGTGTCTCTAGCTGAGTCTCTGATGTGGGAAGTGATGACAGACATCCTCAAAGGAGCAAAAAAGTAATACCATTTTCCAGGCAGCAAAAAACAACTCTGGAAAGTGTGAGGCTGCATCAGTCAGTTTGTCAGAGAAGGCACAAATTATCCTGTAAACTGGTCAAAGGGAGCTTTGGCTCATGTATGTATGCACTTTTTTTGCTTATGCTGGTAGGTGGCTATCTGTGTGTTTTCCCCAAATGTCACTCTGATTATTTAACTATAAGTTTTTAGCATGTTTTTAAATAAAAACTGATACTGAGTAAAAGTATCTTTAATATACACAAATATTGATTTGTATAAATGCATACCTCTCTGTATCTCTAATTCATGAAAGCACAGTTCAAGTCTGTGAAAGTGCTATTTCTCTGAGTGTTCCTTCAGACTGTAGCATACCTGCTGTCTTACTGTCCTTCGTGCTTGGAAGCTGCAATAGAACTTAAGCAGAGACAAAACAGGAGAACTGCCTGAAGAACCTCTACTTGAAAGCTGATGAAGTGTTAGCAGTGAATTCTGTTCCCTTCTGGACGTACCGAGGCTGTTAGTTACAGGAAGCCCAGGTGGAAGGTGCTCAAAAAAAGTGCCCATAGCATGTAAGATGTTAAAAACAATGACATAAATGTCTTCAAGATGACAGAAGATACCTTGGGTGTGTCATGCATTGAGTTCCTGGACTATGGTCGCTTTAGGCCAACTCTCCTATCCTGTGTCAACCCCCCCATTTGTATGCATGTAATACAAACTCACACACAGGAGGGGTGCAAACAGGGGGCAGCCAAACTGATCCTCGAGGTCTTTCTTGGGCAACTAGTGGTCACACATAGAAAAGGTCAAGGGGAAAAGGGTGGTTTCCCATCAGATGGTTCTTGGGAGCAGCATGGAATAGCCCACACATAATTCTGATGTAACTTCTTTCCACAGAGTTGAGCAGCTTCATCCTGTAGCTGGCATGGGGAAACCTGGAGATGTCTGGCTGTGGGCTAGCCATCTGTTGTGCAGTAGATAGTAGACACTAAGAAACAACATGCCATTCCCACCGGGTGATGTTTGCACCAGTGTTTCTTCTATGCAATACCTACTTTCGCCTTTATATAAAAGATTTTTACTAGGATGATATAAAAATAAAGCATTTTTTCAAAGGTGCCTCTTTGAGCTTGTTTGTCTCCTAACCCCACCACCAAAACCAAAAAGGGAAAAAAAATTCCAAACGGTGACTGACAGAGATCTACTCCAGCTCCACTGCACTTGAAATCCAGTGTTCTTGAAACTGTTGCATCTCTGAAAAAATTCCCCTCCTCCACCCTGCCCCAGTCCTCTCTCATCCTTCAAAACAATACTCTAATAGAACAGAAATAAGTGTGAAAAGTACCCAAAAATGGGAAAATGATTTTGAGAGCCTGTTAATAAAGGAAAGAGATTGCAAGTCTCCCAGAGAATATAGAATAGCTGAAGAGAGGACAAAGTAGTAGAGAGCTTGAAAGACATCCAGAGGACACTGAGAAGTCTCAGACAAAATGTGAAAACTGATTAACACTCAGACAGAGAAAAACTGCAGAATAGCCTTCCAAATGTCAGGAAAGTAGAAGATGGCCTGAAAAATCACCAGATGAAACTGCGGAGCCAAGCAGAAGGGAACAAAGCAACAGAGGGTCTGAAAGAGATTTAGAGTATAAATTAGCCTCAGGGAAGGGAAGAAAGCCTGTAAGTGCTCAAGGAAACAAAATATAGCAATGTCAAATTGGCCAAGAAAGAAATAGATAAGGCAAAGAATCCCTCAGAGAATACAGAAGAGGCTCAGTGATAACAAGAAAGTCTCAGAACTATGACAGGAGTCCCGGAGTACTCAGTAGTACCAAGGATGGCCTCAAGAGAAGACCAAGAAAAAGAAGGAACTAGTAGAAAGCCTGAAAGAACTATGATAAACACACAAGAGACCCTGATAATAACAAGAAAGTATCAGAGATTCTGCAAGTGCACTGGAAGTGTATATCTGCATCTGCTAAGAGAGGAGAGAGGCTAAAAGAGCAACAGCAAAATAGCCTTGGAGAAGGGAAGTAACAAGCAGGAAGGCTGAAAAAATCCCAGGAGAAAGAAGGGTAGTTGCTGAGATGCCATGAACCTTGAAGGGAAACTAAAACAGCTGTAGAAAACCCAGTCTAACGACAGAAAGGGAGGCTGAGGTGAGTGAGATACAAAACAAGCAGAAGGACTTAAAGTGCTCCAAAGTCATCTCAGTGAGAGGAAGGAAGAAACTGAAAAGCAGCCATAGCAGCTTTGAAGAGTCTAGGGAAGAAGTGGAGAGGTTGAGAAAGTCCCAGAGAACAGAGAAGCCTTGCAGAGCTTGAGAGACTAGAAAAGAGCCTGAAAGAACCTCAGAGAAGACAGAGTAGGCTCAGAGAAGTTAAGAAAATAGCAGAAAACCTATAAATGTGAAGGATAACAAAGATTAGCTTCAGAAAGGTGGAAAAAAGTAGGCCAGAAAGAGACCCAGAGATCAGAGTAGCCTTGGAGAGGTGAAAAAGTACAACAGAAAGAATGCTGAGAGAGCAGAGAGTGGCCTCACAGAGATGAAGAAAGAAGCAGATGTTAAAAGGAGAGCACATGGTACCACTGGAGGGCCATGGAAGTATGAAAAAGACTAGAAGAATCCCAGTGCATGCAGAGTATGCTTAGGGCAAGCCCTCCTAGCTAGGCTGGAAAGCCTGTTTGAAAACATGCTCTTGCCCTTGTTCCTCAAAGCAGGGGTCCACTCTCATGAAAGCCAAAGCTCTACCTGCAACATTGGCTGTGCAGTCAGGTGTTAACCCATAGGTTGGGGGCCCTCCTGCCCAAGCCTTGCCTTTCCACTGGCAGGACCAAGGAGAACAGCACCTGGGCTCCAGTGCCCTGTAGCCACCCTTGGTTTATTAAGGTCTCCCTTGACAATATCCTTGGTGCACACATGGATGAGCAGGCCAGGGGAACAGGCCAAAGTCTGGACATGCCTTAGTGCTCTCTGCAACAGTCTCAGGTCTAATTTCCCTCAATCAACAGGTCACATGAGGTAGCAAACAAACTCAGTAGATGCCTCTGTATCCTGTAGAAGGAAGTTTCCAACCACTGTCACAGTGCTGGCTCAAGTGTGGTTCAGATTCATCTGGCTGTGATGCATTCCTTGGCAATTCACAGCACCTGTGTTGTCCTAGGGTAAACAGTGGTGTGGTGAGTGACTGCATTAGAGCAGATGCTGGGATGCATGTATGTGCACGCATTTGAGTATGGGAATGTCCTATAGCTTTGTGGAAGCATGAAGAGACTCTGGAGGTTTTCTTTTCTCACTTTGTAGCAGGTTGACCCTCACCCACAGCTAAGCACCACACGATATCTCACTCACTCCTCTCACAAAACCACAGTAGGATGGGGAGAGCAAAAGCGAGAAAACTCATGGGTTGAGATATATATAGTTTAGTAAGTGAAGGAAAAAGTGATGCAAAAGCAGAGTGATGTCCAGACCCAGTCTCTGAGCAATGGCTACCTCCCCAAAATCTCTCTCTCCTCAATTTCTGTTACTGTAAATGATGTTATAGAGCATACAATATTATTTGGGTCAGCTGTCCTGCTTGTGTCCCCTCCAAGTTTTTGCCTACCCCTGAGGAGGGCTGAGTGGGAAAAAGAGAAAGCCTTGATGCTGCGCAAGCACTACTCAGCAACAGTCAAAACATATGTGTCTTATCAGGGCTGCTTTAGTCACAAATCCAAAACACAGCATCATATAGCTTGCTACAAAGAAAATTAACACTATTCCAGACAGACCCTGGTACACTCTTAAGCATCACTTGAGTGCTGGTGGATAGAGACATCATGAAGATTCAGAGAGATGGGGAATGCAATTTTGCCTTTACTTCTTACGGATTACTATCCTCTCCAGATTTCCCAGACAACCCCACAGTTTGCAGTGTGGCATTGTCTCTGATCATCCCAATCTTGCTCACTGCATTCTGCAGACACAGAATAAACTACTGAAACTACAGTTGCTTCTGCTGCCCAATGTAACTGGGCACAAAAGTTCTCTGCAAATGCTTTTCTCTCCTCAGAGATAGTACAGCTCAGCACAGGGAGCAAAGATGGAGAAGCCGTTCCCTTCATCAGTGTTATTCACTAGGAGATGAGGTGGACAGCAATGCCATCTCCAGTCATTGAAGAAGGTTGCAAGTAGTCCCTGCATTCTTTCCTAGGTTGTAATGAAAGGTGGGAGAGGAGTGCATCAGGCTATGAGTAAGGGTTTTTTTCTCTGTACGTAGAATTAATGTTTATATTGAAATCTTAGGCTGACAGAGTTCAGTGCAGGTGTGATATGTACATAGAAGCACAGAAGGATGCGTAGTATCCCTGCCATATATGCAAAGTATGCTACACAAAGTAAGGGAAGTAGGGCGATGAGTGAAGTTTAGTCATTAGAACAACATTAGGCCTTGATGTCATTATGCAATGCTGCAGTTAGAGATAAATGGTTGTGCTAGCCTAGAAAAGATAGGAGTCCAAAATGAGTGCAGGTATCAAAGTGTTCTCTGTGCCCATGGATCCTCTATGTTCTTCTCTAGAGAAAAACAAACTAAAAGCTCTCTGCGGTTCTCCTGCTGCTACAATTGCATCTATTTGCATTTAAATTCAATTAATGTCAGTGAAGGACTCCTCCTTCAAAACAACAAACAACAAAAAAGACAAATTGAGATGCTGGAGCTCAGTCTACCCATAAAAGGAGACAGAAAGGCAAGTGGCAATTTGGCACACTGTGGGTTGTGTTCTCCATAGGGGTAGAACATATGCGTTCTCCATACGGGGTAGAACAGGTACTACTTGGGATCATGGCTTCCAGGCACTATCACTGAAAAAAAAAAAGCAACAAAGAACTAAGATGTTCCTAGACCTTTTCCATTTCCCGAAGGCATAACCAGGGAAAGCACAGCAGGAACAGGGTTAGAACAGTATCTTCTAGAACACAGAAGGATGCAGGAGAGTCACATTAAGAAAGATTGCTTGACACATCTAACAGCTCTTTGAACAACAAATCAAGACAATGTGGACTTTCAAGGAAAGAATGCATAATAATTTGCTTCTACAGCTTCCTCCACATCTCAAGACCAATGCCATACTTGAGGTGGACAGCCATTGCCTTTAGATGTGATGCTCTGTAATAAGTAGAGTATTTCCTCATACTCTTGCCTGTGGGCAACTGTACTTGTGAGTGTACAAGTTTGTAGATACCACATGCATCCTACAATTTCCTTTATACTGCAATACACATTTCCATGACAAAATCTTACAGTTTTTAAAAAGTGGCAAACCACTGTCAATATTTTATTTTAATGGCACAGTCATTGTATTGTTATGGGCTTTTTTTGGGGCATGGAATGTTTATATTTCAATCTTTCTTTGGTTGTTCTGTTTGGTTTCTGCTTACTCTCAGTTAATGGTGGCAGAATTATATTTCATTATCGTTTACGTTATCATTCTGTTGTATGCATGCAACATTACATTGATTATTAAAAATTAATCTCCTATGAAATGCAAATACCAAAGATCACTGACTTTCCCCCCTCAGAAAATGTTTAATGGCAGTTTACCTTCCTTGTCTTGTCCTTGATATACTCAAGGGCAGAGAGCAGCTCTTTAGAAGGACATAGACAAGCTGGAAGAATGGGCTCAGAGGAACTTTATGAAATTGAACAGAGACAAAAGCAAAGTTCTGCATCTGGGAAGAAATAACTTCTGGCAACAATACAGGTTAGGAAATTACCTGATGAGCAGCTATTCTGAAAAGGTGTCATGATCCTAGTGGATGGGAAGCTGGATGTGATCCCACAGTGTGCCCTGGAGGCAGTGTAGGACAACTGCACCCTTGACTATAAAATAGCAGGACCCTACCCAGGATCTCAAAGGAATACTAGGGTTTGTTAACCCTGTCTAAAACACTGTATCCAGTTTGGTGCCCATCAGTACAAGAAAGGCACTGATCATCTGAAGCAATTTCAGCAGATGACCACCATGACAGTCAGGAAGCTGAAGCACTTGCCCTGTAAGGACAAACTGGTGGACCTGGACTTGTTTAACATGGAGAAGGCTTGGGTGGGAGCAGCTAACTTCAATCTTCCCATACGTACAGAGGTTAACAAGAAAAACAGGCCAGGCTCTTCACAGTAGTGCATGGCAGCAGGAGGAGGCAGATTGGACAGAGGCAAAATTTCTTCACCACAATGGGAGTCAAGTATCAAGCACTGGAAGAGGTTGGCCAGAGAGGTTGAGCAGTCTATATCCTTGTAGGTTTCAAGACCTGACTGGATACAATCCTGAACAAAATAACTCATGATTTAATCAGGAGGTTGTGCAAGATCATATAATCATAGAATGGTTTGGGATGGAAGGGATCTTAAAGAACATCTAGTTCCAACCCCCCTGACATGAGCAGGGACATCTTTCAGCAGACCGGCCTGCTCAGAGCCCCATCCAACCTGTCCTTGAACACTTCCATGGATGGGGCACCTGCAGCTCCTCTGGGCAACCTATTCTAGTGCCTCACTACTCTCACAGACAGTTCTTCCTCATATAATCTAAACCCTCTCTCTTTCAGTTTAAAACCATTTCCCCTTGTCCTATCACTACATGTCCATGTAAAAAAGTTGCTCTCTCTCTTTGTTATAAGCCCCCTTTAAGTACTGAAAGGCCACAATGAGATCTCCCTGGAACTGCCTCTTCTCCAGGCTGAACAGCCCCAACTCTCTCAGCCCGTCTACATAGGAGAGGTGCTCCAGCCCTTTGAACATCTTTGTGGCCCCCCCAAAGATGACCAAAGTGCATTCCAACCTGAATCCTATTATAATCCCCTGTCTGATCCAATTAAAGAGGCACTGTGTTAGGGTTCTGACTGTAATTTACCTCTACTTTGGCTGTTTTTTAGCAGCTTGGAGACACTATGTCTGTTATTTTCTTACCAAGTGAAGGCATCAGAAGGAAGACTGAGGGAACACATCTCACAGGGTTATATCGAAAGGAAAGAGTCAATGTACACAAGTTGCAACACAAGAAATTCTGGCTGGACAGAAGGGAAAAACTCTTTACCCCTGAAAACAGTTCAGCAAACATGCCTGGAGGAAAAAAAAAAAGAAAAAAGAAAAGGCTGGATGAGAAACTGAGCAATCTAATCTAGATTTGAAATTAGGCCTGCTTTGGTAAGGAGACTGGATTAAAGAACTTCATGAGTCCTTTCAAACCTGGTTCCTTCTATCATCCTACAATTTATGTACAAGGCAGCATCAGGGAGTTCTCTCATTTCCATTTGACCATTCCCTGAAAGAACGAATTTGTAACTCAAGTCATGTGTTCAAACCTCTCCAGTTTCTGCCTTTTTGCTGCTTGAAGTAGTGGCTGATGAGAATCAATTAACCCAATTATGTCTTCTTCAGAGAAGCTGTTAGACTGCACACAGTACATAAGATATCCACTGAAACCTTTGGATTTTAAGGGTTTTTAAGTTTTTGTTGCTATAAAGAGTCTGGCATTAGCATGTAGCTTCCTGAGAATACAGTCACTCTAACAAGCTATGTTTTCACTGTAATGAAGATATTTTTATGTCAAGAAAGGCTTATGCTCCATTATTATTAGTCTAAACATACAAAGAAAGGGAAGAAACACACAACATAAATCTCAATTCTATCCCATGCTTCAAGGCATAGCAGCAGAAACTTCGTTAAAACTTTCGTCTCCTAGAAAACCGTGTGTTGTGCTAATGTAACTTCAGATACACTTATGCAAATTCTACAAAAAAACTGCCCATTATTTTAAAAATCCACAACTGGCAGTAATAAAAATAG